>NC_135812.1:9620996-9942535 GCF_964213995.1 Mustelus asterias
CTTAGAGTATGAACTCTCTGCTTGAGGTCATAACTGCCTGTCCAAACAGGAAGCTTCACCTATATACAAAACTGGGAGTGTCAGGCCACCTGGTAGTCTGGATTCTGACTGTGTACCTGGAGCATTCTAGGAGTGGAATGGAGTTTGTAAATAAAGGGGAATCTAGTGAATGGACACGAGCTTCTGAGGAGTCACTGTTAAAGTGTAGGAGATGGGATGGCACGCTGGCACAGTGGTTAGCACTGCTGCCTCACAGCGCCAGGGACCCGGGTTCGATTCCCTAGCTTGGGTCACTGTCTGTGTGGAGTTTGCATGTTCTCCCCGTGTCTGCGTGGGTTTTCTCCGGGTGCTCCGGTTTCCTCCCACAGTCGAAAAACGTGCAGGTTAGGTGCTTTGGCCGTGCTAAATTCTCCCTCAGTGTACCCGAACAGGCGACTAGGGGTTTTTCGCAGTACCTTCTTTGCAGTGTTAATATCAGCCTACTTGTGACATTAATAAATAAATGTAGCAGCCAAAATGATGCACAGCAAGATCCCACAACCGCAATGATTGATATTCCGTTTTCAAGATATGGATTGAAGAGTAATCATCGGCTAGGGAAGAAGAATACCTCCCCTGCTGTTCTTCGAAATGATGCATTTATTTCAACCTCCCCAGAGAATCAGTTTTATCTAAAAGACAGTGCAGCGCTCTTTCAATGCTGCCCTGGAGTGTGGCTGGATTATGTGCTCAAGTCACGTGAATCACAGAGGGGGATTTATTTTACAATGTAAATTTAACCATCTGCCCCGATGGGATTTGAACCTGGAACCCCAGAGCATTGCTCTCAGGTTGAGCTTTTTACTAGTTCAGTGATCTATACCACAAGGCCACAGGAGGAAGTCAACTATGGCGATGGGAGGAGGGGTGAATATTCAATACATTGAATACAGCAGTTGGGATGTCTTGTTGAAATTGTACAAGACATTGGTAAGGCCACACTTGGAATACTGTGTGCAATTCTGGTCACGCTATTATAGAAAGGATATTATTAAACTAGAAAGAATGCAGAAAAGATTTACTAGGATGCTACCGGGACTTGATGGTTTGAGTTATAAAGAGAGGCTGGATAGACTGGGACTTTTTTCTCTGGAACGTAGGAGGCTGAGGGGCGATCTTATAGAGGTCTATAAAATAATGAGGGGTACAGATCAGCTAGATAGTCAATATCTTTTCCCAAAGGTAGGGGAGTCTAAAACTAGAGGGCATAGGTTTAAGGTGGGAGGGGAGAAACACAAAAGGGTCCGAAGGGCAATTATTTCACACAGAGGGTGGTGAGTGTCTGGAACAAGCTGCCAGAGGTAGTAGTAGAGGCGGGTACAATGTTGTCTTTTAAAAAGCACTTAGACACTTACATGGGTACGATGGGTATAGAGGGATATGGGCCAAATACAGGCAATTGGGATTAGCTTAGGGGTTTAAAAAAAAGGGCGGCATGGACAAGTTGGGCCAAAGGGCCTGTTTCCATGCTGTAAACCTCTATGACTCTATGACTCTAATATAAGATAGTGGCTAAGGAATGCATTAGGGCAATGGTTCTCAAAGTGTGGCATGCAGACCACTGGTGAGCATTATTAAGAGCCTCTTATGCCTTAAGTCTCCTCTAATTCTGTGAATTGTGGCATTCTTATAAATGGGCTGCCAAGAATTTGTACCAGCTGAATGGGTCAGAACTATTTGTATGTGAAATTTTCAATCGTCCTTTTTTGTGCTTCCATTTCAACAGGGTTCAGTGCCTTGGTGGCCTGTGCTGTGTGGAGAACAGTAAGCGTTGTGGTCAGTTATATCTACACCACCGACAAGTCAAGAATACAAACAATTCCACAATCACCGGCCCCTTGCACCTCAGACATTCTCCCTTCCCCCTTCTTCCGTTGGGAAAAAGATACAAAAGTCTGAGAACACGTACCAACCGACTCAACAACATCTTCTTCGGCACGTGGCACAGTGGTTAGCACTGCTGCCTCACAGTAAGAAGTTTAACAACACCAGGTTAAAGTCCAACAGGTTTATTTGGTAGCAAAAGCCACACAAGCTTTCGGAGCTCCAAGCCCCTTCTTCAGGTGAGTGGGAATTCTGTTCACAAACAGGGCATATAAAGACACAAACTCAATTTACATGAATAATGGTTGGAATGCGAATACTTACAGCTAATCAAGTCTTTAAGAAACAAAACAATGTGAGTGGAGAGAGCATCAAGAAAGGCTAAAAAGATGTGTATTGTCTCCAGACAAGACAGCCGTTGTCACCTCACAGTGCCAGGGACTTGGGTTCGGATTCCCGGCTTGGGGCACCGTCTGTGCAGAGTCTGCACGTTCTCCCCGTGTCTGCGTGGGTTTCCTCCGGGTGCTCCGGTTTCTTCCCACAATCCGAAAGACGTGCTGGTTAGGGTGCATTGGCCATGCTAAATTCTCCCTCAGTGTTACCCGAACAGGCGCCAGAGTGGGGCGACTAGGGGATTTTCACAGTAACTTCATTGCAGTGTTAATGTAAGCCTACTTGTGATAATAACAAAAAAACTTATAAACTTTTTCCTGTTTCCATCAGATGTTTGAATGGACCAACCTTTTATTAAGCGTGGGCACTTTATAGCCTTCTGGACTGAACATTGAGTTCAACAACTTCAGAGCACAAACCCTCTCCTCCACCTTCACCCCATTTCCATTTATTTTATTTCATTTTGTTTTATCTCATTCACCTCTTTTATCATCCTTCTTCCTCACCTCCATTTCTCCATTTTCCTTTCCAACTCTCCTTCTTGCCCCCTCCATCCCCATCCCCCCCTTTCGGGGCAACAGCCACATTCCTCAGGCAGTACTTTAACCATCCGCACCTCTGTTCTGCTATTCACACATTCTGATCACTTAATGGACGCTGTCAGCACCTTTCCCAGCCTTTATCATCCTCATTTACATTCCCTCTGTTCCATTCCAAACCGCACCCCCTCCCCAACCCCCCCCTCATGATATAAATCTCCGCTGATTCTCTTTGCTCTTAGCTCTGGTGAAGAGTCATCCAGACTCGAAACATTGGCTCTGTTTTCTCTCCCCGCAGATGCTGTCAGACCTGCTGAGATTTGCCAGCATTTTCTGCTTTTGTTATAGTAAGCTGATCTTTCTCCGCACCCTACCTATAACTGCAGCACGATATTCTGCACCCTTCCGGTGTCCAAAATACCTCCAATCCTGCAGGCAGAATAAGGTGACACCGGAACATCTATGCCACCCGCAAGTGGACCTCCAGGTCCCGGCCATCCAGAGGGTGCCCACCATGGGTATCTCAGGCAGCAGGACGCGGCAGACAGCAACCGCAGATGTGGATCCTGGGGAGACACCGAGACCCTGCCCCCTAGGCCCCGCCCTCTAAACCCCACCCCCTATGCCCCACCCCCTTGGCACTGCCCGATGCCTGGAGGGCAGTGTCAAGGTGTTCCCTGGGCATGGGCACTTTGCCCCTTGGGCAGTGCCGAGGGCACAGGCTGGCACTGCCAGGGTGCCCAGGGGGCACTGTGCACCCACCGCCTGATCCCCTGGGGGGGCCCCGGTTGCCTCCCCCCCTTCACCCCAGTGGGGCCTCTCACTAGTTCCCTGAAAGTGGGCAGCTTCTCTAAACCCTGCTGGAGTGAATTTGTACTGGCGGAGTGGGAGGTGCTATCGGGCCCGGTGAATTCAGTCCCGGGCCCGATAATTACATTTAAATCACATTCAATTAAGATTCTGAAGACTGTGGAGGAATGGAGAGATCTTGGGGTCCATATCCACAGATCTCTAAAGGTTGCCACTCAAGTGGATAGAGCTGTGAAGAAGGCCTATAGTGTGTTAGCTTTTATTAACAGGGGGTTGGAGTTTAAGAGCCGTGGGGTTATGCTGCAACTGTACAGGACCTTGGTGAGACCACATTTGGAATATTGTGTGCAGTTCTGGTCACCTCACTATAAGAAGGATGAGGAAGCGCTGGAAAGAGTGCAGAGGAGATTTACCAGGATGCTGCCTGGTTTGGAGGGTAGGTCTTATGAGGAAAGGTTGAGGGAGCTCGGGCTGTTCTCTCTGGAGCGGAGGAGGCTGAGGGGAGACTTAATAGAGGTTTATAAAATGATGAAGGGGATAGATAGAGTGAACGTTCAAAGACTATTTCCTCGGGTGGATGGAGCTATTACAAGGGGGCATAACTATAGGGTTCATGGTGGGAGATATAGGAAGGATATCAGAGGTAGGTTCTTTACGCAGAGAGTGGTTGGGGTGTGGAATGGACTGCCTGCAGTGATAGTGGAGTCAGACACTTTAGGAACATTTAAGCGGTTATTGGATAGGCACATGGAGCACACCAGGATGATAGGGAGTGGGATAGCTTGATCTTGGTTTCAGATAAAGCTCGGCACAACATCGTGGGCCGAAGGGCCTGTTCTGTGCTGTACTCTTCTATGTTCTATTTAAAGTACTTACCTGCTGGTCCCGCCGGTTTCCTGCGTGGTCCCGACCGCGCTGGATATCCGGTGATGGGAGATGCGCGTGTGTTGGGAACGCATGCGCAAATCCCAAGAATCAGCGCAGCGCCAATCTCTCAGCCCGAGTTGCCAAAATATTAGCAGGTCAGAATGGGAGAATCGCCCCCAGAGAATCTGGTGATCCAATAATCTCTCCCTCAATGTCAACAAAATGAAGGAGATTGTCATCGACTTCAGGAAGTGCAGTGGAGAACATGCCCCTGTCTACATCAATGGGGATGAAGCAGAAATGGTCGAGAGCTTCACAATTTTTGATGTCCAGATCACCAACAACCTGTCCTGGTCCCCCCATACCGACACTGTCATTAAGAAAGCCCACCAACGACTCGACTTTCTCAGAAGACTCAGGAAATTTGGCATGTCAGCTACAACTCTCACCAGCTTTTACAGATGCACCATAGAAAGCATTCTTTCTGGTTGTATCACAGCTTGGTATGGCTCCTGCTCTGCCCAAGACTGCAAGAAATGACAAAGAGTCGTGAACGAAACCC
This sequence comes from Mustelus asterias, assembly GCF_964213995.1. Taxonomy (NCBI): domain Eukaryota; kingdom Metazoa; phylum Chordata; class Chondrichthyes; order Carcharhiniformes; family Triakidae; genus Mustelus; species Mustelus asterias. Next base: position 9,626,031 of record NC_135812.1, read on the forward strand.
AATCCGTCACGCAAACCAGCCTCCCATCCATTGACTCTGTCTACACTTCCCGCTGCCTCGGCAAAGCAGCCAGCATAATTAAGGACCCCATGCACCCCGGACATTCTCTCTTCCACCTTCTTCCATCGGGAAAAAGATGCAAAAGTCTGAGGTCACGTACCAACCGACTCAAGAACAGCTTCTTCCCTGCTGCCATCAGACTTTTGAATGGACCTACCTCGCATTAAGTTGATCTTTCTCTACACCCTAGCTATGACTGTAACACTACATTCTGCACTCTCTCCTTTCCTTCTCTATGAATGGTATGCTTTGCCTGTATAATGCGCAAGAAATAATACTTTTCACTGTATGTTAATACATGTAACAATAATAAATCAAATCAAACCAAATCAAATCAAAAATCAAATAGGGAATATTAATGAATTAGATACGTTTTTACAAGAATGAATGATACCTTTGTGGTCACCATGACTAAGGTGGGCTTTCAATTCCAGATTTTATTCATTAAGTTTAAATTTCATCAGCTGCCGTGGTGGGATTTGAACCTGTGTGCCCAGAGAATGAGGATAGGCCTCTGTCCAAAACTTTCCAACCCCCGTCCCCCGCCACATCGGGTTTTCCCTCTGCAGCGGCGACTCCCCATTGGCCGCCAACAGGATTTCCAGTCCCATCGAAGTCAATGGCAATTTCCACGGTTTGCCAGCCCCACCGCATGACAGGGGTTGAATTCAGCGGGATTGAAACATTCCGCTGGTGGGAAAGACCGGAAACTGCCACCCTCTGGTTTACTCGTCCAGTCTTTCGAATTTTTATTCCAGAAACAAAAATTCAAATTCCAAAATTCAACCTCAATCCCAGGAGAGAGCAACAAACAAGATCCAAGCTGACAGGACCAGGAATTCCACCCTCTCCTGGGCTCAATCTGACACTGCATCTGAGCCAAAAGGCCAAGGTGGCTTAGACAAAATTGCATCAGGTGACGCCTCGGTTAAACCTCATCGGCTATCCTGACCGTTGACCCTACCGTGGCCTAGGACAGCAACCTGTCAAGGTCCTGCCGGATCATGGTTTCACCCCTGTACTGTGGCATTACCACCTCACCACCATGTATGAAGCAAGCTTATAAACCTTAAAACAATCCGTCTCGTTGTCTCTCTCTACATATGATGTGGAGTTGCCGGCGTTGGACAGCGGTAAGCACAGTAAGAAGTCTCACAACACCAGGTTAAAGTCCAACAGGTTTATTTGGTAGCACGAGCTTTCGGAGCACCGCTCCTTCATCAGGTGAGTGAAGAGTTCGGTTCACAAACAGGGCATATATAGACACAAACTCAATTACAAGATAATGGTTGGAATGTGAGTCTTAACAGGTAATGAAGTCTTTACAGGTGCAGGCAATGTGAGTGGAGAGAGGGTTAAGCATAGGTTAAAGAGGTGTGAATTGTCTCAAGCCAGGACAGTTAGTAGGATTTTGCAAGCCCAGGCCAAATGGTGGGAGTTACACAGTGTGACATGAACCCAAGATCCTGGTTGAGGCCGTCCTCATGCGTGTGGAACTTGGCTATCAGTTTCTGCTCACGACAACGCAGAATTGCTGAGCAGAGACTGATAGCCAAGTTCCGCACACATGAGGATGGTCTCAACCGGGATCTTGGGTTCATGTCACACTAACTGTAACCCCCACGATTTGCCCGGGCTTGCAAAATCTCACTGACTGTCCTGGCTTGAGACAATTCACACCTCTTTAACCTGTGCTTAACCCTCTCTCCACTCACATTGTCTGTACCTGTAAAGACTTGATTACCTGTTGCGACTCGCATTCTAACCATTATCTTGTAATTGAGTTTGTGTCTATATATGCGCTGTTTGTGAACCGAACTCTTCACTCACCTGATGAAGGAGCGGTGCTCCGAAAGCTCGTGCTACCAAATAAACCTGTTGGACTTTAACCTGGTGTTGTGACACTTCTTACTCTCTCTACATATTCAGTCACCTCTGTGCGGTGTAACCACATCCAAGCTCTCTGGTGACCTTCCTCAATTCGATTTAAATCTCTGCACCCTTACTCTCGAGGTTGTCATTATGTCAAGTGTTCTATTATCATCAACACTAAAAACAAACATATGATTATGGACTTTGCAGTGCACATTTTTTTTACATGGCTATTACCAAAGGTAACCAGGCAGTGTCAGCATTGGGTAAGTTTAAATAGCCCTTGAGGTCCAAAACTGATGAAACACTGCACTGGGTTTGAGGGCAGGCTGATTGAATTAATCAAGGATCATCGAATCCCTACAGTGCAGAAGGAGGCCATTTGGCCCATCGAGTCTGCACCAACAACAATCCCACCCAAGCCCTATCCCTGTAACTCCACATATTTACCCTGCTAATCCCCCTGACACTAAGGGGCACGGTGGCACAGTGGTTAGCACTACTGCCTCACAACGCCAGGAACCTGGGTTTGATTCCGGCCTCGGGTCACTGTCTGTGCAGAGTCTGCACGTTCTCCCCGTGTCTGCGTGGGTTTCCTCTAGGTGTTCCGGTTTCCTCCCACAGTCCAAAAGATATGCTGGTTAGGTGAATTGGCCATGCTAAATTGCCCCTTCGTGTCAGGGGGATTAGCAGGGTAAATATGTGAGGTTACAGGAATAGAGCCGGGTTGGGATTGTGGTCGGTGCAGACTCGATGGGCTGAATGGCCTCCTTTTGCACTGTAGGGATTCTATGTTCTGGTTAGGTGCATTGGCCATGCTAAATTCTCCCTCAGTGTTACCCTAACAGGTGCCAGTGTGTGGCGACTAGGGGATTTTCACAGTAACTTCATTGCAGTCTTAATGTAAGTCTACTTGTGACAATAATAAGTAAACTTAAAACTTTAATTTACCATGGCCAATCCACCTAACCCACACATCTTTGGAGTGTGGGAGGAAACCGGAGCACCCGGAGGAAACCCACACAGACACGGGGAGAATGTGCAGATTCCGCACAGACAGTGACCCAAGCCGGGAATCAAACCCAGGTCCCTGGCGCTGTGAGGCAGCAGTGCTAACCACTGTGCCACTGGGGATAGGGTTATCTAACATGTCTGCCCCAATGATATATCCTATCAATTATTACCTGCAGATTGGTAAGTCGAGAAACTGTTCAAAAATTTTCCACAAGCCAGCATTGTCCTTATCTGCAGCTGCACCGCCCCCCCACCACTCCCCCCCGCCCCCCCCCACTCCCCCCCGCCCCCCCCCCCCCCCCAACTCCACCCCTCCCCCGCCTACTTTTTTCCCCTCCTTCATTCTGATTTGTATTGGATTATCTGATCTCAGTTGGGATGGAGATAGGGGGTCATACAGGGTCACAGTGAACCCTGAGCTAGTGATGGGGTAAATGAGTCTGGACTCCAGCTCCTGGTCACTATGCAGTAAACCCTGCAGGAAAGTGTGAGCAAGGTCAGGTAACAGTGCTGATTCTACCTACAGCTCGTTATTCCTCACTGACCCACAGTGGATAGCACTGCTGCCTCACAGCGCCAGGGACCCTAGTTAAATTCCAGCCTCAGGTCACTGTCTGTGTGGAATTTGCACGTTCTCCCCGTGTCTGCAATGGGTTTCCTCCGGGTGCTCCAGTTTCCTCCCACAGTCCAAAGATGTGCGGGTTAGGTGGATTGGCCATGTTAAAATTGACCCCAGTGTCAGGGGGATTAGCAGGGTAAATTTGTAGGATTACGGGGATAGGGTCTTGGTGGGATGGGGTCAGTGTAAACTTGATGGGCCGAATGGCCTCCTTCTGCACTGTAGGGATTCTATGATCCTATGAAATAAAGAACGGGTGATTCATCAAGGAAACCATACACACAGCGTGAATCACCATCTTCATGTGGTGAGGTAAAAAAGGAATGTTTAAATGAATAAAGGGTTTTTTTAATGAATTGTATGGAGTTTTTCCTATCAGCATTGGGACAGTGCAGAAGCAGCTGTACGGCCTGTACTCTCTTCAAACTCTCTTGAAGACAAGGAAGAAAAATGTGTTATCATCAACAGCTCATAACCAGCAACAGAATTGTTCATCTTCTTGCCTTCTCCAACAAGGTGACACAGTGGTTAACACTGCTGCCTCACAACACCAGGGACCTGGGTTCGATTCCCGGTTTGGGTCACTGTCTGTGCGGAGTCTGCACGTTCTCCCCGCGTCTGCGTGGGTTTCCTCCGGTTTCCTCCCACAGTCCAGAGATGTGCTGGTTGGGTGCATTGGCCGTGCTAAATTCTCCCTCAGTGTACCCGAACAGGCGCCGGAGTGTGGCGACTCGGGGATTTTCTCAGTAACTTCTTGCAGTGTTAATGTAAGCCGACTTTGACACTAATAAATAAACTTTTAACTTTAAGTTGACCCCAATCCCATTCAGACAGGATAGAACTTAAGTCATAGAATCATACAGCAGTACAGCACAGAGACAGGCCCTTCGGCCCAACTGGTCCATGCCAACCATGGTGCCCTCCCAGCTAGTCCCAATTGCCCACGTTTGGCCCACATCCCTCTAATCCTTTCCCATCCATGTACTTATCCAAATGCTTTTTAAATGTTGCTATTGTACCTGCCTCAAACACTTTCTCTGGCAGCTCATTCCATACACTCACCACCCTCTGTGTGAAGAAGTTGCCCCTCAGGTCCCTTTTAAATCTTTCCACTCTCACCTTCAACCTATGCCCTCTAGTTTTCAATTCCCCTTCCCTGGGAAAAAGACACTGGGCGGGGTTTTCCGGCCGCACTCGCCCCAAGACTGGAAAATCCCGCCCGAGGTCAACAGACCTTTGCATGGTCCGTCCCCCACCCGCTACGATTCCCATGGCGGGCGAGGTGGGAAAATCCCATCCCCTGTGCGTTCATCCTATCTATGCCCCACATGATTTTACACACCTCAATAAGGTCACCCCTCATTCTCCTACGTTCCAAGGGATAAAGCCCTAGCCTGGCCAACCGGAAGGCGGCACGGTGGCACAGTGGTTAGCACTGCTGCCTCACAGCGCCAGGAACCCAGGTTCAATTCCGGCCTTGAGTGACTATCTGTGTGGAGTTTGCACGTTCTCCCCGTGTCTGTGCGGGTTTCCTCCGGGTGCTCTGGTTTCCTCCCACAGTCCAAAGATGTGCGGGTTAGGTGGATTGGCCATGTTAAATTGACCGTAGTGTCAGGGGATTGGCAGGGTAAATATGTGGGGTTATGGGAATAGGGCCTGGTCGGTGCAGACTCAATGGGCCAAATGGCCTCCTTCTTCACTGTAGGGGTTCCCTGAACTGCCCCCGATAACTCCAGCTTACTAGTCCTGGCAACATCCTCATAAATCTTCTTTGCACCCTTTCCAGTTTATCAATGTCTTTTCCATAACAGGGTGACCAAAACCGTCCACAATACTCCAATACTTAGGTATGAATCAATACGCCCTCCGTTGGACGTTGAGTTTCTATTTTTTTTATCCAAGGAACATGGTCTTTTACTGAAATTGTTTGTGTCAAAGCATATGTTGCGTGGAATCACACATGTCTGGTCTCTGCTAGCTGGGAATGAAATAGTTAGAAATAGGCTATGGGGTCAGCTGTGGACATTTGATGCATGGCTTAAACTTGTAAGCCTCAGATCATTGTTTCCTGACCTGTGGCCACTCCTCTCCGGTTCTCTTAGAAACGGACAAATCCCAACTTACAAACTGCAACAGCAATGGGTGGTATTGTTACTGCATGGGAAATTCTTTCCAAAGTAATGGTAAAATAATATCGATGTATATTTTTAAACTGGGTCTCATAATAAATGAAACAAAAAAATAATTCTCAACCAAAGTCTTCTATTTTTTTTGTTGTGTGTAAGGATGTTTGTCCAGGCTTTTGCTGAACTATGTTTGTTCTTTCAATACCTTTTTTAAAAAAGAACAGCAAGACTTGCACTGATGTAGCGCCTTTCCCGACCACCGGATACCTCAACACCTATTGTGGCCAGTCGAGTACTCTTGGAGATGTAGTCACTGTTGTAGAGTCATAGAGGTTTACAGCATGGAAACAGGCCTTTCAGCCCCACTTGTCCATGCCGCCCCTTTTTTTAACCCCTAAGCTAGTCCCAATTGCCCGCGTTTGGCCCATATCCCTCTATACCCATCATACCCATGTGACCGTCTAAACGCTTTTTAAAAGACAAAATTGTACCCGCCTCTACTACTACCTCTGGCAGCTTGTTCCAGACACTCACCACCCTCTGTGTGAATAAATTGCCCCTCTGGACACTTTTGTATCTCTCCCCTCTCACCTTAAACCGATGCCCTCTAGTTTTCGACTCCCCTAGACTATCTAGCTGATCTATGCCCCTCATTATCTTATAGACCTTTATAAGATCACCCCTTAGCCACCTACGTTCCAGGGAAAAAAATCCCAGTCTTATCCAGCCTCTCCTTATAACTCAAACCATCAAGTCCCGGTAGCATCCTAGTAAATCTTTTCTGCACTCTTTCTAGTTTAATAATAGTTGTCATGGAAATCCATGCTAATCAAAGCCCTCTCTTTAAGACAAAACTGAGTGTTGGCCATTCGACCATGGGTGTCTGTCTGTGGCATGTTTTATGACTCCTGGTTGAATGTTGGGCGCAGTTCAGTGACCGCACTTTCCCCTCTTGGGTCCGATGGTTGCGGATTCAAGTCCAAGGGTTTGAGTATGTAATCTAGGCTGACACTTGTGGAATTTTCCTGTCCTGCCCACCACGGGAATCACCGTGGGCGGGACAGGTCCATGGAAATGTCCGTTGACGTCATGCAGGATTTTCCGTTCTTAGGATGAGCGTGGCTGGAAAATCCTACCCTTGAATGCAGTACCGAGGGAATGCAGCAGTGCCGGAGTTGTCAAAGATTTTCAATTATAAATATGATTTGCACTGTTGCCATAAAACTGCATTGAATGGACCAGAAAACAAAGTACATGGCTCTGTGGGAATAAACTAAGTTTTAAAAAACGATAACATAACAGCGGAAAATTTATTTTGTTTCCCTGAAATTCTAGGTTTCATTCCAGGCCTGATTTTGAAGCAAAACAAATTTGGGTGAACAACTCTTTATCCTGGGGGGATAGGGTGTTATGGTGGCACAGTGGTTAGCACTGCTGCTTCATAGCACCAGAGACCTGGGTTCAATTCCAGCCTTGGGTGACTGTCTGTGTGAAGCCTGCACGGTCTGCATGAATCTGCGCCTATTTCCTCCGGGTGCTCTGGTTTCCTCCCACAGTCCGAAAGATGTGCTGGTTAGGTGCATTGGCTGTGCTGAATTGATTTGATTTATTATTGTCACATGTATTAGTATACAGTGAAAAGTATTGTTTCTTGCGCACTATACAGACAAAGCATACCGTTCATAGAGAAGGAAAGGAGAGAGTGCAGAATGTAGTGTTACAGTCATAATCGTGCATTGTTAGAGAGTTTAAAAGAGTGAGAATAAACAAAGAACAATACAGCACAGGAACAGGCCCTTCGGCCCTCCAAGCCCGTGCCGCTCCCTGGTCCAAACTAGACCATTCTTTTGTATCCCTCCATTCCCACTCCGTTCATGTGGCTATCTAGATAAGTCTTAAACGTTCCCAGTGTGTCCGCCTCCACCACCTTGCCTGCCAGCGCATTCCAGGCCCCCACCACCCTCTGTGTAAAATATGTCCTTCTGATATCCGTGTTAAACCTACCCCCCTCACCTTGAACCTATGACCCCTCGTAAACGTCACCACCGACCTGGGAAAAAGCTTCCCACCGTTCACCCTATCTATGTCTTTCATAATTTTATACACCTCTATTAGGTCTCCCCTCATCCTCCATCCTTCCACTGAGAACAACCCCAGTTTGCCCAATCTCTCCTCGTAACTAAGCTCCTCCATAGCAGGCAACATCCTGGTAAACCTCCTCTGCACTCTCTCTAAAGCCTCCACGTCCTTCTGGTAGTGTGGCGACCAGAACTGGACGCAGTAGTCCAAATGCGGCCGAACCAACGTTCTATACATCTGCAACATCAGACCCCAACTTTTATACTCTATGCCCCGTCCTATAAAGGCAAGCATGCCATGTGCCTTCTTCACCACCTTCTCCACCTGTGACGTCACCTTCAAGGATCTGTGGACTTGCACACCCGGGTCCCTCTGCGTATCTACCCCCTTTATGGTTCTGCCATTTATCGTATAGCTCCCCCCTACATTAGCTCTACCAAAATGCATCACTTCGCATTTATCTGGATTGAACTCCATCTGCCATTTCTTTGCCCAAATTTCCAGCCTATCTATATCCTTCTGTAGCCTCTGACAATGTTCCTCATTATCTGCAAGTCCAGCCAATTTCGTGTCATCCGCAAACTCACTGATCACCCCAGTTACACCTTCTTCCAGATCGTTTATATAAATCACAAACAATAAAGTTTTAAGAAGCATAGAACGAGAGTAAAAGATAGAATTAGAGGGAATGCTGGGCACAGCTGGCAAGAAGCTGCCTTGCTCTGGTCTACATCTTGGACTACAGTTTCTCCCTCAGTGTACCCGAACAGGCGCCGGGAGTGTGGCGACTAGGGGATTTTCACAGTAACTTCATTGCAGTGTTAATGTAAGCCAATTTGTGACATTAATCAATCAACTAAAAACTAATCCCATCTTAAACTGAGATGTGTGGAGGTGGGAAAGGGGCCCAGCAATCAAGTAAACGTGGGTGAAAGCTCGGGAGAACTCAGCCGCAAAATAATTACTTGCGGAATGCATTTGTGCCAGGCTTTGCTCAAACATAGAAACATAGGAGCAAGGGGAGGCCATTCGGCCCTTTGAGCCTGCTCTGATTTGATTTGGTTTATAATTGTCACATGTATTAACATACAGTGAAAAGTATTGTTTCTTGCGCGCTATACAGACAAAGCATACCATACATAGAGAAGGAAAGGAGAGGGTGCAGAATGTAATGTTACAGTCATAGCTAGGGATCAACTTAATGCAAGGTAGGTCCATTCAAAAGTCTGATGGCAGCAGGGAAGAAGCTGTTCTTGAGTCGGTTGGTACGTGACCTCAGACTTTTGTATCTTTTTCCCAAAGGAAGAAGGTGGAAGAGAGAATGTCCGGGGTGCGTGGGGTCCTTAATTATGCTGGCTGCTTTTCCGAGGCAGTGGGAAGTGTAGACGGAGTCAGTGGATGGGAGGCTGGTTTGCGTGATGGATTGGGCTTTGCCAGAATGCTCCGCCAGTCATTATGATCATGGCTGATCATCCAACTCAATAGCCTGATCCCGCCTTCCCCCATATCCTTTGATCCCCTTCATCTCAAGTGCTATTTCTAACTGCTTCTTGAAAACATTCAATGTTTTGGCCTCAATTACTTACAGTGGCGGTGAATTCCACAGGCTGGGGTGAAGACATTTCTCCTCATCTCTGACCTAAACCATCGGGGCGGGGGGGGGGGGGGGGGGGGGCACGGTGGCACAGTGGGGGGGGGGCACGGTGGCACAGTGGGTTAGCACTGCTGCCTCACAGTGCCAGGGACCCAGGTTTGATTCCCGGTTTAGGTCACTGTCTGTGCGGAATCTGCACGTTCTCCCCGTGTCTGCGTGGGTTTCCTCTGGGTGCTCCGGTTTCCTCCCACAGTCCGAAAGACATGCTGTTTAGGTGAATTGGCCGTGCTAAATTCTCCCTCAGTGAACCCGAACAGGCGCCAGAGTGTGGTGACTCGGGGATTTTCACAGTAACTTCATTGCAGTGTTAATGTAAGCCTTGTGACACTAATAAATAAACTTTAACTTTACCCTGTATCCTCAGACTGTGTCCCCTGGTTCTGGACACCCCCACCATCGAGAACATCCTTCCAGCATCTACCCAGTCTAGTCCTGTGTGGTGGACTTCAGTTGTGCCTTTGTCCTGCCTGGACCACCGTTGTTGTGTTTGTCATGCCTGGACACATCCCCTGCCGGCTCCTCCCCTTGTCACCTAATATAAAGGTGGCTGTTTCCTCCCCCTTGTTCAGTTCGGGTCGGTGATATGTTGGGATATGCTCCTAGTTCTGTAATGAATAAAAGCCTACAGTTGTTTTGGCACACAAGTAGTCTTTTGCCTAATGGTAGCGCATCATCCTGTTAGAATTTTATAGTTCCCTATGTTATGCCACCCCCCCGCCCCTCCTCCTCCGCCCCCCCACATTCTTCATTTCTCAGTCAGCCTTAAAATCTGAGTGGATCTCTAGGTGCAAAGATGCACAGAACCTACTCTTTGTCATGGGGTGGTGGTAGGGGTGCACATTCCTAGCAGAGCAATCTGGTTGAAGCGCCCTGCTCAGAGTCCTCTGCCCACCACCCAAAATAATAACTAATTCCTTTTCTGTGCTTCTGTTTCCAGTCCCAAACTTACGCTCGCTCCTCAGTCAGGAATATTTCACACTACAACATTTCCCTTTTATTTTACTCTCACCCATTCTCTTTGCTCCCAATTTTCCCTCCATGCTACCCTTTTGCCCTTTAGAGTCATAGAGGTTTACAGAACGGAAACAGGCCCTTCAGCCCAACTTGTCCATGCGCCGAGTTTTCACCACTAAGCCAGTCCCAATTGTCTGCATTTGGCCCATATCCCTCTATACCCATCTTACCCATGTAACTGTCTAAATGCTTTTTAAAAGACAAAATTGTACCCGCCTCTACTACTACCTCTGGCAGCTTGTTCCAGACACTCACCACCCTATGTGAAAAAATTGCCCCTCTGGACACTTTTGTCTCTCCCCCTCTCACCTTAAACCTATGCCCTCTAGTTTTAGACTCCCCTACCTTTGGAAAAGATGTTGGCTATCTACCTTATCTATGCCCCTTGTTATTTTATAGACCTCTATAAGATCACCCTTAAGCCTCCTACGATCCAGAGAGAAAAGTCTCAGTCTATCCAGCCTCTCCTAACTCAAACCATCAAGTCCCGATCGCATCCTAGTAAATCTTTTCTGCACTCTTTCTAGTTTAATAATATCCTTTCTATAATAGGGTGACCAGAACTGTACACAGTATTCCAAGTGTGGCCTTACCAATGTCTTCAACAAGATGTCCCGACTCCTGTATTCAATGTTCTGACAAATGAAACAAAGCTTGCCGAATGCCTTCTTCACCACCCTGTCCACCTGTGAGCTATAAACCTGTACCCCTTGATCTCTTTGTTCTTTAATTCTCCCCAATGCCCTACTATTAACCGAGTAAGTCCTGCCCTGGTTCGATCTACCAACCTCTACCTTTCCTCCAGCTCTGCTGGATTCGTTACTGCATTCTGAATCGGACGTTAAGCGGCACGGTGGCACAGTGGTTAGCGCTGCTGCCTCAGCGCCAGGGACCTGGGTTCAATTCCCGCCTCGGGTCACTGTCTGTGCAGAGTCTGCACGTTCTCCCCGTGTCTGTGTGGGTTTCCTCCGGGTGCTCCGGTTTCCTCCCACAGTCCCAAGATGTGCAGGTTAGGTGGATTGGCCACGGTAACTTGCCCCTTGAGTGTCAGAGGGACTAGCTAGGGTAAATACATGGGGTTACAGGGATAGGGTCTGGATGGGATTGTTGTCAGTGCAAGCACAAACGGCCTCCTTCTGCACTGTAAGGATTATATGATTCTAATAAAATCCCTACAGTGCAGAAGGAGGCCATTTAGCCCATCGAGCCTGCACTGACCACAATCCCACCCAGCCCCTATCCCCGTAACCTCACGTATTTACCCTGCTAATCCCCCAGACACTCAGGGTCAAATTAGCATGGCCAATCAACCTTACTTGCACATCTTTGGAGTGTGGGGGGAAACTGGAGCACCCGGAGGAAACCCACGCAGACATGGGGAGAATGTGCAAACTCCACACAGACAGTGACCTGAGGCCGGAATTGAACCCGGGTCTCTGGCGCTGCGAGGCAGCAGTGCGAACCACTGTATCACCGTGCCGCCCAGTTCTACATTTATCAGTGAAAGGGGCCATTCAGCCCACTGTGTGTCTGTGCGTGCTATTTGAAGCACCCGCTAATGTAATCCTATTCCCCAGAAACCTACAAATTTTCTCTCTCTTACAACGGGGAATCCCAAATTGACCTCCCCATGGATCTCATGGAATATGAGTTGTCATGCCATTAGGCAATGGCCATCCGAAGGCTCTCGTATCCCGAACCCTTGATAAAGCAGACCCCCGAGCAGGTTGGGTATTCTATCATCCCGAATGGGTCTCCTATACCACATGATTGTGTTTGAAACTTTTGCTTTGATGAAATAAAAGGTTCCCTTCTCGTTGACTTGCTGGAGTTATTACACCTCCTCACCTCTCTCCAAGTATTTATCCCACCATCTCTCTCTTTTTTGTTTAAATGTTTTTCACCGTGCAGGCAAGAGGAAAACCTGCTTCTGGGCCTGGCAAAATGTACCATAAACAGGTCCAGGCAGCGGGTGATCGAGGGGGCCGTCCAACCCGACTGTTTGCCCCTCTACCGCGGCCATATTCACGGCCGGGTGTCCCTGGAGGGGGACCATACAGTGTCCGAGGGCACTATTAATGCCTTCCGTGCCTGCTGGGCACCGCAGGGGCTGGGGTGCATTATTGACCCCTTTAATCATCTTTTGATTTGATATTTTTAAGTTTCCTTTCCACTTTGTCCTTTGTTTTGGGTGGTTCCCCTCCTTTTGGGAGCTGCCCCTTTTAATTTGATCCTTCGATAATTTGATTAATGGTGAGGTGGCACGGTGGCACTTTGGTTAGCATTGATGCCTCACAGCGCCAGGGACCCGGCTTCGATTCCCGCTTGGGTCACTGTCCGTGTGGAGTCTGCACGTTCTCCCCGTGTCTGCGTGGGTTTCCTCCGGGTGCTCCGGTTTCCTCCCACAATCCAAAGATGTGCAGATTAGGTGCATTGACCATCCTTTCTGGTTGTATCACAGCTTGGTATGGCTCCTGCTCTGCCCAAGACCACAAGGAACTACAAAAGGTTATGCATGAAGCCCAATCCATCACGTAAACCAGCCTCCCATCCATTGACTCTGTCTACACTTCCTGCTGCCTCGGCAAAGCAGCCAGCGTAATTAAGGACCCCATGCACCCCGGACATTCTCTCTTCCACCTTCTTCCGTTGGGAAAAAGATACAAAAGCCTGAGGACACGTACCAACCGACTCAAGAACAGCTTCTTCCTGGCTGCCATCAGACTTTTGAATGGACCTACCTTGCATTAAGTTGATCTTTCTCTACACCCTAGCTGTGACTGTAACGCTACATTCTGCACTCTCTCCTTTCCTTCTCTATGAACGGTATGCTTTGTCTGTATAGCGCACAGGGAACAATGCTTTTCACTGTATGTTAATACATGTGACAATAACAAATCAAATCAAATCAAAATAAATTTCTCCTTAGTGTCAGGGGGACCAGCTAGGGTAAATGCATGGGGTTAGAGTCATAGAGGTTTACAGCATGGAAACAGGCCCTTTGGCCCAACTTGTCCATGCCGCCCTTTCTTTTAAGCCCTTAAGCTAATCCCAATTGCCCGCATTTGGCCCATATCCCTCTATACCCATTTTAACAGAGTCATATGGGTTTATAGCATGGACACAGTAAGAAGTCTCACAACACCAGGTTAAAGTCCAACAGGTTTATTTGGTAGCAAATACCATAAGCTTTCGGAGCACTGCTCCTTTGTCAGATGGAGTGGAAATGTGTTCTCAAACAGTGCGCAGACACAAAATCAAGTTGCAGAATACTGATTAGAATGCGAATCCTACAGCCAGCCAGGTCTTAAAGGTACAGACAATGTGGGTGGAGGGAACATTAAACACAGGTTAAAGAGATGTGTACTGTCTCCAGACAGAACAGCTAGTGAGATTCTGCAAGCCCAGGAGGCAAGCTGTGGGGGTTACTGATAATGTGACATAAATCCAACATCCCGGTTTAGGCCGTCCTCATGTGTGCGGAACTTGGCTATCAGTTTCTGCTCAGCGACTCTGCGCTGTCGTGAAGGCCGCCTTGGAGAACGCTTACCTGAAGATTCAAGGCTGAATGCCCATGACTGCTGAAGTGCTCCCCCACAGGAAGAGAACAGTCTTGCCTGGTGATTGTCAAGCGGTGTTCATTCATCCGTTGTCGTAGCGTCTGCATGATTTCCCCAATGTACCATGCCTCGGGACATCCTTTCCTGCAGCGTATCAGGTAGACAATGTTGGCCGAATTGCAAGGTGTTCTCACGTGAGATGATGGCACCCGTGTCGATGATCCGGCACGTCTTGCAGAGGTTGCTGTGGCAGGGTTGTGTGGTGTCGTGGTCACTGTTCTCCTGAAGGCTGGGTAGTTTGCTGCGGACAATGGTCTGTTTGAGGTTGCGCGGTTGTTTGAAGGCAAGAAGTGGGGGTGTGGGGATGGCCTTGGCGAGATGTTCGTCTTCATCAATGACATGTAGCACTTTATAGCATGGAAACAGGGGAAGCCATGCTAAATTGCCCCTCTGAACAGGTGCCGGAGTGTGGCGACTGGGGGATTTTCACAGCAACCTCATTGCTTTGTGAATGTAAATAAACTTTATTTGGTTGACCCACAAGAGGAGAGAAGTTTTATGATGGGGATTAAAAGTCTAACTGGAGAAGAAATGTGCTGGCGGAACCAATAGGAGTGCTGGAGTGTAAGCTTTGCCATGTCCCATAGGTGGGACTGGAGTGTGTGGAGAGACAGCGAGAGGGGAAGGGGAGGTGGGGAGACAGTGAGAGGGGAGGTGGAGAGACAGAGAGGGGGGAAGGGGAGGTAAGAGGGGAAGGGGAGGTAGGAGGGGTGGTGGTGGTGGGGGGGGAAGATTTACAAAATACAGCAGAAAACACAACATCCAAGGAAGTGATCTGGTGGAATATTTGCAGTGGAGACTTTGCTCCCCCTCTTTCACCCCCTCTGCCTCCCTCTTTGCTCTGGGTTTTGGGGCTGCTGCTTGCTGCCGAGATGTCTGAGCTGGTTTGCGAGCTGCTCGGGGAGCGGCTGACGGACCGCGATCAGGCCGAGGTGGAGAGCTCTCCGCTGGGCACGGACGGGCGGCTTCTCGCCCTCTACTTCGGCTGCAGCTGGAGCGCTGCGTGCCGCCAGTTCAACGCGGCGCTCGGAGATTTCTACAGCCGCTTCAAACAGGGGGAGCACGGCGAGCAGCTGGAGGTGGTCTTCATCAGCTCCGAGGAGGAGCACAAACCCTGGCAGGAGTTCGTGGGCCAGATGCCCTGGCTGGTGCTACCCTTCCAGGACAAGGAGAGGAAGGTAACAGGGGACAGGGGCTACCATAGTGTATACTGGGGTATACTGTGCTGTATACTGGGGCATACTGTGCTGTACATGGGGGAATAGTGTATACTGGGGCAAACTGTGCTGTACACTGGGGGAATAGTGTATACTGGGGCATACTGTGCTGTACATGGGGGAATAGTGTATACTGGGGCAAACTGTGCTGTACATGGGGGAATAGTGTATACTGGGGCATACTGTGCTGTACACTGGGGGAATAGTGTATACTGGGGCATACTGTGCTGTACATGGGGGAATAGTGTATACTGGGGCAAACTGTGCTGTACACTGGGGGAATAGTGGATACTGGGGCATACTGTGCTGTACACTGGGGGAATAGTGTATACTGGGGCATACTGTGCTGTACATGGGGGAATAGTGTATACTGGGGCAAACTGTGCTGTACACTGGGGGAATAGTGGATACTGGGGCATACTGTGCTGTACATGGGGGAATAGTGTATACTGGGGCAAACTGTGCTGTACACTGGGGGAATAGTGTATACTGGGGCATACTGTGCTGTACATGGGGGAATAGTGTATACTGGGGCAAACTGTGCTGTACACTGGGGGAATAGTGTATACTGGGGCATACTGTGCTGTACACTGGGGGAATAGTGTATACTGGGGCATACTGTGCTGCACATTGGGGGAATAGTGTATACTGGGGCATACTGTGCTGTACACTGGGGGAATAGTGTATACTGGGGCATACTGTGCTGTATACTGGGGGAATAGTGTATACTGGGGCATACTGTGCTGTACACTGGGGGAATAGTGTATACTGGGGCATACTGTGCTGTACACTGGGGGAATAGTGTATACTGGGGCATACTGTGCTGTACACTGGGGGAATAGTGTATACTGGGGCATACTGTGCTGTACACTGGGGGAATAGTGTATACTGGGGTATACTGTGCTGTATACTGGGGGAATAGTGTATACTGGGGCATACTGTGCTGTACACTGGGGGAATAGTGGATACTGGGGCATACTGTGCTGTACATTGGGGCAATAGTGTATACTGGGGCATACTGTGCTGTACACTGGGGGAATAGTGTACACTGGGGCATACTGTGCTGTACACTGGGGGAATAGTGTATACTGGGGCATACTGTGCTGTACACTGGGGCAATAGTGTATACTGGGGCATACTGTGCTGTACACTGGGGGAATAGTGTATACTGGGGCATACTGTGCTGTACACTGGGGGAATAGTGTATACTGGGGCATACTGTGCTGTACATGGGGGAATAGTGTATACTGGGGCATACTGTGCTGTACATTGGGGGAATAGTGTATACTGGGGCATACTGTGCTGTACACTGGGGGAATAGTGTACACTGGGGCATACTGTGCTGTACACTGGGGGAATAGTGTATACTGGGGCATACTGTGCTGTACATGGGGGAATAGTGTATACTGGGGCATACTGTGCTGTACATGGGGGAATAGTGTACACTGGGGCATACTGTGCTGCACACTGGGGGAATAGTGTATACTGGGGCATACTGTGCTGTACACTGGGGGAATAGTGTATACTGGGGCATACTGTGCTGTACACTGGGGGAATAGTGTATACTGGGGCATACTGTGCTGTACACTGGGGCAATAGTGTACACTGGGGCATACTGTGCTGTACACTGGGGGAATAGTGTATACTGGGGCATACTGTGCTGTACACTGGGGGAATAGTGTATACTGGGGCATACTGTGCTGTACACTGGGGGAATAGTGTATACTGGGGCATACTGTGCTGTACACTGGGGGAATAGTGTACACTGGGGCATACTGTGCTGTACACTGGGGCAATAGTGTACACTGGGGCATACTGTGCTGTACACTGGGGGAATAGTGTATACTGGGGCATACTGTGCTGTACACTGGGGGAATAGTGTATACTGGGGCATACTGTGCTGTACATGGGGGAATAGTGTATACTGGGGCATACTGTGCTGTACACTGGGGGAATAGTGTATACTGGGGCATACTGTGCTGTACATGGGGGAATAGTGTATACTGGGGCATACTGTGCTGTACACTGGGGCAATAGTGTACACTGGGGCATACTGTGCTGTACACTGGGGGAATAGTGTATACTGGGGCATACTGTGCTGTACACTGGGGGAATAGTGTATACTGGGGCATACTGTGCTGTACACTGGGGGAATAGTGTACACTGGGGCATACTGTGCTGTACACTGGGGGAATAGTGTATACTGGGGCATACTGTGCTGTACATGGGGGAATAGTGTATACTGGGGCATACTGTGCTGTACACTGGGGCAATAGTGTACACTGGGGCATACTGTGCTGTACACTGGGGGAATAGTGTATACTGGGGCATACTGTGCTGTACACTGGGGGAATAGTGTATACTGGGGTATACTGTGCTGTACATGGGGGAATAGTGTATACTGGGGCATACTGTGCTGTACATGGGGGAATAGTGTATACTGGGGCATACTGTGCTGTACACTGGGGGAATAGTGTATACTGGGGTATACTGTGCTGTACATGGGGGAATAGTGTATACTGGGGCATACTGTGCTGTACATGGGCGAATAGTGTATACTGGGGCATACTGTGCTGTACATGGGGGAATAGTGTATACTGGGGTATACTGTGCTGTACATGGGGGAATAGTGTATACTGGGGCATACTGTGCTGTACATGGGGGAATAGTGTATACTGGGGCATACTGTGCTGTACACTGGGGGAATAGTGTATACTGGGGCATACTGTGCTGTACATGGGGGAATAGTGTATACTGGGGCATACTGTGCTGTACACTGGGGGAATAGTGTATACTGGGGCATACTGTGCTGTACATTGGGGCAATAGTGTATACTGGGGCATACTGTGCTGTACACTGGGGGAATAGTGTATACTGGGGCATACTGTGCTGTACATGGGGGAATAGTGTATACTGGGGTATACTGTGCTGTATACTGGGGGAATAGTGTATACTGAGGCATACTGTGCTGTACACTGGGGCATACTGTGCTGTACATGGGGGAATAGTGTATACTGAGGCATACTGTGCTGTACACTGGGGCATACTGTGCTGTACATGGGGGAATAGTGTACACTGGGGCATACTGTGCTGTACATGGGGGAATAGTGTATACTGGGGCATACTGTGCTGCACATTGGGGGAATAGTGTATACTGGGGCATACTGTGCTGTACATTGGGGCAATAGTGTATACTGGGGCATACTGTGCTGTACACTGGGGGAATAGTGTATACTGGGGCATACTGTCCTGTACATTGGGGCAATAGTGTATACTGGGGCATACTGTGCTGTACACTGGGGGAATAGTGTATACTGGGGCATACTGTGCTGTACATTGGGGCAATAGTGTATACTGGGGCATACTGTGCTGTACATTGGGGCAATAGTGTATACTGGGGCATACTGTGCTGTACACTGGGGGAATAGTGTATACTGGGGCATACTGTGCTGTACACTGGGGGAATAGTGTATACTGGGGCATACTGTGCTGTACATTGGGGCAATAGTGTATACTGGGGCATACTGTGCTGTACACTGGGGGAATAGTGGATACTGGGGCATACTGTGCTGTACATTGGGGCAATAGTGTATACTGGGGCATACTGTGCTGTACACTGGGGGAATAGTGGATACTGGGGCATACTGTGCTGTACACTGGGGGAATAGTGTATACTGGGGCATACTGTGCTGTACACTGGGGGAATAGTGTATACTGGGGCATACTGTGCTGTACACTGGGGGAATAGTGTATACTGGGGCATACTGTGCTGTACACTGGGGGAATAGTGTATACTGGGGCATACTGTGCTGTACACTGGGGGAATAGTGGATACTGGGGCATACTGTGCTGTACACTGGGGGAATAGTGTATACTGGGGCATACTGTGCTGTACACTGGGGGAATAGTGGATACTGGGGCATACTGTGCTGTACACTGGGGGAATAGTGGATACTGGGGCATACTGTGCTGTACACTGGGGGAATAGTGTATACTGGGGCATACTGTGCTGTACACTGGGGGAATAGTGGATACTGGGGCATACTGTGCTGTACACTGGGGGAATAGTGTATACTGGGGCATACTGTGCTGTACACTGGGGGAATAGTGTATACTGGGGCATACTGTGCTGCATACTGGGGCATACTGTGCTGTACACTGGGGCATACAATGCTGTATATTGGGGAAATGTTATATACCAGGGGATACTAGGGTAACTACAATAGTGTCTACTGGGACATACTGTGCTGTATACTGGGCGAATATTGTATACTGGGGCATACAATACTGTGTACTAGGGGAATAGTGTATACTGGGGTATACTGTGCTGTATACTGGGGCATCCTGTGCTGTACACTGGGGCATACTGTGCTGTACACTGGGACATACTGTGTTGTACACTGGGGGAATCGTGTATACTGGGGTATACTGTGCTGTACACTGGGACATACTGTGCTGTACACTGGGGCATACTGTGCTGTATACTGGGGCATACTGTGCCGCACATTGGGGGAATAGTGTATACTGGGGCATACTGTGCTGTACACTGGGGGAATAGTGTATACTGGGGCATACTGTGCAGTACACTGGGGGAATAGTGTATACTGGGGCATACTGTGCTGCACATTGGGGCAATAGTGTATACTGGGGCATACTGTGCTGTACACTGGGGGAATAGTGTATACTGGGGCATACTGTGCAGTACACTGGGGGAATAGTGTATACTGGGGCATACTGTGCTGTACACTGGGGGAATAGTGTATACTGGGGCATACTGTGCAGTACACTGGGGGAATAGTGTATACTGGGGCATACTGTGCTGTACACTGGGGCATACTGTGCTGTACACTGGGGGAATAGTGTACACTGGGGCATACTGTGCTGTACACTGGGGGAATAGTGTATACTGGGGCATACTGTGCTGTACACTGGGGGAATAGTGTATACTGGGGCATACTGCGCTGCACACTGGGGGAATAGTGTATACTGGGGCATACTGTGCTGCACACTGGGGGAATAGTGTATACTGGGGCATACTGCGCTGCACACTGGGGGAATAGTGTATACTGGGGCATACTGTGCTGCACACTGGGGGAATAGTGTATACTGGGGCATACTGTGCTGTACACTAGGGCATACAATGCTGTATACTTGAGCAGTGTATACTGGGGCATACAATGCTATATACTGGGGAAATGTTATATACCAGGGGATACTAGGGTAACTACAATAGTGTCTACTGGGACATACTGTGCTGTATACTGGGCGAATATTGTATACTGGGGCATACAATACTGTGTACTAGGGGAATAGTGTATACTGTGCTGTATACTGGGGCATCCTGTGCTGTATACTGGGGCATACTGTGCTGTATACTGGGGGAATAATGTATACTGGGGCATACTGTGCTGTACACTGGGGGAATAGTGTATACTGGGGCATACTGTGCTGTATACTGGGGCATACTGTGCTGTATACTGGGGCATACTGTGCTGTATACTGGGGCATACTGTGCTGTATACTGGGGCATACTGTGCTGTATACTGGGGCATACTGTGCTGTATACTGGGGCATACTGTGCTGTACACTGGGGGAATAGTGTATACTGGGGCATACTGTGCTGTACACTGGGGGAATAGTGTACACTGGGGCATACTGTGCTGTACACTGGGGGAATAGTGTATACTGGGGCATACTGTGCTGTATACTGGGGCATACTGTGCTGTATACTGGGGCATACTGTGCTGTATACTGGGGCATACTGTGCTGTACACTGGGGGAATAGTGTATACTGGGGCATACTGTGCTGTACACTGGGGGAATAGTGTACACTGGGGCATACTGTGCTGTACACTGGGGGAATAGTGTACACTGGGGCATACTGTGCTGTACACTGGGGGAATAGTGTATACTGGGGCATACTGTGCTGTACACTGGGGGAATAGTGTACACTGGGGCATACTGTGCTGTACACTGGGGGAATAGTGTACACTGGGGCATACTGTGCTGTACACTGGGGGAATAGTGTATACTGGGGCATACTGTGCTGTACATGGGGGAATAGTGTATACTGGGGTATACTGTGCTGTATACTGGGGGAATAGTGTATACTGAGGCATACTGTGCTGTACACTGGGGCATACTGTGCTGTACATGGGGGAATAGTGTATACTGGGGCATACTGTGCTGTACATGGGGGAATAGTGTATACTGAGGCATACTGTGCTGTACACTGGGGCATACTGTGCTGTACATGGGGGAATAGTGTACACTGGGGCATACTGTGCTGTACATGGGGGAATAGTGTATACTGGGGCATACTGTGCTGTACACTGGGGGAATAGTGTACACTGGGGCATACTGTGCTGTACACTGGGGGAATAGTGTATACTGGGGCATACTGTGCTGTACACTGGGGGAATAGTGTACACTGGGGCATACTGTGCTGTACACTGGGGGAATAGTGTATACTGGGGCATACTGTGCTGTACATGGGGGAATAGTGTATACTGGGGCATACTGTGCTGTACATGGGGGAATAGTGTATACTGAGGCATACTGTGCTGTACACTGGGGGAATAGTGTATACTGGGGCATACTGTGCTGTACACTGGGGGAATAGTGTATACTGGGGCATACTGTGCTGTACACTCGGGCAATAGTGTATACTGGGGCATACTGTGCTGTACACTGGGGGAATAGTGTACACTGGGGCATACTGTGCTGTACACTGGGGGAATAGTGTACACTGGGGCATACTGTGCTGTACATTAGGGGAATAGTGTATACTGGGGCATACTGTGCTGTACACTGGGGGAATAGTGTATACTGGGGCATACTGTGCTGTACACTGGGGGAATAGTGTATACTGGGGCATACTGTGCTGTACACTGGGGCAATAGTGTATACTGGGGCATACTGTGCTGTACATTGGGGGAATAGTGTATACTGGGGCATACTGTGCTGTACATTGGGGCAATAGTGTATACTGGGGCATACTGTGCTGTGTACTGGGGGAATAGTGTATACTGGGGCATACTGTGCTGTACACTGGGGGAATAGTGTATACTGGGGCATACTGTGCTGTACATTGGGGGAATAGTGTATACGGGGCATACTGTGCTGTACATTGGGGCAATAGTGTATACTGGGGCATACTGTGCTGTACATTGGGGCAATAGTGTATACTGAGGCATACTGTGCTGTACACTGGGGCATAGTGTGCTGGACACTGGGGCATACTGTGCTGCACACTGGGGGAATAGTGTATACTGGGGCATACTGTGCTGTACACTGGGGGAATAGTGTATACTGAGGCATACTGTGCTGTACACTGGGGGAATAGTGTATACTGGGGCATACTGTGCAGTACACTGGGGGAATAGTGTATACTGGGGCATACTGTGCTGTACACTGGGGGAATAGTGTACACTGGGGCATACTGTGCTGTACACTGGGGGAATAGTGTACACTGGGGCATACTGTGCTGTACACTGGGGGAATAGTGTATACTGGGGCATACTGTGCTGTACACTGGGGGAATAGTGTATACTGGGGCATACTGTGCTGCACACTGGGGGAATAGTGTATACTGGGGCATACTGTGCTGTACACTGGGGGAATAGTGTACACTGGGGCATACTGTGCTGTACACTGGGGGAATAGTGTATACTGGGGCATACTGTGCTGCACACTGGGGGAATAGTGTATACTGGGGCATACTGTGCTGTACACTGGGGGAATAGTGTATACTGGGGCATACTGTGCTGTACACTGGGGGAATAGTGTATACTGGGGCATACTGTGCTGTACACTGGGGGAATAGTGTACACTGGGGCATACTGTGCTGTACACTGGGGGAATAGTGTATACTGGGGCATACTGTGCTGCACACTGGGGGAATAGTGTATACTGAGGCATACTGTGCTGTACACTGGGGCATAGTGTGCTGGACACTGGGGCATACTGTGCTGCACACTGGGGGAATAGTGTATACTGGGGCATACTGTGCTGTACACTGGGGCATACTGTGCTGTACACTGGGGCATACTGTGCTGTACACTGGGGCATACTGTGCTGTACACTGGGGAAATGCGATCCTAGAATCAGAATTTATGTCACACTATTTGTAACTCCCACAGTTGCGTGGACCTGCAGAGTTTCACTGGCTGTCTTGTCTGGAGACAATACACATCTTTTTAGCCTGTCTTGATGCTCTCTCCACTCCCATTGTTTTGTTTCTTAAAGACTGGATTAGTTGTAAGTATTCGCATTCCAACCATTATTCATGTAAATTGAGTCTGTGTCTTATAAGTTCTGTTTGTGAACAGAATTCCCACTCACCTGAAGAAGGGGCTCAGAGCCTCGAAAGCTTGTGTGGCTTTTGCTACCAAATAAACCTGTTGGACTTTAACCTGGTGTTGTTAAACTTCTTGAAATGTTATATACCAGGGGATACTAGGGTAACTACAATAGTGTCTACTGGGACATACTGTGCTGTATACTGGGCGAATAGTGTATACTGGGGCATACAATACTGTGTACTAGGGGAATAGTGTGTACTGGGGTATACTGTGCTGTATACTGGGGCATCCTGTGCTGTACACTGGGGCATACTGTGCTGTATACTGGGGGAATAATGTATACTGGGGCATACTGTGCTGTACACTGGGGCATACTGTGCTGTACACTGGGGGAATAGTGTATACTGGGGCATACTGTGCTGTATACTGGGGCATACTGTGCTGTATACTGGGGCATACTGTGCTGTATACTGGGGCATACTGTGCTGTATACTGGGGCATACTGTGCTGTACACTGGGGGAATAGTGTATACTGGGGCATACTGTGCTGTACACTGGGGGAATAGTGTATACTGGGGCATACTGTGCTGTACACTGGGGGAATAGTGTATACTGGGGCATACTGTGCTGTATACTGGGGCATACTGTGCTGTATACTGGGGCATACTGTGCTGTATACTGGGGCATACTGTGCTGTATACTGGGGCATACTGTGCTGTACACTGGGGGAATAGTGTATACTGGGGCATACTGTGCTGTACACTGGGGGAATAGTGTATACTGGGGCATACTGTGCTGTACACTGGGGGAATAGTGTATACTGGGGCATACTGTGCTGTACACTGGGGGAATAGTGTATACTGGGGCATACTGTGCCGTACACTGGGGGAATAGTGTATACTGGGGCATACTGTGCTGTACACTGGGGGAATAGTGTATACTGGGGCATACTGTGCTGCACACTGAGGCATACTGTGCTGCACACTGGGGGAATAGTGTATACTGGGGCATACTGTGCTGTACACTGGGGGAATAGTGTATACTGGGGCATACTGCGCTGCACACTGGGGGAATAGTGTATACTGGGGCATACTGTGCTGTACACTGGGGGAATAGTGTATACTGGGGCATACTGCGCTGCACACTGGGGGAATAGTGTATACTGGGGCATACTGCGCTGTACACTGGGGGAATAGTGTATACTGGGGCATACTGTGCTGTACACTGGGGGAATAGTGTATACTGGGGCATACTGCGCTGCACACTGGGGGAATAGTGTATACTGGGGCATACTGCGCTGCACACTGGGGGAATAGTGTATACTGGGGCATACTGTGCTGTACACTGGGGGAATAGTGTATACTGGGGCATACTGTGCTGTACACTGGGGGAATAGTGTATACTGGGGCATACTGTGCTGCACACTGGGGGAATAGTGTATACTGGGGCATACTGTGCTGCACACTGGGGGAATAGTGTATACTGGGGCATACTGTGCTGTACACTGGGGGAATAGTGTATACTGGTGCATACTGTGCTGTACATTGGGGGAATAGTGTATACTGGGGCATACTGTGCTGTACACTGGGGCATACAATGCTGTATACTGGAGCAGTGTATACTGGGGCATATAATGCTGTATACTGGGGAAATGTTATATACCAGGGGATACTAGGGTAACTACAATAGTGTCTACTGGGGCATACTGTGCTGTATACTGGGCGAATATTGTATACTGGGGCATACAATACTGTGTACTAGGGGAATAGTGTATACTGGGGCATACAATGCTTTATACCGCGGGAATATTGTATACTGGGGCATGCAATGCTGTATACTGGAGCATACAATGCTCCATACTGGGGCATACAATGCTGTATACTGGAGGAATATTGTATACTGGAGGAATATTGTATACTGGGGGAATATTGTATACTGGGGCATACAATGCTGTATACTAGGGAAATGTTGTATACTGGGGATACATCAGTGTATACTGGGGATACAATGCTGTACACTGGGAGAATATTGTATACTGGGGAAACAATGTTGTACACTGGGGGAGTACAATATTGTATAATGTGGGAATATTGTATCGTGGGGAAACAATGGTGTACACTGGGGGGAATACAATATTGTATACCTGGGGTGTTGTATACTGGGGGATACAGTGTTGTATACTGGGAGAATACAGACTTGCACATGGTTGTGGAGGGGCATACAAAATTGCATACGGAGAATAGAGTTTTGCACACAGTTGTGGAGTGGGAATACAATATTGTATTATGAGGATACTGTATCCCCAGTATGCAATACTGTCTTACACACGGTTGTAGCACAGTAAGAAGTCTCACAACACTAGGTTAAAGTCCAACAGGTTTATTTGGAATCACGAGCTTTCGGAGCGCTGCTCCTTCCTCAGCTGAGTGGAGAGGTGGGTTCACAAACACGGCATATATAGACAGAGACACAATGGCAAGATAATGATTGGAAGAGTTGGTTGTAGAGAGGAGGATACAGTCTTGCACATGGGTGTGACGGGGAATACAATATTGTATACTGGGGGATACAGATTTGTTCATGATTGTGAGCGGGGGCAGGGGGGGGGGGTGGTGGGGGGGGGGGGGGGGTGGTGGGGGGGGAGTGGGATATAGAATAGCACACCTACTAGTCTGTTGTCTGGGTCCTGTGTGTATTTGCAAACTTGACTCCTTGCTCCTAATTGTCACAAACATTGCTGTTTTAAACCTTTATGTTTTTTTTAAAAAATCAACTCGAATCCACCTATTTATTGACAGGAACATTGATGTTTCTTTTAAAAACACTTGCTGAAGCAAGGCCACTTGTTGGACCAATTAGAGACCTGCTTGGAAGAGCCAGCACAGGCACGATGGGCTGATTGGCCTCCTTTTGTTTAGTAAAGGCCGCTAGCCCTCCTTTCCTGGCAGGACTCAATCCTCCTCTTATTTCAGTGCAAACAGACTGAGCTTTCATCCCCCTCGTCATGGTTTTGTTCACCTGATGACAGCTATTGTCTTTTCTCCACATTGGCACTGTTCGAAAACTGCAGAATATCACGGGGTGTTTTTTTTTTGGGGGGGGGGGTGTGGGTGGAGGTTGGATAGGGTGACCCGGCTGAGAGGATTGCGCGGAAACTTTTGTAGACGTGGACGAGAGAGAGAGAGAGCGTATTGCAAAATGCTGGAGTTTTGTTTGATGATTGGAAATATGCCGAACCCTCCAACTTTCATTGGATTGAGTGCGTTTCTGCGGTCAGTGCGAATTTTCGGAACGCGTTATGATGCGATGTTAGAAAGGAACAAGTCTGACACCACTGACTTTAATTGCCACCCCTGCCTCCCCCCTTTGCAAGATACATCAACGTTCGTGGGTCTTTTTATCCCGAAGCTGAATCAGTAAATCATGTCAACGACTTTATTTGTAAACTCAGCAACTTTTGTTGAGTGGTGACATCTTAAATTTCCTGTGAACTTTGACCTTGTTTGCCCGCTCGGGGGTTTGCCCTATTGGTCCACTTCAACCCTCTTAATATTTGCAAAGTTTCAGTGAGAGGGCGTCTGTTGGCTGTATTGACATAAACCATAATATACCAGAGCAGAATCAGGCCAATCAGCCCATCGAGTCTGCTCTGCCTTTCGATCATGGCTGATGTGTTTCCCACCCCCATTCTCCTGCCTTTTCATCCATACAGTGCAGAAGGAGGCCATTCGCCCCCATTGCGTCTGCACTGACCACAATCCCATCCAGGCCCTATTCCCGTAAACCCACATATTTACCCTGCTAATCTCCTGACATGAAGGTCAATTTAGCATGGCCAATCAACCTAATCTGCACATCTTTGGACTATGG
The DNA here is from genome assembly GCF_964213995.1 of Mustelus asterias. Taxonomy (NCBI): domain Eukaryota; kingdom Metazoa; phylum Chordata; class Chondrichthyes; order Carcharhiniformes; family Triakidae; genus Mustelus; species Mustelus asterias. Next base: position 9,653,479 of record NC_135812.1, read on the forward strand.
GAGGAAACCGGAGCACCCGGAGGAAACCCACACAGACATGGGGAGAATGTGTAAACTCCACACAGACGGTGACCCGAGGCCAGAATCGAACCCGGGTCCCTAGCGCTGTGAGGCAGCAGTGCTAGCCACTGTGCCACTGTGCTGCCCTGGTGATTATTCTCCCATGGCCTTTGATCCCCTATCTCTGTCTTCAATATACTCAATGACCTGGTCTCCACAGCCTTCTGTGACAATGAGTTCCATAGTTCACCACCCTCTGGCTGAAGAAATTCCTCCTCATCTTGGTTCTAAAGGGTCGTCTCTTTACTCTGAGGCTGTGCCCTCGGATCCCAGTGTCTCTTCTACTAATGGAAGCATCTTCCCCACGTCCACTCAATCCAGGCCTTTCAGTATTCTGTAAGATTCAATGAGATCCTCCCTCATCCCCCTCTACTCCATCCTTCTAAACTATAGACATGTCTATAGGCTGCCTCTGTAGCTTGCCAAGTTGAACCTTAATTTACAATTACAAACACAGAGTGCCTCCAAATTGTTTTTGCTGTAAAGTAAATGCATCACTTGACTGGAAACCCCATCAGGAGTCAGTCGGGGGAGTATAAGATTCGATTTGATTTATTATTGTCACATGTATTAACATACAGTGAAAAGTATTGTTTCTTGCGCGCTATACAGACAAAGCATACCGTTCATAGAGAAGGAAAGGAGAGGGTGCAGAATGTAGTGTTACAGTCATAGCTAGAGTGTAGAGAAAGATCAACTTAATGTGAGGTAAGTCCATTCAAAAGTCTGACAGCAGCAGGGAAGAAGCTGTTCTTGAGTCGGTTGGGACGTGACCTCAGACTTCTGTATCTTTTTCCCAAAGGAAGAAGGTGGAAGAGAGAATGTCCGGGGTGCATGGGGTCCTTAATTACGCTGGCTGCTTTGCCGAGGCAGCGGGAAGTGTAGACAGAGTCAATGGATGGGAGGCTGGTTTGCGCGATGGATTGGGCCACATTCGCGACCTTTTGTAGTTCCTTGCGGTCTTGGGCAGAGCAGGAGCCATACCAAGCTGTGATACAACCAGAAAGAATGCTTTCTATGGTGCATCTGTAAAGGTTGGTGAGAGTCGTAGCTGACATAAGAGTGGGGAAGTCTTGCTGCAACTGTACAAGGTACGGGTGAGGCCACATCTCGAGTACTGAGAGCAGCTTTGGTCCTCTTACTTAGGGAAAGGTTGTGGGTGGGGTTCTCCAGTCCCGCTGCAGTGAGCGGAGATTTGGCTGAGCTCCAAATTCTCCGTCCCCTCAGGCAGCGGAGCGTGAACGGCCAGAGAATTCCAGCCATTGTTTCTCAGAGAAGCTCAGAAGCAATTCGCCAGGATGATGTCCGGTACGGAGAGATTGTCTTATGCGGAAAGGTTAGACAGGTTGGGACTCTACTCATTGGGATGTAGAAGAATGAGAGGTGACCTCATTGAAACATGGAGGATTCTTAAGAGGCTTGACAGGGTAAATGCTGAGGGGATGTTTCCCCTCATGGGAGAGTCTGGGACCCGAGGGCAGAGTCTCAGAAGAAAGGGGCGCCAATTTAAGACTGAGATGAGAAGGAATTTCTTCTCTTGGGTTTGAATGTCTTTGGAACTCCTTGCCGCAGAGAGATGTGGGGGGCAGAATCCTTGTGTATATTTAAGGCTGAGATGGATAGATTTTGGATCAGTGAGGGGAATCAAGGGTTACGGGGAAAGGGCAGGAAAGTGGACATGAGGAATGTCAGAACAGCCATGATCCTAATGAACGTCGAAGCAGTCTCGAGGGGCCGAATGGCCGACACCTGTTCCTATTTCTTCTTAAGGTCTTATGGAATGTGTGAGGTGTTGGTGGAGGACAGTTGGCAGATGGGGTGGGGGGAGGGGGGGGGGGGGGAAGGACATGCAGGGTACATAGTGGTGGTTTAGGGGAATTTTCCCGTGTTCTGCACCCTCCGTAACCTCAGGGAGTTGTGGTTGTGAATTTGTGTGTGCTGCCCCCAGTGTCAGCTCCAGGTCACTGCGCTGTAGAAAGCGGCAATGGTTGCTTATCAAGGAGGGTTCAGCGTTTGCCTCCCTCCCCTACCCTGGGAGGAGGGAGCTTCGGGGCTGCGCTCACTCTGAGGGAACGTTGCAGAAGTCTCACAACACCAGGTTAAAGTCCAACGGGTTTATTTGGTAGCAGAAGCCACACTAGCGTTCGGAGCGCTGCCCCTGAAGGGGAGAATGTGCAGACTCCACACAGACAGTGACCCAAGCGGGGAATGGGACCCGGGTCCCTGGCGCTGTGAGGCAGCAGTGCCAACCACTGTGCCACCCTGCCGCCCCTATCTTCTAAAATATTTGCTTTATTATTCCTCTCGGCCTATCTGGTTCTCAATCGCCAGTCCTCAGCTAACCCTCATTGTTGCGTGTTAAGCTGTCAGCACTTGTGCCCCTGGTATAGATAAACATTTCAGCTCGCGAGGGGTTTTGCTTTGATTTTTTGTTAGGCGGCCTTCGTTCTTTTCCTCTTCTCACTCCAGTCTTTCTCGTTCCTTTCGAAACACCCATGATCAACTGGAACATACAAGAGTTTGGAGAAATGTTCATACTTGTATAACACCTTTCACACTCCCAGCTGTGGCTGAATGAATAGCAGTCTCACCCCTGAGGTTTAAAGTTTACTTATTAGTCACAAGTAGGCTTACATTAACACTGCAATGAAGTTACTGTGAAAAATCCCCCAGTTGCCGCACTCCAGTGCCTGTTCGGGCACTTGTGACACATTTAGATGTTAAACTGAAACCCTGCATGCTGCCTTAAATGGGGGATATCAAAGATCTCCCGACACTACTCTGAAGAAGGGGCAGCATGGTGGCACAGTGGGTTAGCACTGCTGCCTCACAGTGCCAGGGACCCGGGTTCGATTCCGGCCTCGGGTCACTGTCTGTGTGGAGTCTGCACGTTCTCCCCGTGTCTGCGTGGGTTTCCTCCGGGTGCTCTCGTTTCCTCCCACACTCCAAAGATGTGCGGATTAGACGGATTGGCCATGCTAAATTGCCCCTTAGTATCGGGGGGACTAACAGGGTAAATATGTGGGGTTACAGGGATAGTTGTAGGTGCAGACTCAATGGGACTTGATCATTTTAAGCCACGTAGGGTGTCGCAACCAATATTTCTTCCACAATCAACCTCACAAAAACAAACAAATATTTTGGTGACGAGCACATCGCTGTTTATAGAATCCATAGAATCCTACAGTACAGAAAGAGGCCATTCGGCCCATCGTGTCTGTACCGACCAGAATCCCACCCAGGCCCTATTCCCATAACCCCACTCCTTTACCCTGCTAATCCCCCTGACACTATGGGTACTTAGCGACTGCCAAATGGCTGTTGTAGTGTCTACATTATGAGTCAGGACTTCGCTCCAAGAACATGTCCGCAGGGACATCATAGAAATCTCTGGACAAAGGAAGATAAAACATAGAATCATAAAATCTCTACAGTGCAGAAGGAGGCCATTCGGCCCATCAAGCCTGCACCGACAACAGTCCCACCCAGACTCTCTATCTCCGTAACCCCACACATTTACCCTGCCGTTCTCCCTGACACGAAGGGACAAGTTAGCATGGCCCAATGCACCTAGCCTGCACATCTTTGGAGTGTGGGAGGAAACCGGAGCACCGGGAGGAAACCCACGCAGACACGAGGAGAACGTGCAAACTCCACACAGACAGTGACCCGAGCCGGGAATCGAACCCGGGTCCCTGGAGCTGTGAGGCAGCAGTGTTAACCACTGTGCCGAATGGCAATGTTGTGCTGTTTTGATGGTGTTGGCTATGTGAGGAATGTTGGTCAGTTTAATTGGGAGAACTCTCTGCTATACTTTAATCTTTTACGTCCACCTGCCGACGTCTCATTTGGAGATGATGTGGAGATGCCGGCGTTGGACTGGGATGGGCACAGTAAGAAGTCTCACAACACCAGGTTAAAGTTCAACAGGTTTATTTGGAATCACGAGCTTTCGGAGCACTGCTCCTTCATCAGGTGAGTGGAGAGGTAGGTTCACAAACACGGCATAGACAGGCAAAGACAATTATTGCAAGATAATGGTTGGAACGCGAATCTTTACAGGTAATCAAGTCTTTACAGGTACAGACAGTGCGAGTGGAGAGAGGGGTAATCACAGATTAAAGAGATGTGAATTGTCTCCAGACAGGACAGTTAGTGAGATTTTGCAAGCCCAGGCAAGTCGTGGAGGTTGCAAATAGTGTGACACGAACCCAAGATCCCGGTTGAGGCCGTCCTCATGTGTGCGGAACTTGGCTATCAGTTTCTGCTCAGCGATTCTGTGTCGTCTTGAAGGCCGCCTTGGTGAACGCTTACCCGAAGATCAGAGGCTGAATGCCCATGACCGCTGAAGTGTTTCCCAACAGGAAGGGAACACTCCTGCCTGGCGACTGTCGCGCGGTGTTCGTTCATCCATTATTGTAGCGTCTGCGTAGTCTCACCGATGTACCATGCCTCGGGACATCCTTTCCTGCAGCGTATGAGGTAGACAATGTTGGCCGAGTCGCATGTGTATGTACCGTGTACCCGGTGGGGTACATGTCCAATCTTTCCTTTGGAAATGCAGAGCTTTCTGCTGATAGGTTGGAGTCTGAGCCTCAGCTGTGTACCAAAACTTGGGACTATTTTCTCTGGAGCGTAGGAGGTTTCGGGGTGACCTTATAGAGGTCTATAAAATAATGAGGGGCATAGATCAGCTAGATAGTCAATACCTTTTCCCAAAGGTAGGGGAGTCTAAAACTAGAGGACATAGGTTTAAGGTGAGAGCGGAGAGATACAAGAGGGTCAATTTTTTCATACAGAGGGTGGTGAGTGTCTGGAACGAGCTGCCAGAGGTAGTAGTGGACGCGGGTACAATTTTGTCTTTTAACAAGCGTTTCGACAGTTACATGGGTAAGATGGGTATAGAGGGATATGGGCCAAACGCGGGCAATTGGGACTAGCTTAGGGGTTAAAAAAAGGGGCGGCATGGACAAGTTGGGCCGAAGGGCCTGTTTCCATGCTGTAAACCTCTACGACTGCTTGCACCCCAGGACCACGCAAAAGAAGGGTGACTCTTCCAGTGCTGAACCAGGCTGGGTGATCTGTGTTTGTTTATCTCCAGCTCACTGATGATCCTCTGAGTGCAGTTTGTAGATTGGCCAGAACAATTTCCTTTAGGTTCAGGCCAGGCAACAAGCTCCACCTCCAACTGGTTGCTGAATTCCCTTGCTCTGGTTGTGATCTCCTGTCCACGGGGCTACAGCGTTCAGTGTGCGGCTAAAAAAACTTCCACACAGTTATTCCCATTCCTTCTGTGGGCCCAATAGCATGTCCTTGGCACTCTTTTGCTCAAATTCCATAACTTCTCTCAGGACCTTCCTGTGGGGCACCCTTGGAATATTTTGATACGTGAACAGTGACGTGTAAATATTTATAACAACATCTTGCCTTCATGTATCCCCTTTCACAGTGAAATATAACATCCCAAGACACTTCACTGGACCGTTATCGGGCAAATTGTGACATCGAGCCTCATAACGGACCCAGGCAGCTGAAGGCACGGCTGCCAATGAATGGGCGATGAAACTAACACTTGACTTCCCTTCACCTGTATGTGAGACAAGATCCTGTGACTAACCTCAAACATTTACATAGCAATTACACAGAACTCAGTGGATGACAGACTTAAAATAACTTTTAAATCCGATCCCACAGTACCAGACGCTGCCATCTCACAGAGCTGCCGTGAATAGATGTCATGTTGCTACATGATGTCTCTCTTTAATCGGCCAACTCCCTGACTTTCGAATCTGTGTTTAAGCTTCTGTGTTTATATTCTGTTCTCTCAAAACGCGTTGGTTGTTCAAGCCCCATTGGTAAATTCAATGCCGACATGGTGCTTGTACTGTGTTCATAAAGTTTGCTTATTAGTGCCACGAATAGGCTTACTGTGAACAAACACTGCAATGAAGTTACTGTGAAAATTCCCTAGTCGCCACACTCCGACGCCTGTTCGGGTACACTGAGGGAGAATTTAGCATGACCAATGCATCTAACCAGCATGGCTTTCGGACTGTGGGAGGAAACCGGAGCACCCGGAGGAAACCCACGAAGACACGGGGAGAATGTGCAGACTCCAAACAGCCAGTCACCTAAGCCGGGAATTGAACCCGGGTCCCTGGCGCTTGGGCCAGCAGTGCTAACCACTGTGCCACCGTGCCACTGTATTATTCTGTAGAGTCTATACATTGGATAACCATTTCATCGACTTCAGGAAGCGTAGAGGAGAACATTCCTCTGTCTACATCAATGGGGACGAAGTAGAACGGGTTGAGAGCTTCAAGTTTTTAGGTGTCCAGATCACCAACAACCTGTCCTGGTCCCCCCATGCCGACACTATGGTTAAGAAAGGCCACCAATGACTCTACTTTCTCAGGAGACTAAGGAAATTTGGCATGTCAGCTACGACTCTCACCATCTTTTACAGATGCACCATAGAAAGCATTCTTTCTGGTTGTATCACAGCTTGGTGTGGCTCCTGCTCTGCCCAAGGAATGACAAAAAATCGTGAATGTAGCCCAGTCCATCACGCAAACCAGCCTTCCATCCATTGACTCTGTCTACACTTCCCGCTGCCTCGGCAAAGCAGTCAGCATAATTAAGGACCCCACGCACCCCGGACATTCTCTCTTCCATCGGGAAAAAGATACAGAAGTCTGAGGTCACGTACCAACCGACTCAAGAACAGCTTCTTCCCTGCTGCCATCAGACTTTTGAATGGACCTACCTTGCATTAAGTTGATCTTTCTCTACATCTTAGCTGTGACTGTAACACTGCATTCTGTCACTCGTTTCCTTCTCTGTGAACGGTATGCTTTGTCTGTATAGCGCGCAAGAAACAATACTTTTGACTGTATCCAATAAATGTGACAAATCAAATCCTTCTCCCCTATGTACTCTATGAATGGTATGCTTTGTATAGTGCGCAAGAAACAATACTTTTCACTGTACACTAATACATGTGACAATAATAAATCAAATCAAATCATCTAACTCATCCTTCCTTATTTGGGTTTCCCCAGTATTCCAAAACCCCACCACTTGCTTGTCCCGGGCTTTGCAGCACTGCTGTTGGTTAAACCTTCAGCTACTTTTGACCCTCACTTGACCTCTTTAATCTCTTTAAAGCCCCACCTCATTGACATGCCCCTGCCCAGCACTTTTTCTCCCTTGTACTCATGCCCACCTTGTTTCACTTCATGTCTTCATGAAGCAGCTTGGGGTGTTTTTCTACATTAAAACACCGTTTAAATACAAGTCGTTGTTCACTATCTTTTTTTTCTACTTGATGCATTTTGGGGGAGGCGATTGCCTAGTGGTATAATCACTAGACTATTAATCCAGAAACTCGGCTAATGTTCTGGGGACCCGGGTTCGAATCCCGCCACGGCAGGTGGTGGAATTTGAATTCAATAAAAAATATCTGGAATTAAGAATCTACTGATTTCATAGAATTCCCTACAGTGCAGAAGGAGGCCATTCGGCCCATCAAGTCTGCACCGACCACAATCCCACCCTGGCCCTATCCCCATAACCTTACGTATTTGCCCTAGCTAGTCCTCCTGACACTAAAGGGAAATTTTACCACAGCCAATCCACCTAACCCCCACATCTTTGGAGTGTGGGAGGAAACTGGAGCACCCGGAGGAAACCCACGCAGACATGGGGGCGAATGTGCAAACTCCACACAGACAGTGACTCGAGCTGGGAATCGAACACGGGTCCCTGGCGCTGTGAGGCAGCAGTGCCACCTTGCCACCCGTGAAACCATTGTCGGAAGGACCCATCTGGTTCACTAATGTCCTTTAGGGAAGGAAATCTGCCGTCATTACCTGGTCTGGCCTACATGTGACTCCAGAGCCACAGCAATGTGGTTGACTTTTAACTGCCCTCGGGCAACTAGGGATGGGCAATAAATGCTGGCCAGCCAGCGACGCCCATGTCCCATGAACAAAAAAAAACTTAGCCGTCTGTTGGCTGCACTGGTGAAAAGTGGTGAATCAGGGCCATGAAATACAGAATGTAACCAATTTAAACTCTGCGTCGCATTAGGAAGGGAAAATTGCATCATGAACACAAACATCTGGATAATAGCAATCCAACCGAGAGGAACGTATTTTACTACCAATATGGTTTTAACCAGCTGTGTTATCTTTCTTTGGATGTTGTTTCAGTTGGATAATGGAGTGTATTTAACAAACTCATTGTTCAAAATGCTGATTCCTTCCTCCACTGTGTAGAAAGCTGAGCTCCAAGTTCCATTTTAAGTACCCTTGCCCAGTGTGATACTGAACTGGATAGACCAGGGAGGTCCCAGAGCTCGAATCAGTCCCAGTGACAGTTAGGATCCTCCAGCCTTGGACACAGTGTCTCTGCACTAGGGGGAGAATGAGAGAATAGGTGAGATATCCCCCCCACCCCCCTCGCTCTCCCTGTCACCAGCCATGCTGAGTCGCTTCCAGCAATTTGCACTCTTGTGATGAAGATTGGGTAAAATGCCAGCGGGTTGCTGACTGGCACTTGTTGAAGTTGACCGGAACTCAGTATTTCCGAGAGGTGGATAGGAATCACACTCCATTGGAGGGTATTATTTTGTTTACTTGTTAGTGTCACAAGTAGACTTACATTAACACTGCAGTGAAGTTACCGTGAAAATCCCCTAGTCGCCACACTCCAGTGCCTGTTCGTGTGCACTGAGGGAGAATTTAGCACGGCCAATGCACCCTAACCAGAGTCTTTCTGACTCTGGGAGGAAACCGGAGCACCCGGGGAAAACCCACGCAGACACGGGGAGAACATGCAAACTCCACACAGACAGTGACCCGAGCCGGGAATCGAACCCGGGTCCCTGGCGCTGTGAGGCAGCAGTGTTTCAAAAGGGCAGCACAGTGGTTATCACTGCTGCCTCACAGCGCAAACCAGCCTCCCATCCATTGGCTCTGTCGACACTTCCCGCTGCCTCGGAAAGGCAGCCAGCATAATTAAGGACCCCACGCACCCCGGTCATTCTCTCTTCCACCTTCTTCCCTCGGGAAAAAGATACAAATGTCTGAGGTCACGTACCGACCGATTCAAGAACAGCTTCTTCCCTGCTGCTGTCAGACTTTTGAATGGACCCACCTCGCATTAAGTTGATCTTTCTCTACACCCCAGCTATGACTGTAACACTACATTCTGCACTCTCTCCTTTCCCTCTCTATGAATGGTATGCTTTGTCTGTATAGCGCGCAAGAAACAATACTTTTCACTGTATGTTAATACATGTGACAATAATAAATCAAATCAAAATCAAATTTAAAGGTGGGTTGAGCTCTGGCAGGATTTTCTGGTCTTGGGGCGTGTGTGGCCGGGGAATGCAGCCCAATATCTTTAAAATGGCAACAGTGCGTGACCCTGTTTCTGGAGGTAGTGATGGAAACCAGCATCCGAGTGGCCAGTGCTGTCCCGAGGCTCCCATGCAGCTTTCCAAGGCAGGAGAACACACCTGGGTTCCACTTTGCGCTGAGCAATCAGCCATATCTGCCCCATTGACCCTGGCCCGAAATTGGAGAGAGATTGAATCTGCATTTTGACGAATGAGCTTTCAGCTGGCTAATGGTCTCATTCTTTAAGCGACTCTTGTTTCACGCAACGCGTTCTCTCCTCTCCATCCAGACGGCGAGCCTCGATAAAGTCAACAGCTTTCCCCCTGGATCGCAAGGTGATGTATCATTATACACACTGTGTCTGCTGCAGCATCTCAGGGAGGGGGAGTAATGGCCGGGAGAGAATGAGACAGGAGCAGAGCAAAGTAATACTCACGGCGTAGGTAGTCTAGTTATTTAATGTTTCTCAATTACAATCAAATTGGCTATTTCTAATCGCCCTGTTCACACTCATTCTCCCTCTCTTTCGCTCTCTCTTTCCCCCTCTCTCTTTCCCCCTCTCTCTTTCCCCCTCTCTCTCTTTCTCTCTGTCTCTCTCTCTCTCTCTCTTTCTTTCTCTCTCTTTCTTTCTCTTCCTCTCTCTTTCTCTTCCTCTCTCTTTCTTTCTCTCTCTCTCTCTCTTTCTTTCTCTTCTTCTCTCTTTCTCTCTCTCTCTTTCTCTCCTTTTTTTCTCTCTCTCTTTCTCTCTCTCTCTCTCTCTTTCTCTCTCTCTCTTTCTTTCTCTCTCTCTCTCCATCCCTCCTTCCTTCCCTATTTTTAGTTGCTGTGTTCGCTCTCTCTTACCCCCACCACCCCCCGCTCTCTCATCCCAACCACCACATTAATTTAACACCCAAGCTCCTTTGCCACTTTCAGACGAATAATCTAATACATTTCACTCCCCTCGACATGGGTGAGAAAGGAAACCACAGCAGCTGGGGATCCTGGAAACGTGCTTGGTGACAGTTTCACAATTTCAAACAATAAGTACGGCCTGGGTTGTCAGGCTTTCCAGCTGTGCTGCCAGCTGTCAGTGGCAGCGACCACCGATTGCCTTCAGTAGGTCACCATATTGTTTCAAAAATAGCAGCAATTCACCTTTGTGACGCTCCTTCTTAACGTGCCAGAAAAATCTTCTGGGACATTACAAAAGTGTTCACAAACAAAATTTGACTCTGAACCACATCGGGAGACATTAGGACAAGCGATCTACAGGGCGGCTCGGTGGCACAGTGGTTAGCACTGCTGCCTCACAGCGCCAGGGACCCGGGTTCGATTCCCGGCTTAGGCCACTGTCTGTGTGGAGTTTGCACATTCTCCCCGTGTCTGCGTGGGTTTCCTCCGGGTGCTCCGGTTTCCTCCCACAGTCCAAAGAAGTGCGGGTTAGGTTGATTGCCCCTTAGTGTCAGGGGGACTAGCTAGGGTAAATGCATGGGGTTGTGGGGATAGGGTCTGGGTGGGATTGTGCTCAGTGCAGACTCGATGGGCCAATGGCCTCCTTCTGCACTGTAGGATTCTATGATTCTATAGTTTAGTCAAGGGAGGTAGATCTTAAGCGTCTTAATGGAAGAAAGGGAGCTTGAGGGAGGGAATTCCAAGACACACGGTGTAGACAGCTAATGGCATGGCTGGCAAAGTTGGCTAAAATCGAGCATGCGCGAGAGGGCAGAATTGGAGGAGTGCAGAGATCTTAAGAGGGTCGTCACTCTGGATAAGTCAGTGAGCGCTGAGGCCATGGAGGGATTTGAACATTTTAGGATCAAGACCCGACTAGACTGGGAATAATGTGGGTCATGTGACTTGGTGCGAGTTACAGCAGAGTATCGGATAGCCTCAACTCTACGAAGAGGCAACTAGAAGAGCATTGAAGGGCAGAGAAAGGTAATTAAAGGAGATGGGAGCAATGTGGAACAGGATGATAGGCCAACTGGCTTCCTTTAGAGTCGGAATTCCTAGGACTGTATAAAAATGCTCAAAATGTTTCCTGAATACTTTGCGTCTAATGGTCCATTTAAAGCTAGATTTTCCAAGGAGTTAAATGTGCTTGTGTACAGATGCTTCTATAGAAAGTGTTGACACGTTGTTGACACAATGTTGACACGGTGTTGGCAGTGTTGGCATGGTGTTGGCATGTTAGCATGGTGTTGGCACGGTGTTGGAAGATGCTTGTGGGTTAGCTGGAATGCTGTCAGAAGGTGACTCTATGGAAGTGCTGGCATTGTGACAAAGACTACTTCAAGGTTTTGTACATGTGGCTCCAGTCCTCAATCCCACCTTCTTTTCGAAAGGAAGATATTTACTAACTGCTTGTGGGTTCTCCCTGACCACATCCCCTCTGGTCATCTGAAAAGTGCCTCTTACTGGGCACAATGCTCCCCCAAGTGTCCCCCACCGCCCCCACCGCCCACCGCCCCCCCGCGCATCCCCCCCCCCCCCCCGGGCGGGAAAAGCGGTGAAATTCCACCGGGTGGGTCAGCGTGACCCAGGTTCGTGATCCACCCACACTTGGGCCAATTTTCTGGAGCCTGGGGAGATCCCCACTGGGAAAGAGATGTGTGGGAATGAAAGAGGCCGGCTCCTTGGAGATCAATCAACCCAATCTCCAGACAAGCCGACAGATCCCTCGCCCCTTCTTACTCGCTGGCAAAGCACCCCTCTCCCCCCGGCTGGCATCAGGCCCCTTCCAAATTTGCCACTACCAGTCGCTTCCCCCCCCCCAAGTGAGTGAGACCTCACCGTGGGATCGTCAATGAATGCACACCCACCCCGCCCACCACTCCTTATGCTCTCCATTTCACAAAGCCATGTTGACTCTGCCTTATTGCATTGAGATTCTCTAAGGGCCCTACTGTAACCTCCTCAATAATAGATTTGAGCATTTCCCTTATGACCTTCATAAGCTCTATGTCAGAAGACTAAGGAAATTTGGCAAGTCCACAACGACTCTCTCCAACGGTTACAGATGCACCATAGAAAGCATTCTTTCTGGTTGTATCACAGCTTGGTATGGGCTCCTGCTCTGCCCAAGAAACTACAAAATGTGGTAAATGTAGTCCAATCCATCACTCTAACCAGCCTCCTATCCATTGACTCTGTCTACACTTCCCACTGCCTCGGCAAAGCAGCCAGCATTATTAAAGACACCACGCACCCTGGACATTCTCTCTTCCACCTACTTCCATCGGGAAAAAGACACAAAAGTCTGAGGTCACGTACCTACCGACTCAAGAACAGCTTCTTCCCTGCTGCTGTCAGATTTTTGAATGGACCTACCTTGCATTAAGTTGATCTTTCTCTACACCCTAACTATGATTGTAACATTACATTCTGCATTCTCTCCTATCCTTCTCTATGAATGGTATGCTTTGTATACCGCGCAAGAAACAATACTTTTCACTGTATGTTAATACATGTGACAATAATAAATCAAATCAAAATGTGTCAGTTCCCTAAACCTCTCTGCCTCTCTTCACCTCTTAGGGTGCCCTTTAAAACCTACCTCTTTTAATCACTTGCCCTGATATAATCATCTCCAGATCTGTGTCGATCTATGTCTATTTATGGCTGGCATGATGGCACAGTGGTTAGCACTGCTACTTCTCAGCGCCAAGGACCTGGGTTTGAATCCCGCCTTGAGTCACTGCCTGCGTGGAGTCTGCCCATTCTCCCCGTGTCTGTGTGGGTTTCCTCCAGGTGCTCCGGTTTCCTCCCACAGTCCAAAGATGTGCGGGTTAGGCGGATTGGCCATGCTAAATTGCCCCGTAGTGTCAGGGGGATTAGCTAGGGTGGATGCACGGGGTTACGGAGATAGGGCCTGGGTGGGATTGTGATTGTGGTCGGTGCAGACTCGATGGGCCGAATGGCCTCCTTCTGCACTGTAGGATTCTATGATTCTATGGTGAAGCGCTTTGGGCCACTTTACAACGTTGAACCTGCTATGTAAATGCAGTGTTGGAGATGTGAGAGCTCCTTGTGATATTTCCCAAGGACCTGGGGGAGGAACCAACTTTTTTAAAAATGTCAAAGCACCTGAAAGGTGTGGCCAATGGAATGAACAATTTGTCCTTTTCTTCATCCCTGTGTTCCAGTGTGCTACATTGAGTGTTGTTTCTTCATCTGGGGTTTCAAATGACAGGGTGTGTGCGAGCTTACTTGTGATGGGTGTTGTACTCTGCTGTGCCTGTGCCAACACTGTAGCAGTTTTAAACTCAGCCACATGTTGTTCAAGTAAGTTTACACGTGTATCAGTCTGTCAGTCAAGAGGCCTGTGACTCTCGGGTTGAGTTTCAATAAGGAGAGGAGTGATGCTCATTGCTAGAGGGGTGGAATTTAAAAACAGCGAGGTTATGTTGCAGCTGTATAAGGTGCTGGTGAGGCCACACCTGGAGTACTGTGTACAGTTTTGGTCTCCTTACATAGAAACATAGAAACCCTACAGTGCAGAAGGAGGCCATTCGGCCCATCGAGTCTGCACCGACCACAATCCCACCCAGGCCCTACCCCCACATATTTTACCCGCTAATCCCTCTAACCTAAGCATCCCAGGACTCTAAGGGACAATTTTTAACCTGGCCAATCAACCTAACCCGCACATCTTTGGACTGTGGGAGGAAACCGGAGCACCCGGAGGAAACCCACGCAGACACGAGGAGAATGTGCAAACTCCACACAGACAGTGACCCGAGCCGGGAATCGAACCCGGGACCCTGGAGCTGTGAAGCAGCAGTGCTAACCACTGTGCTACCGTGCCGCCCTTGAACTTGAGAAAAGATATACTGGCACTGGAGGGGGTGCAGAGGAGATTCACTAGGTTGATTCCAGAGTTGAGAGGGTTGGCTTATGAGGAGAGACTGAGTAGACTGGGGCTATACTCATTGGAATTCAGAAGAATGAGGGGAGATCTTATAGAAACATATAAGATTATGAAGGGAATAGAAGCAGGGAGGTTGTTAGGTAAAACTAGAACTAGGGGGCATAGCCTCAAAATAAGGGGAAGCAGATTTAGGACTGAGTTGAGGAGGAACTTCTTCACACAAAGGGTTGGGAATCTGTGGAATTCCCTGCCCAGTGAAGCAGTTGAGGCTACCTCGTTGAATGTTTTTAAGGCAAGGATAGATAAATTTTTGAACAGTAAAGGAATTAAGGGTTATGGTGAGTGGGCGGGTAAGTGGAGCTGAGTCCACGAAAAGATCAGCCATGATCTTATTCAATGGCGGAGCAGGCTCGAGGGGCCAGATGGCCTACTCCTGCTCCTAGTTCTTATGTTCTGATATAACAACACAAGAAGGCATGGCGCGTGTACAACTGGGAGGACGGGGTTATTGGGTGTGGGATGGATGGGCCGGGAGAAGGTGAACAAGATGACCGATGTAGAAAGTTGGTCAAATCTGACCAACTTGATTGAATTTTGCGAAGAAGTGACCAGGCGTGTAGAATGAGGGCAATGCATTTAATGCTGTCTTCTTGAACTTCAGTTTCAGTTTAGTTTATTCATTAGTGTCACAAGTAGGTTTACATCCACACTGTAATGAAGTTACTGTGAAAATCCCCTCGTCGCCACACTCCGGCGCCTGTTCGGGTACACTGAGGGAGAATTTAGCATGGCCAATGCACCCTAACCAGCACGTCTTTCAGAGGAAACCGGAGTACCCAGAGGAAACCCACATAGACACGGGGAGGACGTGCAAACTCCGCACAGACAGTGACTCAAGCCGGGAATCAAACCCGGGTCCCTGGTGCCGTGAGACAGCAATGCTAACCACTGTGCCACCCAAGACTTTTGCAAAAGCAAGGCTTTTGACAAGGTCCCACGTGGGAGACTGATAGCGAAGGTAAAAGCCCATGGGATCCAAGGAAATTTGGCAGATTGGATCCAGTTGGTTGAGTGGCAGGAAGCAGAGGATGATGTTCGAGGGGTATTTTTTGGACTGGAAACCTGTGTCCAGTGAGGTCCTGCAGGGATCAGTGTTGGGGCCCTTGCTGTTTGTGGTTTATGTGAATGATTTAGAGTTGGATGTAGGAGGGTTGATCAGTAAGTTTGCAGATGATATGAAAATTGGCAGGGTGGTAAATTATGAGGGGCTAACCTTAGATTACAGGAGTTAATAGACGGGCTGGTCAGATGGGCTATTTAGTGGCAAATGGAATTCAATCTGGATAAGGTGATGCACTGACACGATGAACGGCAGGACCCCAGGTAGCATCGCAGATCAGAGAAGCTTTGGTGTGCATGTACACCGGACCCTTAAGGTAGTGGGACAGCTGGATAAAGTGGTTAAGAAGGTGTATGGTATGCTTGCTTTTCTTAGCTGCGGCATAGAATTTAACAGCAGGGAGATTATACTCGGACATTAGAACCATGAGGTGAAGATGCCAGCGTTGGACTGGGGTGGGCACAGTAAGAAGTCTCACAACACCAGGTTCAAGTCCAACAGGTTTACTTGGAATCACAAGCTTTTGGAGCGCTGCTCCTTCATCTGGTGAGTGGAGCTTAATTCACAAACATGGCATATATAGACAAAGACACAATTGCAAGAACAATATAGAACACTGGGTAGGCCACAGGTTGAGAGTACTGTGTGCAGTTCTGAAATCCATGTTATAGGAGTGATGTGATAGCATAGGAAAGGGTGCAGAGGAGATACCGCCTGGGCTGGAGAGTTTTAGTTATAAAGAGAGATTGCATAGACTGGGGTTGTTTTCCTTGGAGCAGAAGAGACTGAGTGGCGGGGACGTGACTGAGATGGAGAAAATTATGAGGTACATAGATAGACAGGAAGAAACTTTTCCCCTTGGTGGAGGGATCAATGACCAGGGGACATAGATATGAGGTAGGGACAGGGTGTTTGGGGGGGATGTGAGGAAAAACCCTTTTCACCCAGAGGGCAATGGAAGTCTGGAACTCACTGCCTGAAAGGGTGGTGGAGGCAGAGACCCTCATAACGTTTAAGAAATATTTAGATGTGCACTTACGATACCAAGGCATACAAGAATATGTAACAAGTGCTAGAAAATGGGATTAAAATAGGTGGTTCGTCTGTGACCCGATGGGCTGAAGGGCCTTTTCCTGTGCTTTCTAAGACGCTAGGTTGCTGTGGAATGTTCCTATAGAAGTGCTGCCTTGGCAAAGAGTCAAGGACTTATCTCAAAGGCCAGAAATGAATGAAAGGAACTTTGTAATAAGAATGACTCTTGAGGAACTGCCTTTCATGTCCGCTGAAAGCAAGGTTTGGAGAACGTGGGAAGCAGTTTTCTGTTTGAGGGCGTCCTTATTGTTGTGGCATTAGCTCAAATATGTGAAGAATACATTGCATGCGTGCAATATTTTGAAAGATATCTAGATATGCTCGGGAACTGGAACCACTCGAGCCAAATGTTTAACTCTTTAATGTTGGTGTTTTTAACTGCGGTTTCAGTGATTTGATTTATTATCGTCACATGTATTAGCGAACATAGAACATTACAGCGCAGTACAGGCCCTTCAGCCCTCGATGTTGCGTCGACCTGTGAAACCAATCTAAAGTCCCTCTAATCTACACTATTCCAATATCATCCATATGTTTATCCAATAACCATTTGAATGCTCTTATAGAAATAGTACAGTGAAAAGTATTGTTTCTTCCACGCTATACAGACAAAGCATACCATTCATAGAGAAGGAAAGGAGAGAGAGAGCAGAATGTAGTGTTACAGTCATAGCTAGGGTGTAGAGAACGATCAACTTATAAGTAATATCAACTTATAATATAATATACGGTAGACCCATTCAAAAGTCTGACAGCAGCAGGGAAGAAGCTGTTCTTGAGTCGGCTGGTACGTGACCTTTTGTATCTTTTTCCCAATGGAAGAAGGTGGAAGAGAGAATGTCCGGGGTGTGTGGGTATAAGGAGTCGGCCAATCGAGCTTGCTCCGCCATCGAGTATGATCGCGGCTGATCCTCTGTGTCAACTCCCGCACTCTCCCCATGCCCCTTGTGACACTTTTAGAGTCCAGAAAGAGAGAATGTCCGGGGTGCGTGGGGTCCTTAATTATGCTGGCTGCTTTTCCGAGGCAGCGGGAAGTGTAGACAGAGTCAATGGATGGGAGGCTGGTTTGCGTGATGGATTGGGCTACATTCACGACCTTTTGTAGTTCCGGTCTTGAGCAGAGCAGGAGCCATACCAAGCTGTGATACAACCAGAAATAATGCTTTCTATGGTGCATCTATAAAGGTTGGTGAGAATCGTAGCTGACATGCCAAATTTGGTGTGGCGTTGCACCAACGTTGAAATTTCCCAGGGAGAATTGTTACCAGGAGATGTGATTCTGAACACTTTCTGAGCACTCTCTCTCACTCGGGTCATGATAGTCCAGTTGGTGCAGAATATCCAGAGGCTCCTTTACCTTTAATCTCTGTGGTGGGCTCTGGCAGCATTGGATTCTGTCCAATTCTCAACCCCTTACCCTTCCTGTCTGCTGTTCCCCACTCTTTCCAACTGTAAAACACACAGTAGCACAGGTTCTGCTCTATTCTCAGAGACCTGCTTCAACACCAGGATCTGTTTGAAGAAAGCCAAACAGGAGAGAACCTCGCTTGTTTCCTTTTTCCATAAATTCTCCAATCATTTTATATTGCCAGGCAAAACAAGACACTGCCTGATCCAACCACACTGCAAACATCTTTTTTTATTTTATCTATGCTTCTTAGCAGTTCGTTTCCATGGCAACTTCAGGTCATGCGGACATTTCTTAGGACATAATGGAGTACTGCGTCTATTTGGAGTACTGCGTCCAGTTCTGGTCGCCGCACTACCAGAAGGATGTGGAGGCATTGGAGAGAGTGCAGAGAAGGTTTACCAGGATGTTGCCTGGTATGGAGGGTCTTAGCTATGAGGAGAGATTGGGTAGACTGGGGTTGTTCTCCTTGGAAAGACGGAGAATGAGGGGAGATCTAATAGAGGTATACAAGATTATGAAGGGTATAGATAGGGTGAACAGTGGGAAGCTTTTTCCCAGGTCGGAGGTGACGATCACGAGGGGTCACGGGCTCAAGCTGAGAGGGGCGAAGTATAACTCAGACATCAGAGGGACGTTTTTTACACAGAGGGTGGTGGGGGCCTGGAATGCGCTGCCAAGTAGGGTGGTGGAGGCAGGCATGCTGACATCGTTTAAGACTTACCTGGATAGTCACATGAGCAGCCTGGGAATGGAGGGATACAAACGATTGATCTAGTTGGACCAAGGAGCGGCACAGGCTTGGAGGGCCGAAGGGCCTGTTTCCTGTGCTGTACTGTTCTTTGTTCTTTATGATCAGGAAGCCAATTAGCCTTCTTTTTCAAAATGCTCCAGTGCCATTTTGGTCTTAAAAGGACATTGCACTAACAAGTTTTTCCCAGCCCGTGGGTCATTAGAATCACACACAACAGGAAGCTTGCACTCCTAGTCCTTTGGGTAACAGATGGGATTCACAAAAGTTTGCTAAATTCCTCGCTCTCCTTTCCCTCTGACCCCAGACTAGGGGAAGAGGGTAATTTAGCCTCTGCTGCTATCCAGCGACACGGTGACACAGTGGTTAGCACTGCTGCCTCATAGCGCCAGCGTTCGATTCCTGGCTTGGGTCACGGTCTGTGCGGAGTCTGCACATTCTCCCCGTGTCTGCATGGGTTTCCTCCGGGTGCTGCGGTTTCCTCCCACCCTCCAAAGATGTACGGGGTTAGGTGCATTGGCTATGCTAAATTGCCCCTTAGTGTCCCGGGATGTGTTGGTTAGAGGGATTAGCAGGGTCAATATGTGGGGTTACGGGGATTGGTCGTGGATGGGATTGTTGTGGGTGCAGGCTCGATGGGCCGAATGGTCTCCTTCTGCCCTGTAGGGATTCTACGATTCCGAATCGTTCTGCTCTGCTTCCTACCGTGGACTGCTTTGTGGAAGTGTGAACGTGAGGCAAGGCCCGCATGGGAGTTCCTCAGCTGCACAGATCAAGGAAGGTGAAAAGGAAAATGTGTGAGTGCCAGAAATTCTAAATAAAAACCAACTGTGAGCAAAATAAGCCCATATCTGAAAAGAGAGTATGCCAAGAACGGCTTGTTGGCACCAGGAGGGTGGGGGTTGTAATATATACTAAGGAAGGCGTTTTATTAACTTCAGACACGCTTGTGCAAGTCTGGAGCTAAGTAGACCGAATCCAGTTGGACTATACTTGCAGAGACTCGCTCTGAAGTCTTTGTCCGATACGTAAAGGGGGTGAAATTCCAGCCTTGTTCACGGCAGACACAAATCCCCTTATGGCCGGTGAGAGGGCGGCACAGTGGTCAGCACTGCTGCCTCACAGCGCCAGGGACCCTGGTTCGATTCCTGGGTTGGGTCACCGTCTCTGTGGAGTTTGCACATTCTCCCCGTGTCTGCGTGGATTTCATCCGGGTGCCCCGGTTTCCTCCCACACTCCAAAGATGTTTGGGTTAGGTGGATTGCCCGTGTTAAATTGCCCCTTAGTGTTCGGGGATGCGTAGGTTAGAGGGTTTAATGTGGTAAATATGTGGGGTTATGGGGATATGACCTGGGTGGGATTGTGGTCGGTGCAGACCCGATGGGCCGAATGGTCTCCTTTCGCACTGTTGGGATTCTATGACGGGATTTTCACTGGGGAGATCTCCAAATGAGATCCTCCCCGCCACCTCCTCCCCTGCTGGCGAGGGCGTGACCCTAATTACCCTGGATTTAAATAGATTTCAATATTACCTTCCAGTTTCACTGTCTGTGACACCAGCACGTATCACAACTGGTTTACAAACACGGAAACCAGTCATGATGACCACGCCGGAAGTGCGTATAGTGCCCCGGTGGTGAGGGAAACAGCCAGGTTGGAACTGCCAGGCTGTCAGAGCCAAGGGCAGGGCCTCTAAGGAATCTCAGTGGGGGCTTCCCATGATGTGTTGAAGGGGATGGTGGGGTGGGAGGAAGAATGATGCCTACATTGCTGGAGGTGGGGGGAAGAAGGCCAGGGGCCTTGATGCCCTTTGATGGGGAAGGGATGGTCCTTCGGTCCAACTTGTCCATGTCGCCCAGCTTTTACCACTAAGCGATTCCCAATTGCCCGGGTTTGACCCATTCCCCTCTATACCCATCTTACCCATGTAACAACAGCCTAAATGCTTTTTAAAAGACAAAATTATACCCGCCTCTACTACTGCCTCCGGCCTTTAATTTCAATTTGAGATTGGGCCCGTTTAACAAGGGTGCCCTGATCTCTGTGGAGCCGGGCTTGCTGGTGTCTTTAGGCCCCGCTCCTCTAGAAGGAGGGCACAAACCATGCCCACCCACCCCTGATTTTTTTGACAAAGTGTCAGAAGACCTGGTGAGGAAATTTACCCAAACTCTCCAGTTTTCAGTCAGAACCTGACACTGCGCCATACTTGTGGAAAATTCCACCTTACATGTGGCCCACAAGAACAGATATGAAACCCTCCAGTTACCCCCATTGTCTTCAACGTGTTGCTGCAGAATTGAAGCATGGTGTTAACTCAGGCCCTAGCACTGTCCTGCTACCCCTCCATGTAAAGGAGCTTTACTATGTGGCCTCCCTGCAGTTGGATCTATCTAATTGTTTAATCCGCCATGAAGTATCCAGACAGGAATTTGAAAGTGGTCAGTGTTATTGCTTACTAATCCCTAAAACGCTTCAGTCTCAATTTATCGCCTCCCCCTGAGCATGTTGTGAGTGGTTCGGTTCTGTCTGAGTCACCAGGATGAATAGAATGGTTTGACGCCAGTTGGGTTCCAGTTTTCTTTGACGTACGTTTCAGGAGATTTTGTTTCACTCATTGAGTCAGAGATGCAAACTCTGTCAAAATTTAGAGGTGGAACTTGCCAGAGTGTCAGGCTGTGATTGAAAACCGGTGTGTATCTCTCCAGATACTCAGGCGAGTTTACATTTTGATTTGATTTATTATTGTCACATGTATTAACATACAGTGAAAAGTATTGTTTCTTGCGCGCTATACAGACAAAGCATACCGTTCATAGAGAAGGAAAGGAGAGAGTGCAGAATGCAGTGTTACAGTCATAGCTAGGGTGTAGAGAAAGGTTGGCTTAATACGAAGTAGGTCCATTCAAAGGTCTGATGGCAGCAGGGAAGAAGCTGTTCTTGAGTTGGTTGGTACGTGACCTCAGACTTTTGTATCTTTTTTCCCGATGGAAGAAGGTGGAAGTGAGAATGAGTTAAAAAATTTATTTATGCTTTGTCAGCGTAGCGCAAAAAGCAATACTTTTCACAGTGTACCAATAGACTTGGCAAAAGTAAATCAAATCAAAACTTCGACCGAGAACCGGGTTGTGTCACTGTTGTCAGCGAGGAAAATTGGGAAACGAAGATCTCGCCGCAGGAATCTCATTTCCCGACTTTTGTGGGATTCGTCGCTGTTTGTGCTTGCAGTGAACATGGCGCTAAATATCCCCCCCTTCCCATGGGTGGGGACTGGAAGATCCTGCTGGCAGGAACGGCTGGAAAATTTGGTCTGTGGCTTGGATTTTGCAATATGAATAACAGCGAGGTTATCCATGCACGTTATTGTTCATGTGTAAATTGGACAGCAACTTGCAGCAAGCACGTGGATTGGTTGGGTTTATATTCGCTAGAGTTCAGAAGAATGAGGGGGAATTTCATAGAAACTTATAAAATTCTAACGGGGCTATAGACTATATGACAGAGGAGCAGATTTAGGCCATTCGGCCCATCGAGTCAGCTCTGCCATTCAATCATGGCTGATATGATTCTCATCCCCATGACCAGACAGGGTAGATGCAAAAAAAAAGTTCCCTTTGGTGGGGGTGTCCAGAACCAGGGGTCACAGTCTGAGGATACAGGGTAGGCCGTTTAGGACAGAACTGAGGAGAAACTTCTTTACCTGTCGAGCAGTCGGCCTGTGGAATTTGTTACTACAGAAAGTAGTTGAGGCCAAAATCATAGATCATAGAATCTTACAGTGCAGAAGGAGCCATTCGGCCCATCGAGTCTGTACCGGCCGCAATCCCACCCATACCCTATCCCCATAACTCCATATTTAACCTAGCTAGTCCCCCTGACTCTATGGGGCAATTGAGAATGGCTGATCCACTTAACACGCACATCTTTGGAATGTGGGAGGAAACCGGAGCACCCGGAGGAAACCCACGCAGACACGGGGAGAACGTGCAAACTCCACGCAGACAGTGACCCAAACTGGGAATTGAACCTGTGTCTCTGACGCTGTGAGGCAACAGTGCTAACCGCTGTGCCACCGTGCTGCCCACCATTATACCACAGTACAAAACATTGTATGTTTATAAGAAACAGTTTGATACAGCACTTGGGGCAAAGGAGATCAAAGGAGATGGGGGGGGAAAGGTGGGATCAAAGAACAAAGAACAAAGAACAGTACAGCACAGGAAACAGGCCCTTCGGCCCTCCAAGCCTGTGCCGCTCCTTGGTCCAACTAGCCCAATCGTTTGTATCCCTCCATTCCCAGGCTGCTCATGTGACTATCCAGGTAAGTCTTAAACGATGTCAGCGTGCCCGCCTCCACCACCCTACTTGGCAGTGCATTCCAGGCCCCCACCACCCTCTGTGTAAAAAACGTCCCTCTGATGTCTGAGTTATACTTCGCCCCTCTCAGCTTGAGCCCGTGACCCCTCGTGATCGTCACCTCCGACCTGGGAAAAAGCTTCCCACTGTTCACCCTATCTATACCCTTCATAATCTTGTACACCTCTATTAGATCTCCCCTCATTCTCCGTCTTTCCAAGGAGAACAACCCCAGTCTACCCAATCTCTCCTCATAGCTAAGACCCTCCATACCAGGCAACATCCTGGTAAACCTTCTCTGGTTATTGTCAGGTTATCAGGTTATTGAGTTGGATGATCAGCCGTGGTCGTAATGAATGGCGGAGCAGGCTCGATAGACCGAATGGCCTCCTCCTGCTCCTATGTACTATGTTTCAGGCCATTAAATAATCTTGAGTTCGGTGTCCCCTCTGCGAAGATTCCTCACTGCCTATAGTCAAGAACTTTTCTTTTCCGATGGAGTGACCCTGGGACATCATAAAATCGCTTGATGTACAAACTGGCTAACATCAACCAGTCTGTGCCCTCGTGTCCAATCCTGCTATCCCCTGGGAGGTAGATTAACATCCTTAACAAGAGGGGGCCAAATATTAACCAAATCATTTAAAATATATATAAATCAGGACAGGACATTTGTTGTGTGGGAACAGCATAATGCAGCTTATTTTATGACTTGGAACAAATTATCAAGCACACTGCGCCGCCCCTAGTTAGTGAGCCATATACGTCTGTTATAAGTTGTTACACTGAATCTAGTTCCACTGCTCTTTAAAATGTGCTTTGTCTTGAGTTTGGCTTCCCTGCCAGACCTTGCAGACTCCAGTAACAGGCTCTTTTGTTCAGGAGTTGTGCAGGAAACCAAGGGCTTGACCTCTGACCCTTGCTGAGTTCTCCATACCTGGTAGTTGGCCAGCTGAATCATCATTGTCCAAGGAGAAGGCTCCTGGAAACCAGGGGCGGCACGGTGGCACAGTGGTTAGCACTGCTGCCTCACAGCGCCAGGGACCCGGGTTCGATTCCTGACACGGTGGCACAGTGGTTAGCACTGCTGCCTCACAGTGCCAGGGACCCGGGTTCGATTCCTGACACGGTGGCACAGTGGTTAGCACTGCTGCCTCACAGTGCCAGGGATCCGGGTTCGATTCCTGACACGGTGGCACAGTGGTTAGCACTGCTGCCCCACAGCGCCAGGGACCCGGGTTCGATTCCCGACACGGTGGCACAGTGGTTAGCATTGCTGCCTCACAGCGCCAGGGACCCGGGTTCGATTCCTGACACGATGGCACAGTGGTTAGCACTGCTGCCTCACAGCGCCAGGGACCCGGGTTTGATTCCTGGCACAGTGGCACAGTGGTTAGCACTGCTGCCTCACAGCGCCAGGGACCCGGGTTCGATTCCTGACACGGTGGCACAGTGGTTAGCACTGCTGCCTCACAGCGCCAGGGACCCGGGTTTGATTCCTGGCACAGTGGCACAGTGGTTAGCACTGCTGCCTCACAGCGCCAGGGAATCGGGTTCGATTCCAGCCTCGGTCACTGCGTGGAGTTTGCACATTCTCCCCGTGTCTGCATGGGTTTCCTCCGGGTGCTCCGGTTTCCTCCCACAGTCCAAAGGTGTGCAGGTTAGATGGATTGGTCATGCTAAATTGCTCCTTAATGTCAAGGGGGCTAACAGGGTAAATACATGGGGTTACAGGGATAGGGTCTGGGTGGGATTGTTGTCGGTGCAGGCTCGATGGGTCGAATGGCCTCCTGCTGCACTGTAGGGATTCTGATTCAACCCCCTGGGCTCAAATCATGAAATCATAACATGATACAGCGTAGAAGGAGGCCGTTCAGCCCATCGTGCCTGTGCTAGCCACAGTTAGCTTATTCCAATCTCGCGTGTGAACATTCACTCAGATATTGTGGAGCCACGTTGTCTCAAACTCTCTTGATGGATTCATTCTGACTCAGGTTTTTTTTTGGAGCAGAAAGGATGGGGTTGGTAGCCACACCCACAACCTGAAGTATTAAATGTTTAAAAACCAGATATGGTTGGGGAGACAGTGGCACAGTGGTTAATACTGCTGCCTCACAGCGCCAGGGGCCCGGGTTCAACTCCCGGCCTTGGATCACTGTCTGTGTTGAGTTTGCACATTCTCCCCGTGTCTGCGTGGGTTTCCTCCGGGTGCTCCGGTTTCCTCCCACAGTCCAAAGATGTGTAGGTTAGGTGGATTGGCCATGATAAATTGCCCTTTAGTGTCAGGGGGATTAGCAGGGTTAATATGTGGGGTTATGGGGAGAAGGCCTGGGTGGGATTCATTGAATCCCCACAGTTCAGAAGGAGGCCATTCGGCCCATTGAGCCTGCACCGACCTCAACCCCACTCTGGCCTTATTCCCGTAACCCCACATATTTACCCTGCTAATCCCCTGACACTGGAGTCAATTTAGCATGTCCAATCAACACCTTTGGAATGTGG
This sequence comes from Mustelus asterias, assembly GCF_964213995.1. Lineage (NCBI taxonomy): Eukaryota > Metazoa > Chordata > Chondrichthyes > Carcharhiniformes > Triakidae > Mustelus > Mustelus asterias. The sequence continues at coordinate 9,679,021 of NC_135812.1, forward strand.
GAGGAAACCGGAGCATCCGGAGGAAACCCACGCAGACACGGGGAGAACGTGCAAACTCCGCACAGACAAGGGCTCAAGGCCGGATGCGAACCCGGGTCCCTGGTGCTGTGAGACAGCAGTGCTAACCATTGGGCCACCGTGCCCCCCCGGGGATTGTTATCGGTGCAGGCTCGATGGGCCAAATGGCCTCCTTCTGCACTGTAGGGATTCTATGAACCTTCAGCCGAAGATGATCCGAGATTGGGAGTCAGGGCTGGAATTGCCAGGATTGCTAGATCCAAACCAATGGGAAACTCCACCATCCAGTGGAAAAGAGCAAGTTCTGCTGTTTTTGAGTAACCTGAGCTTAACTCAGCTGAGCTTGTGGTTTTGAAGTGATTCGATTTTGTTTTAATCGAGTGCTGAGAATAGCAGCTCAGTGCCAGCCCCCCAGAAACTGAGCTGTGTAAAGGGAATCTTTGTGTGTTCCTTTTCCATGATGTTCGTTCCATTTTTACAACGTTCAAAAAATAAAGTTTGCCAGATTGTAGATGCAGGAAGGAGAACACAGTGGTTAGCACCTCACACCGGGTGTTCTGATTTTTGGGGTGGCACAGTGGTCAGCACTGCTGCCTCACAGCGCCAGGGACATAGAACATAGAACAGTACAGCACAGAACAGGTCCTTCGGCCCACGATGTTGTGCCGAGCTTTACGCGGGTTCGATTCCCGGCTTGGGTCACTGTCTGTGTGGAGTTTGCACGTTCTCCCCGTGTCTGCGTGGGTTTCCTCCGGGCGCTCCAGTTTCCTCCCACAGTCTGAAAGATGTGTTGGTTAGGTGGATTGGCCATGCTAAATTCTCCCTCAGTGTACCCGAACGGGTGCCAGAGTGTGACGACTACGGGATTCTCACAGTAACTTCATTGCAGTGTTAATGTAAGCCGACTTGTGACACCAATAAAATAATGAATGGATTGTTCATTGTATCCAAAGTCTCCCTTCATACAAGTAATGAAAAGATGTATCAAAGATTGGGGGGATATCGGGATGCAGCCACGGTGCACAACCAAGCTCACCAGATAACGGCAACAGAGCTACAGAACCTTTGGAAAGCAAACCTTTAAAGTAGCTACTGCTATTGCTATTCCAACCATTAAAAAATACAAGACATTCACCCTGGCAAAATGGCGGTTTACACCACCAAGGGTTTTCACACCGCACTTGGACCTGCACCAAAGGATGCTTCCCCTAATCTCCAGCCACCATGGCAGTGTCGGCCTTACAGTACAATGGGGCGAATGTTACCGTCCCGCCTGCCACGGGAATCGGAGCGGGTTGAGGGGCGGACCACGGAAAGGTCCGTTGACCTCGGGTGGGATTTTCAGGATGTTTTTTATTCATTTGTGGGACATGGGCGTCGCTGGCTGGCCGGCCAGCATTTACTGCCCATCCCTAGTTGCTGAGGGCAGTTGAGAGCCTCACTGCTGTGGCTCTGGAGTCACATATAGGCCAGACTGGGTAAGGACGGCAGATTTCCTTCTCGAAAGGACGTCAGTGAACCAGATGGATTTTTCCGACAATCGACAATGGTTTCATGGTTCATCAGTAGATACTTAATCCCAGATTTCTTTTTTATATCGAATTCAAATTCCACCATCTGCTGTGGCGGGATTCGAACCCGGGTCCCCAGAACATTAGCTGAGTTTCTGGATTAATAATCCAGTGATAATACCATTAGGCCATCGCCTCCCCGGGTGAGTGAGGCTTGAAAATCCCATCCAATGTCTTTTTCCCAGGATATATAAGTCTGCCTGTACCATAACCCGAGTTAATCAGAGGTTCTGTAACTCCAAAACAACTGAAATACAAAAACATAGGTGAGTCAGTTTCTAGGGGATATTTCCTCTCCCGTTGCGAGGCCTCATAGGGCCCCTACCGACTATTTCCTTATTAAACCACTTGCCCACCTCTCTGCACTGGCACGACTCATTTTAGAATAGAATAGAATAGAAACCCTACAGTGCAGAAGGAGGCCATTCGGCCCATCGAGTCTGCACCGACCACAATCCCACCCAGGCCCTACCCCCACATATTTACCCACTAATCCCTCTAACCTACGCATCTCAGGGGCAATTTTTAACCTGGCCAATCAACCTAACCCGCACATCTTTGGACTGTGGGAGGAAACCGGAGCACCCGGAGGAAACCCACGCAGACACGGGGAGAATGTGCAAACTCCACACAGACAGTGACCCGAGCCGGGAATCGAACCCGGGAGCTGTGAAGCAGCAGTGCTAACCACTGTGCTACCGTGCCGCATAATTGTACTGAAGGATATCAGGTGAAAAAGTCTACCACCACATATATCAGGATTATAAAATGCAAAGACGGATAAAAATCACCCAGCTCTAATAAATGGATGTTCCTGGGTTCACAAGGATATCAGGATAACAAGTGAAAATCCATGACCTTGCTCACTCACAGGACTGCCCCTATCAATATGATAACTCGTAACTGGATCAATTAAGAGATGAACTTACAGGGGATACATTTAAGGATTGACGAGGATTACTCTAAACAGGATAATTGGTGAAATCCGCCTCCGAGCTCAGTTGTCGGATTGCCTCCATCAATGTGAAAAATCGCACAGTACAGGATATAATTCCAGGGGGATACAGTTCAAGAGTAACGAATCCCAATTTTTGCAGAGTAACAGGTGGTAGGAATGGGTTAACTACGACCTCCCACTTTAGACCTAATTTGTATGTTAATTGTTTAATGGTACTCACCGGGATATATAAAGGGGTTACAGGTGGAACTGGGTGTCGGGGGTGTGTATGTGGAGTTGTAAGAGAGAAGAAAGTGAGTTTGTGAAGAAGCTGGACTTGCGTCGTCTTCAGAGAGGCTGAAGAAAAGGTGACACACGCCTCAGTGCCCATGTGTCAGACATCCTTGTCAGGATAAAAGGCGGGAACTCTACCAGAATCAGTGTGGGCGAGGATCCGGCAACGGAAATCTCCACTGACCTCGGGCGGGAATTTCTGGTCTCGCAAGAGCAAGGCCATAAAATCCCGCCCAATATCACAAAATCAGGATTAAAATCTCAAGGGAACAAAGTTCAGGATTAACGATGAACTGCAGGACAATATAACCATCCACGGAGAGAGCTTGAAGGGCCGAAGACATGACAGGATCGTTGAGCGGCATTCAGGATACATCCAGAGTTTCACCGAAGCCTTTGCATCTCCACCATGTTGTCGTCCTGAAGCCCTGGTGAAGAGAAACCTTGACCCCCCCCGATGGTGGAAAAGACCCATCATGTCCGGCCATCTCCAGCCCATCTTGATGAACACCGAGGATAAGGTAAAGTGAGATGGGTGGTCTGACTGACCCCAAGCCTCGAAGACCGGATACAATGTGTTGCGTCCAACTCGGAACACCCAACTTTCAAATTGAGATTGCAACAGCATAGCAGCCAGCTCTCAAGTTCGGCTGGGAATTCATCCCCTGCTCCGCCCGGGAGACTGGGCGCACGGATACTCCCTCTCCGGCCCCGTATCCCGAATCAGTCAGGTACGACACTCTGTGCAGCAGGATTTCCAAGGGCTGAAGGTGAGCCGTCATTGAGGAAACTACCTTCGCATTGACAGGATTCTCTTCTCCACTTCATTCATTCTGTTTAAGATATCCAGGTATATGGCGGGAAAGGACATCCAGGTATATGGGGGAAAAGGACATCCAGGTATATGGGGGGAAAGGACATCCTGGTATATGGGGGGAAAGGACATCCAGGTATATGGGGGGAAAGGACATCCAGGTATATGGGGGGAAAGGACATCCAGGTATATGGGGGGAAAGGACATCCAGGTATATGGGGGGAAAGGACATCCAGGTATATGGGGGGAAAGGACATCCAGGTATATGGGGGGAAAGGACATCCAGGTATATGGGGGGAAAGGACATCCAGGTATATGGGGGGAAAGGACATCCAGGTATATGGGGGGAAAGGACATCCAGGTATATGGGGGGAAAGGACATCCAGGTATTTGGGGGAAAGGGCATCCAGGTATATGGGGGAAAGGACATCCAGGTATATGGGTGTGTTACGACGTGGAGGTTGTCCCCCTTTTTTGACGTAACACTGTATCCCCCCAAAGAGGAATCCCTGGCCTCGTAATCTGTTAAGTGTGTGGGAAGGCGTGAACTGTTCCTCAGTAATGTTTAGTGGTTAACTAACAGAAATACTTGACACTCACTTTAAGATGAACACGTTATAATTTATTTATTTAACTAACTAGGAACTTTAACTAAACAAGTAACAGACCAAATAAAATAAGATTTTACTGGAATGCTGTTCAAATAAATATAATATCCGTTCATTAACAAAAAAATATAATATTAGAATTCAGTCACTCTCAAATTACAACCAGGTTTTGTGGCCGTTGGAAACTTTTGGAGTTTCTCGGTTGATTCCTCTGTGTCAAAGTTCTTTTTGATTTGGTGCCTTTTGCTAGTTAGATGGAGCGCTCTCTTAAGACATATATAAAGCTGGCAAGGTTGAGAGCTGCCCTCTCCCTCTCAAGACTTGAGAGGTGGCAGTTGCTATCTGCTGTTTTTTCACCCCTTTTCACACTCTTTTACACCTGTGACAACCTATCAATTTTCCTACAATAGGATTGGTCTGCTGTTGTCAACACCATCAAATTCAAATCTTATAGGTTCTTGGTATCTGAGCGTCTGCTTTGAATTGATAGGCTGAATTCAAAAACATTCAAATGCCTGAAGCCTGTTACCAAGGCAACCCTGGGACTCTGTGTGTACTTTGCATTTTAAACCTCCGAGCACTAAAACAAAACACCAGCCTTTAAAGGGACACCGCAATGTTTATTTTCCTCTAGCATTTTTACAATGTTTTACACCTTTACCGATATCAAATTCCAACTCCACAAACTCAACTTCGCAACAGGGGGGCAAGGACATCCAGGCAAATGGAAAAACGGCGGGTAAACAAAGTTGAGCTTCACGTTTTTAGGTGTCCAGATCACCAACAACCTGTCCTGGTCCCCCCAATGCCGACACTATAGTTAAGAAAACCCACCAACGCCTCTACTTTCTCAGAAGACTAAGAAAATTTGGCATGTCAGCTACGACTCTCTCCAACTTTTACAGATGCACCATAGAAAGCATTCTTTCTGGTTGTGTCACAGCTTGGTATGGCTCCTGCTCTGCCCAAGATCGCAAGAAACTATAAAGGGTCATGAATGTAGCCCAGTCCATCACGCAAACCAGCCTCCCATCCATTGACCCTGTCTAGACACTTCCCGCTGCCTCGGCAAAGCAGCCAGCATAATCAAGGACCCTGGACATCCTGTCTTCCACCTTCTTCCATCGGGAAAAAGATACAAAAAAAGCCTGAGGTCACGTACCAACCGGCTCAAGAACAGCTTCTTCCCTGCTGCCACCAGACTTTTGAATAGATCTACCTTGCACTAAGTTGATCTTTCTCTACACCCTAGCTATGACTATAACACTACATTCTGCACTCTTGTTTCCTTCTCTATGAACGGGATGCTTTGTCTGTATAGCGCGCAAGAAACAATACTTTTCACTGTATGTTAATACATGTGACAATAATAAATCAAATTCAAGATGCAGATCAGCCATAACCTAATGGAGTGGAGAGTATGACTTGAGGGGCTGAATAGCCACCGTCTGTTCCTATTTAAGCTCCGCTTCCAGCCATGCAATTATAGCACACAACTCCAAAGCTGTGGTCAGTTCGTTTTTTTCCCCCCTAAATTTTGGATTGACTTCCCGCTGTTGCAAGATTGCACTATCCTCACTCTCTCTCTCTGTGTGTCTGTGTGTGTGTGCGTATGTGTCTGTGCATGTGTGTGTCTCTCTCTCTGCCCTCCCTGAGCACTTGTACATTTACCAAACGCTGCATGCTGTACATACCTGTGGTCTCGATACACAACGATACATCCATACATGGATATGGACTGCCTCTTTGATTCGGCTAGATTGTGATTTTAGCTGGCTTAACATGGCAGCATTGAAATTAGCCTCCTGGGATAGTCAGTGTGCTGTGTGGCTAGATCACCCCCTGAGACAGGAACTTTTCTATTTAACCCTTTGTAAGACGCACAGATGCAAATCATCGCCAAAATGGCAACAGTCCAGAATCAACAGGGATCGCAGGAGTCAGACTTTTGAAGTCTTTCAATATTTATTTACTTATCCGTGTCGCAAATAGGCTTACATTAACACTGCAATGAAGTTACTGTGAAAATCCCCTAGTCGCCACACTCCTGGGCCTATTCAGGTACACTGAGGGAGAATTTAGCATAGCCAATTCACCTAATCTGCACATCTTTGGACTGTGGGAGGAAACCAGAGCACCCGGAGGAAACCCACGCAGACACGGGGAGAATGTGCAAACTCCACACAGTAAGAAGTCTCACAACACCAGGTTACACTGGCCCACTGGTCCACAACACTGTCCACGCAGACAGTGACCCAAGCCAGGAATCGAACCCGGGTCCCTGGGGCTGTGAGGCAGCAGTGCTAACCCACTGTGCCACCGTGCCGCCCAATGCATTCAGTGTTTTATTCATGGCCTGCAAAGATCCTGGGTGATATTTTTGCCTGTAATTGACATTAGTCAGTCGCTGCTATTGTGTACGTCACACCTTGAGCTTAGTTAACTCACTGAGGTGCTTTTCAGGGCGTTGTGCAAATGCCATTAGACTTCAGGGAAGTAAGACCAAATTGCAGGTCGGAAGGGACATCACAGGCTGGCGGGCTGACAGCTGGGACACCCTGGCTCCTGGTTGCTGGGATGCAATTTGACGGGACACTCCCCAACCTTCTCAGCAGTGGCTTGGTCTTTGCTTGTGGGCCTCTCATGAATGCTTGAGGGGCTTTTGGGCAGCACGGTGGCACAGTGGTTAGCACTGCTGCCTCACAGCGGCAGGGACCTGAGTTCGATTCTGGCCTCGGGTCACTGTCTACGTGGAGTTTGCACGTTCTCCCCATGTCTGCATGGGTTTCCTCCGGGTGCTCCGGTTTCCTCCGACATTCCAAGGATGTGTGGGTTAGGTGGATTGACCATGCTAAATTGCCCCTTAGTGTCAGGGGGATTTGTAGGGTAAATAAGTGGGGTTGCGGGGATAGGGCCTGGGTGGGATTGTGATCGGTACAGACTTGATGGACTGAATGGCCTCCATCTGCACTGTAGGATTCTATGATTTCTTTACGCAGGCGGGATGTATTGCAGTCCTGTTCCTGTGCACGTTTTGGCAGGGATTAATGTGTGGCAGTCAGGCCCGTTTATTTTTCCCATGTCTACTGTTTCTACCCCCCCCCCTGGCCCTCCCCACTCAAAGGTTCATGGGAATTTAGTAAATAAAAGCGGATAATGTTTGCCACCCCATGTCAGGACAGATACATGGATGGGAAAGGGTTGAAGGGATATGGGCCAAACGCAGGAAAATGGGACTAGCTCAGTTTAGGAACTTGGTCGGCATGGACGTGTTGGGCCTGTTTCAGTGCTGTTTATCTCTGACTCTAGGTAGCATCTGCGGACAGAGCATTGCATTAATATTCCATGTGCCGGCCTCTCTTTTGTTAGAACTTGAGCTTTAAGACCGTTGAAAGCCTTTAAGATGAGACACTGAACCAGAGCCTTTCTGCCGTCCCTCCATGACTATCTCAGAGAAGAGCGGGGGAGTTCTCCCAGGTATCTCGGCCAGATACTGACCATTGTCACACTGCTCTTGGTGCAAGCTTGCTGTTCACAAATTGGGTTGTGGTATTTCCTACACTACCACCAGTGGTTGGCACTGCTGCCTCACAGCGGCACGGACCCGGGTTCGATTCCCGGCTTGGGTCACTGTCTGTGCGGACTCTGCACATTCACCCCGTCTCTGCGTGGGTTTCCTCCGGATGCTCCGGTTTCCTCCCACACTCCAACGATATGCGGGTTAGGTGGATTGGCCATGCTAAATTGACCCTCGTGCCAGGGGATAAGCAGGGTAAATATGTGGGGTTACGGGGATAGGCCCGGGGTGGGATTGTGGTCGGTGCAGAATCGATGGGCCGAATGGCCTCCTGCAATGTGGGGATTCCATGAAACACCCTCACTTGATTGGATGAGGTGTGTTTTGGGACCACCCTGAGGCGTTGAAAGGTGCTACGTAAACCTGAGTTAATGCAGTTCAGGGGGGCTTTAATCTTTAGAATTTCTACCCCACAGGGCTGTGGAAGTTGAGTCACTGAATATATTCAAGGCTGAGATGGGCAGATATTTGATTTACTGGAGACTGGGGGGGGACCAGGAGTTGATCCGAAGTCTAATGGCATTTGCACAATGCCCTGCAAAGCACCTCAGTGAGTTAACTAAGCTAAAGGTGCGACATACGCAACAGTAGCGATGACTAATGTCACATTCAGCCGCAATATTATTGGGTAACGGTGATAGATCTATTTCCGATTTTTTAAAAAGGGCTAAAGGGAGATGGGGAACAGGTGGGGAGGTGGAATTGAGAGCAGGGAGAGATCAGCCATGATCTGATTGAATAGCGGAGCAGGCTCGAAGGGTTGAATTTGCCAACTTTTCCTAATTCCTATCTTCCTACACCAGTGGTTCCCAAAGGGTTCGGCGCGCCACACTGGTGCGGCGAGAGAGGATGGCAAGCGTGGCGGGAAGATTCAAGGACAATCAAACATTTAAACATGGTTTAAACAAGCATTGTTTTATACTTTCTGGATGTCCCATGATATTATAAAGTAGTTGTGTTCTATGTTATGAATCAAGCACTGCTAGGAGTTGTTTTTTTGTTGTTGTATTTCTTATCAATAAAAAATTCGGTGTAGCGCGAGCAAATTTTTATTCCGCAAGTGCGGCCCAGTGAAAAAAGTTTGGGAACCACTGTCCGACACAAATAAAATGCTGGCGAGGCTGGACAGATTGGATGCAGCAATGTTGTTTTCCTCTAGCCGGGGGGTGGGGGTGGCGCTGCTGGGAGTCTCGAAGAAGGGGGTCACAGTCTCATGATACGGCCGAGGCCATTTAGAATTCAGATGAGGAGAAACCTGTCCCACTCCGAGGTGATGAACCTGTGGAATTCTCTACCTCAGCAGGCTGTGGAGGCCAGCAATCTATTTAAGGAGGAAACATACAGCTTTCTGGACTCTAAAAGTGTTAGGAGGGGCATGGGAAGAGTGCGAGGGTTGACACAGAGGATCAGCTGTGATCATATTCAAAGGCGGAGCAAGCTCGATTGGCCGACTCCTTATGCCCCACGCACCCCGGACATTCTCTCTTCCGCCGGGAAAAAGATACAAAAAGTCTGAGGTCACGTACCAACCGACTCAAGAACAGCTTCTTCCCTGCTGCCATCAGACTTTTGAATGGACCTACCTCGCACTAAGTTGATCTTACTCTACACCCTCGCTATGACTGTAACACTACATTCTGCACTCTCTCCTTTCCTTCTCTATGAACGGTATGCTTTGTCTGTATAGAAACATAGAGGATAGGAGCAGGAGGAGGCCATTTAGCCCTTCGAGCCTGCTCCACCATTCATTACGATCATGGCTGATCATCCAACTCAATAGCCTAATCCTGCTTTCTCCCCATAACCTTTGATCCCATTCGCCCCAAGTGCTATATCCAGCCGCCTCTTGAATACATTCAATGTTTTGACATCAACTACTTCCTGTGGTAATGAATTCCACAGGCTCACCACTCTTTGGGTGAAGAAATGTCTCCCCATCTCCGTCCTAAATGGTCTACCCCGAATCCTCAGACTGTGACCTCTGATTCTGGACTCCCCCACCATCGGGAACATCCTCCCTGCATCTACCCTGTCTAGTCTGAATTAGAATTTAGTAAATCTCTATGAGATCCCCCCTCATTCGTCTGAACTCCAGCGAAAACAGGAAGGTAATGCTTTTTGGAAGGTCTAATACAGATAGGAAATATACAGTAAATGGCAGAACCCTTAAGCGTATTGATAGGCAGAGGAATCTGGGCGTACAGGTACTTTAGGTCACTGAAAGTGGCAATACAGGTGGAGAAGGTAGTCAAGAAGGCATACGGCATGCTTGCCTTCATCGGTTGGTGCATTGAGTTTAAAAATTGGCAAGTCATGTTGCAGCTTTATAGAACCTTAGTTCGGCCGCACTTGGAATATAGTGTTCAATTCTGGTCGCCACACTACCAGAAGGATGTGGAGGCTTTGGAGAGGGTACAGAAAAGATTTACCAGGATGTTGCCTGGTATGGAGGGCATTAGCTATGAGGAGAGGTTGGAGAAACTTGGTTTGTTCTCACTGGAATGACGGAGGTTGAGGGGCGACCTGATAGAAGTCTACAAGATTATATGGGGAATGGACAGAGTGGATAGTCAGAAGCTTTATCCCAGAGTGGAAGAGTCAATTACTAGGGGGCATAGGTTTAAGGTGCGAGGGGTAAGGTTTAAAGGAGATGTACGAGGCAGGTTTTTTACACAGAGGGTGGTGGGTGCCTGGAACTCACTGTCGGGGGAGGTAGTGGAAGCGGATACGTCTTGACAAATACATGAATAGGATGGGAATAGAGGGATATTGTCCCCGAAAGCATGGGGGGTTTTAGTTAAACCGGGCAGCATGGTCGGTGCAGGCTTGGAGGGCTGAAGGGCCTGTTCCTGTGCTGTAATTTTCTTTGTTTAAAACAATCCTAACCTCGTCAATCTCTCCTCGCACATCAGTCCCGCCATCCCCAGAATCAGCCTGGTAAACATTCGCTGCAGTCCCTCGAAAGCAAGAACGTATAGTGCGCAAGAAACAGTACTTTTCACTGTATACTAATACATGCGACAATAATAAATCAAATCAAGTTTGTGTGTTTGAGGGGCTGAGTTGCTTCTGTTTCATATGTTTTCTGTTAAGTGTGTTTGTTCTTTGCTGCCAGGACTGAGAGCATTTAACAACAGCACAGGGCTCCCATCAGCCGAGGGATCTTGTGTATTTGGCTCCGTTTCATGGCTGGCAGTGGGCTAACCCAATAAACCACGAGGCGAAAGAGTGTGTGCCTCTTACACACAGCAGAATAATGCTGACAAGAGCGTTTGAAAGGCTGCGCTCACATTCAGATGCCAAAGAATTGACATTGTCTCGACTCCCGCACCAGCTGCTCTCTTAACGCACTCTCTATCCTGTGTGCTATATTCATGTGTGATTAACAGTTCACTTCCCACTTAACACACGGGCCATATGTACAGCTGGCAGTTTTACTTTGCAGTGTGAAAGTTAACAGTGAAGGAAGGATGTGGGGAGTAAGTTAACTGTCCCACAAGGAGTGTCCCCGATAAACCTCCGAAATCCGTCTGAACTGAATGGGATGGATCGCGAAGAAACGTTCGCTAAATGCCATCGATTTATTCTGCCTGCAAAAGAACCCAAGGAATTGTTCTATAGAAAGATTATTTTTCTTACATCTGTATTATTTTCTTCTGAGGAAATTAGTCCAAAGATGTCTAGGTTAGGTGGAGTGGCCATGGTAACTGTGTGGGGTTATGGGGATAGGGTGGGGCAGAGGGACTGGGTAGGAACTTAAGAACTAGGAGCAGGAGTTGGCCATCTGGCCCCTCGAGCCTGCTCCGCCATTCAATAAGATCATGGCTGATCTTTTCGTGGACTCGGCTCCACTTACCCGCCCGCTCACCATAACCCTTAATTCCTTTACTGTTCAAACATTTATCTATCCTTGCCTTAAAAACATTCAATGAGGTAGCCTGAACTGCTTCACTGGGCAGGGAATTCCACAGATTCACAACCCTTTGGGTGAAGAAGTTCCTCCTCAACTCAGTCCGAAATCTGCTCCCCCTTATTTTGAGGCCATGCCCCCTAGTTCTGGTTTCTCCCGCCAGTGGAAACAACCTCCCTGGTCCTATCTGATCTGTTCCCCTTCATAAGATTATTATGCTGTCCCTGGTCAGTATTTATCCCTCAATCCACAGCACAAAAACTGGTTGTTTGGGCATGATCACACTGCTATTTGTGAGAACGTGCTGTGTCAAAAGACTGGCCATTTTGTGTCCTGCATTACAACAGTGACTACATTTCTAGGGTATTTCATTGGCTCAAAAGGTGATCGTGAAGAGCACTGGATGGCACGGTGGCACAGTGGTTATCACTGCCGCCTCACAGCGCCAGGGACCCGGGTTTGATTCCCGGCTTGGGTCACTGTCTGTGCAGAATCTGCACGTTCTCCCCGTGTCTGCGTGGGTTTCCTCCGGGTGCTCCGGTTTCCTCCCACAGTCTGAAAGATGTGCTGGTTAGGTGCATTGGCCGTGCTAAATTCTCCCTCAGTGTACCCGAACAGGCGCCAGAGTGTGGATACTAGGGGATTTTCACAGTAACTCCATTGCGGTGTTAATGTAAGCCTACTTGTGACAATAATGATAAATAAATCGCCTCAAGTGCTTTATCTAAATGCTTCTTGAAAAAGTTCAATGTTTACCCCTCAGCTACTTTCTGTGGTAGTGGAACGGTGGCACAGTGGTTAACACGGCTGTCTCTCAGCTCCAGGGACCCCGGTTCAATTTTGGCCTCGGGTCACTGTCTGTGTGGAGTTTGCACATTCTCCCCGTGTCTGCGTGGGTTTCCTCCGGATGCTCCGGTTTCCTTCCACAGTCCGAAGATGTGCGGGTTAGGTGGATTGGCCATGCTAAAATGCCCCTTAGTGTCAGGGAAAATAGCAGGGGTTATTGAGGGGTAGGGCCTGGCTGCGATTGCTGTTGGTGCAGGCTCGATGGGCACTGTAGGGATTCTATGATTGAAAAATCTGACGGCAGCAGGGAAGAAGCTGTTCTTGAGTCGTTTGGTACGTGACCTCAGACTTTTGTATCTTTTTCCCAATGGAAGAAGGTGGAAGAGAGAATGTCCGGGGGGGCGTGGGGTCCTTAATTATGCTGCTGCTTTGCTGAGGCAGCGGGAAGCGTAGACCGAATCAATGGATTTTTGTGTGTGGATGGTGCTGGGTATGGCCTGGGTCTGTTTGAGTATTCAATACTCCACCCTGACGCTCCTTACCTCAGTAAACATTGAACCTTTCGAAAGCCCTCCTGCAAACTGCCTTCTTCACCTCAAAGGCATCGATCATTGAAGGTGGCAGGACAGGTGGAGAGAGCACATCATAAAGCATATAGCATTCTGGGCTTTATTAATAGATGCACAGAATACAAGAACAAGGAGGTTATGCTGAACCTGTATAAGACACCAGTTAAACCTTAGCTGGAATATTATGTACAGTTCTGGGCACCAAACTACAGGAAGGATGTGACCACATTGGAGAGAGTGCAGAACGATTTACAAGAATAGTTCCAGCAATGAGAAACTTCAGTTATGTGGATAGATTGGAGAGGTTGGAACTGTTCCTCTTGAAGAGAAGAAGGCTAAGAGGGAAGATTTGATGGAGATATTCAAAATCATGAGGGGGCTGGACAGAGTAGAGAGGGAGAAACTGTTCTGGTTCATGGATAGGAAGAAACGTTCCCATTCGTAACAGGATCGAGAATGAGTGGGCACAGATTGAAAGAGATTTGCAAAAGAAGCAAATGTGATGTGAGGAGAAGCTTTTCCACGCAGCGAGTGGTTGGGGTCTGGAACGCACTGCCTGGAAGTGTGATGGAGGCAGGTTCAGTTGAGGCATTCAGAAAGACATTAGATGATTACTTGAATGGAAGCAACGTGCAGAGGTACGGGGGAAGAGGCAGGCGAGTGACACTAAGTCTTAATCCTCGTTTGGAGAGTCGGTCCAGACACGATGGGCCAAATGGCCACCTCCTGCACTATAACAGCTCTGTGAATCTGTGAAATTGCAGGGATTTGAGGAATTCCTGGAAGAGTTGCCATGGACACCGTTCATTCAGGTTTGTTTGGGATTAAAAGCGAACTCAGTTTGAAATGTACAGCGTGACTGTGAATTTAAATTGCCTTTTCTGTAGCCTTAACAGTGCTGAGATGTTTTTATTTTGCGCCGAAAGTGCCAACGTTTGAACAGTTTGCAATCATTATCTCAACCGCAAAATGAGTTTACTTTCCAGTAAGTGTGGCTGTGTATTCAGTATGAATCTATATGGTACCGTTTATGAGGCCTGTTTTCATTGCTGGCTGAGTGTTAGACATTGATTGAACTCTCCGTGTGGTTAATGTGTAATGCCATCCACTCTGAAGGATTAATGATTTTCAAACAACTGCAACCATCTTTTATCACAAAACAGTCAGCGAGTTCGATACCCACCCACGCTTGGTGTTTGCTTTATCTCATTGGTGGTTACCATTCATCACATACAGGTCAAACAATTTATTAAATGTTGTTCAGTACTTAATAGTAATGCGTGGACTATGCCTTTAACTTGGGAGGGAGGGTAGGTTTGAAGGGGGGACAAACTTGTGTAGGCACCTGATCCTGTTTAAATATCTGTGTTGCCCTGTGTATAACAGAAGTTGTATGTACAGAGCAATGGGTAAGGGATAGTTCACTATTTGGCGTCATTGAAAGGCTGGCTTAACAAGAGGAAACAAACTTTTATTTTTACAAAAGGTTTTTCTTGCTAATTTGTCCCTTTCTCTTCTGAATACGAGTTGATTTGATTTATTATTGTCACATGTATTGGCATGTACTGAAAAGTATTGTTTCTTGCACGCTGCACAGACAAAGCATACCGTTCATAGAGAAGGAAAGGAGAGGGTGCAGAATGTAAATTTGGCATGTCAGCTGCGACTCTCACCAACTTTTACAGATGCACCGTAGAAAGCATTCTTTCCGGTTTGTATCACAGCTTGGTATGGCTCCTGTTCTGTACAAGACTGCAGAGAACTACAAAAGGTTGTGAATGTAGCCCAATCCATCACACAAACCAGCTTCCCATCCAATGACTCTGTCTACATTTCCTGCTGCCTGGGCAAAGCAGCCAGCATAATTAAGGACCCCACGCACCCCGGACATTCTCTCTTCCACCTTCTTCCGTGGGGAAAAAGTCTGAGGTCGCGTACCAACCGACTCGAGAACAGCTTCTTCCCTGCTGCCGTCAGACTTTTGAATGGGCCGACCTCAACCATGTTGATCTTTCTCTACACCCCAGCTATGACTGTAACACTACAATCTGCACTCTCTCCTTGCCTTCTCTATGAACGGTATGCTTTGACTGTATAGCGTGCAAGAAACAATACTTTTCACTGTATACTAATACGTGTGACAATAATAAATCAATGTAGTGTTACAGTCATAGCTAGGGTGTAGGGAAAGATCAAGTTAATGCAAGGTAGGTCCATTCAAACGTCTGACAGCAGCAGGGAAGAAGCTGTTCTTGAATCGGTTGGTACGTGTCCTCAGACTTTTGTATCTTTCACCCGACGGAAGAAGGTGGAAGAGAGAATGTCTGGGGTGCGTGGGGTCCTTAATTATGCTGCTGCTTTTCTGAGGCAGCGGGAAGTGTAGACAGAGTCAAT
Source organism: Mustelus asterias (assembly GCF_964213995.1). Lineage (NCBI taxonomy): Eukaryota > Metazoa > Chordata > Chondrichthyes > Carcharhiniformes > Triakidae > Mustelus > Mustelus asterias. Next base: position 9,694,499 of record NC_135812.1, read on the forward strand.
GGATGGGAGGCTGGTTTGCGTGATGGACTGGGCTACATTCACGACCTTTTGTAGTTTCTTGCTATCTTGGGCAGAGTCGGAGCCATACTAAGCTGAATGTGGATGTTTGTGGAACCTCCTCTTCACAACAGTTGCTGACTTGTCCACCACCGTTCGCAGCTGGATGTGGCAGCACTGTGGAGCTTTGATCTGATCCTAAGTGTCTATTTCTTTAACCAAGTTTCTGGGTCAACTGACCTAACATCTCCTCGTGTGGCTTGGTATCAAATTCTGTTTGATGGCTGCTCCTATCAAGTGTCCTGGGACATTTCACTACATTAAAGATGCTAAAATCAATACTAGCTGTTACACCAGAATGCCTGATTTTTCTGTTGGATGAACATTTTTTTATTCATTCGTGGGACATGGGCGTTGCTGGTTGGCCAGCATTTATTGCCTATTTCTAGTTGTCCGAGGCAAATTGAGAGTCAACCACATTGCTGTGGCTCTGGAGTCACATGTAGGCCAGACCGGGTAAGGATGGCAGATTTCCTTCCCTAAAGGACATTAGTGAAACAGATGGTTTTTCCGACGATCGACAATGGTTTTCGGTCATCAGTAGATTCTTAATTCCAGATATGTTTTATTGAATTCAAATTACACCATCTGCCGTGGCGGGATTCGAACTTGGATCCCCAGAACATTAGCTGAGTTTCTGGATTAATAGTCCAGTGATAATACCACTAGGCCATCGCCTCCCCTCTGTTTCCTATTCAATTATACATTGGGGCACAATGCCATTAGATGAGCTCTTCCAACAAAACAGGGTGCTGTGCTGTGGTCTGGTGTTAATTCTTCCTCCTCGCCATCAGTATCCACCAGTATGGCGGCACAGTGGCATAGTGGTTAGCACTGCTGCCTCACAGTGCCAGGGACCCGGGTTCGATTCCTGGCTTAGGTCACTGTCCGTGCGGAGTTTGCACGTTCTCCGCGTGCCTGTGTGGGTTTCCTCCCACAGTCTGAAAGACGTGCTGGTTAGGTGCATTGGCCATGCTAAAATTCTCCCTCAGTGTACCCGAACAGGTGCCGGAGAGTGGCGACTAGGGGTTTTTCACAGTAACTTCATTGCAGTGTTAATGTAAGTCTATTTGTTACACTAAGAAATAAACTTTAACTTTATCCATAGATTAAAGTCACCACCTGTTTGGTTCCATGCATGTGAGGTTAAGCCAAGATGTTGAACTGTTGGGCGACACGGTGGCACAACGCCAGGGACCCAGGTTTGACTCCCGGCTTGGGTCACTGTCTGTGTGGAGTTTGCACATTCTCCCCGTGTCTGCGTGGGTTTCCTCCCACACTCCAAAGATGTGCGGGGTAGGTGGATTGGCCATGCTCAATTGCCCCTTCGTGTCAGGGGACTAGCTGGGGTAAATGCACGGGGTTATGGGGATAGGGCCTGGGTGGGATTGTGGTGGGTGCAGACTCAATGGGCTGAATGGCCTCCTTCTGCACTGTAGGATTCTATGATTCGATGTTCTGGTTGTGTTTCCAGAGCTTTGGGAGTGAAGGTTCCTTGTTAATGAAACACTTGGACCATTTCCCTTTCTTTGAATGTACGTGATTAGTACACACTGTGTTTATTTGATGCCTTTGACCCGAATCTATTGTTATATTCACATCTGTTTGAAATTTTTGTCCCTTTACATTTTGCCAATTCATTTTTTCTTTATTATTGCTGTATAGTTTTGTTCTGTAGCTTTGACTTTCCCCAGTGGCCTCTATGTTGAACTGGTTTCTGCATCACTGTTGTAGTGCTGGTCGCCAACAGTGACGGACCTTTGTGAGGACGAATAATTCTTTCCCCAAAAGTAGTGACCATGGCAGAAGGGGTCTTTTGGTGGGTAAAACAGAAGGGTAGTTGGTACATTGTACGCTCGCTGTTTGAGTTGGTATCTGTACAACTCCACGCTGATCCAACACCACACTGATCCAAGTCCATGCTGATCCAATTCCATAGTAATCCAACTCCATGCTGATTCAGAGTTGCCGATCCTCTCAGAACCCTGGGAGTTAAAGCTTGATCTCCTCTACACTGTAACCTGCGGGAATAATCTTTTGAGGGTTCAAAGACATCCTCAGGCTTTTTTGTAAATTCACGTTCTTTGAAATCTTCTTGATTTGATTTGATTTGTTTTATTATTGTCACGTGTATCGGGATACAGTGAGAAGTATTGTTTCTTGCGAGCTATACAGACAAAGCATACCATTCATAGAGAAGGAAACGAGAGAGTGCAGGATGTAGTGTCACAGTCATAGCTAGGGTGTAGAGAAAGATCAACTTAATGCAAGGTAAGTCCATTCAAAGGTCTGACAGCAGCAGGGAAGAAGCTGTTCTTGAGTCGGTTGGTACATGACCTCAGACTTTTGTATCTTTTTCCCGACGGAAGAAGGTGGAAGAGAGAATGTCTAGGGTGCGTGAGGTCCTTAATTATGCTGTTTGAATAATCGTGAGGAAAATTGGACTTGGTGGGAGAAACTATTTGACTGGATGGAGGCCGGAATTTGTCAGCCCTTTCACGCCGCAGTGGCTGGCACGCTGTTGCAATCTCCGCTCACATCGGCTGGACCGGGAGATCTCACCGAGGTAAAGGGCTGGAAATTCCAGGCCGGAACGTTTGGAGAAGGGAGGTCAAAATCTCCAGGAATATGTCCAATAAGAATTGGGAACCCTGTCATCAGCACTTGCTGGCATCAGCAATGAAGCCATGTTCAAACTTGATTTACCATTCGATGCATTAACCAGTCGCTTTGCCTCACTGCGTGTTAGAATTTTGACATTAATTTGATGGCTCAAGGTGCAGAAGAAATAAGCTTTCCTTAACGGGCAAGGCGGTGGGGCAGTGGTAATGTCGCACCAGACAAGCTAACGCTCAAGGGACATGGATTTCAGATCCCATCAAATCATAAAATCCCTCCAGTGTAGAGGAGGCCATTCAGCCCATCAAGTTGGTTAGACCCCACTTGGAGTACTGCGCGCAGTTCTGGTCACCTCATTACAGGAAAGATGTTGAAGCCATTGAAAGGGTGCAGAGGAGATTTACAAGGATGTTGCCTGGATTGGGGGGCATGCCTTATGAGGATAGGTTGAGGGAGCTTGGTCTCTTCTCCCTGGAGAGACGAAGGATGAGAGGTGACCTGATAGAGGTTTACAAGATGTTGAGGGGTCTGGATAGGGTGGACTCTCAGAGGCTATTTCCAAGGGCTGAAATGGTTGCTACGAGAGGACACAGGTTTAAGGTGCTGGGGGGTAGGTACAGGGGGGATGTCAGGGGTAAGTTTTTCACTCAGAGGGTGGTGGGTGAGTGGAATCGGCTGACGTCGGTGGTGGTGGAGGCAAACTCGTTGGGGTCTTTTAAGAGACTTCTGGATGAGTACATGGGATTTAATGGGATTGAGGGCTATAGATAGGCCTAGAGGTGGGGATGTGATCGGCGCAACTTGTGGGCCGAAGGGCCTGTTTGTGCTGTGGCTTTCTATGTTCTATATTAAGTCTGCACTGACTCTTTGACAGAATATCTTACCCAGCTCTTCTACCCCATCCTGTCCCCATAACCCCACAAGTTTCCCATGGCTAATCTACCTAATCTACATGTTTTCGGATGCTAAGGGGCAATTTAGCATGGCCAATCCACCCAACCCGCACATCTTTGGAATGTGGGAGGAAACCGGAGCACCCGGAGAAAACCCACGCAGACACGGGGAGGACGTGCAAACTCTGCACAGACGGTCACCCAAGGCCGGAATCAAACCAGGGTCCCTGGCGCTGTGAGGCAGCAGTGCAAACCAATGTGCCACCCAAATCTGGAATATAAAACCCGTCTCAGTAATGATGACCATGAGGCTATCATTGATTGTCATAAAAACCCATCTGGTTCACGAATGAAGGAAATCTGCCATCTTTACCCGGCCTGGCCTGCGTGAGACTCCAGGTCTACGCGGTTGACCGTGCGCTGAAATGGCCGAGCAAGCACGGTGGCGCAGTGAACGGCAACTGGGGGGTCTGGTGTGTGGCTGTCCCGAGAAAGCCACGATGTTTGTGAGATCTTTTAACACCGATTGCGAGAAGCATTTCCAGAAGAGGGACACACTGCTGGAACTCAGCAGGACTTTTAACATCAGGCATTGTTGCAGAGGTTTGCGATGGGCCGTCAACAATGTTTTAATCACCTGTCCCAACCCCACACCAGATACACAGGAGTTGCTGCAACAAGGAGATTTTGGGTGGGCCAGAGTTACAAAGGAACAGTGTGGCCATTCGAATGAAGAATGCTGCTCCACTAATGCCTTGTTTCAGATGTTTTTTTTAAAATACATAAAGTACCATTTGGTAAAGACTGGAATGTTCCAGTCAAGCTACAATCGAGACATTTGAGGAGCAGTTTGGCGCGGGAGGGGTAGGAATCTTGGTTCAGTGTGTGACAGTCCGTTTGTACAGCATTTCCCAAAGTTCATGCCTTGGTCAGTAGATGTGAGGGCCAGTTTTACAGCTGCACTCAAACCTTGGTGACCTGCCGACTTGTTTGTATACACTGTAATGAGGGGTAATTATATTGTCGCTACTCTGGCTTTCCTATGGGGATAGTATTGTGTTTGTGGTGATTAAATGTGGCACTTTGCTTGCTGCATATCGAAGAGCGGGTCCTTTTCCATATTGCAATTACAGCCTTGGTCTGTGAAGATTAAGGAATTCTCCCTTTTCACCCTCCCTGTTTGATTCCCCTTTCCATCTTCCCTCCCCCATCCCCGCTGTCGCCCCATGTCGCTTTTTATCATCCTCCCCCTGTTCTTTCACTGGCTTTCAAGTGGGTCATGATGTGGAGCTGCCGGCGTTGGACTGGGGTAAACACAGTGAGAGTTTTAACAACACCAGGTTAAAGTCCAACAGGTTTATTTGGTAGCGAATGCCATTAGCTTTCGGAGCCCTGCTCCTTCGTCAGATGGAGCGGAAACATTTTCCACTCCATCTGACGAAGGAGCAGCGCTCCGAAAGCTAATGGCATTTGCTACCAAATAAACCTGTTGGACTTTAACCTGGTGTTGTTAAAACTCTCACTGTTTCAAGTGAGTGCCAGCAATTGGCAGCCTGCCCGTACACAGGCACCAATCTGGTGAACTGGCGCGATGACGATAATCTCTCCCTCAATGTCAACAAAACGAAGGAGATTGTCATCGACTTCAGGAAGCGTAGAGGAGAACATGCCCCTGTCTACATCAATGGGGACAAAGTGGAAATGGTCGAGAGCTTCAGGTTTTTAGGTGTCCAGATCACCAACAACCTGTCCTGGTCCCCCCATGCCGACACTATAATTAAGAAAGCCCCACCAACGCCTCTACTTTCTCAGAAGACTAAGGAAATTTGGCATGTCCGCTACGACTCTCACCAACTTTTACAGATGCACCATAGAAAGCATTCTTTCTGGTTGTATCACAGCTTGGTATGGCTCCTGCTCTGCCCAAGATCGCAAGGAACTACAAAAGGTCGTGAACGTAGCCCAGTCCATCACGCAAACCAGCCTCCCATCCATTGACTCTGTCTACACTTCCCGCTGCCTCGGCAAAGCAGCCAGCATAATTAAGGACCCCACGCACCCCGGACAATCTCTCTTCCACCACCTTCCGTTGGGAAAAAGATACAAAAGTCTGAGGTCACATACCATCCTGACTTGGAAATATATCACCATTCATTCGCAGTTGCTGGGTCAAAATCCTGGAATTCCCTCCCTAACGGCATTGTGGGTCAACCCACAGCACATGGGCTGCAGCGATTCAAGAAGGCAGCTCACCACCACCTTCTCAAGGGGCAACTAGGGATGGGCAATAAATGCTGGGCCCAGCCAGCGATGCCCATTTCCCACGAATGAATAGAAAAAACCGACTCAAGAACAGCTTCTTCCCTGCTGCTGTCAGACTTTTAAATGGACCTACCTTGCACAAAGTTGATCTTTCTCTACACCCTAGCTATGACTGTAACACTACATTCTGCACTCTCTCCTTTCCTTCTCTATGAATGGTATGCTTTGTCTGTATAGCGCGCAAGAAACAATACTTTTCACTGTATACTAATACATGTGACAATAATAAATCAAATCAAATTAATATCCGACCCTCAGTAAGACCTCGCTTTCTGTCACTCTCCCCAGAGGGGGAGGAATCGCCGTCCTCTGGAACGTGTTCCTCCCCCCTTCACCGCACCCCCACACCCCCTTCCCCCCCCCACACCACCCCCCCCGCAGACGGGCAAAATGGCAAAGCAGGGAGCAGCTTGTGCCTTTGTGATGGCACGGAAATACATTCACCAAATTATACTTGAAACATCAGGGCCGGAATTCTCTGGCCGTTCACGCCTGTGGGATTCTCCCGTCCCGCCAGCAGCGCACCCCTGCTCACGGGATTCCCGCTGGCGTGGGGGTGACGTCAATGGGAATTCCCATTGACAGTAGCGGGACCAGAGAATCCTGCCACTAACAAACAATGCGCCACCTCCCGCCAGCAGGCAACACACGGCTGGGAGACCAGAGAATCATCCCGGATTTTGTGGGATTGTTGCTCTCGGTTAATGAAGAATCCCAATACTCCCGCCAATGATTTTATTTGGACCTGTTTAGTTTGCCGGGGGGTGTGGTGGAGGTTTCTGTGTGATATCTGACAGTGATGGGGTGGTCTAGCACGCAGTGCTGGCCCATGGTTGTAGGATGTGGAATCTGGGCTCTGGGTCCCTTCTCCAATGTGAGGCCAAGATCTCAACCGTCCTGTTGCAAGCTGGGGGCGGGTAGGATGGGATCACTGCCAATTCAGAGAGCGGGCAGTGCCACTGGGAGTCACCTTGGAGTGATGTTCTGCCCCCCCATGTTGGCATCTACCCGTGGGACAGGATGAGAACTCTGGAATCCTCGGAGAAGACCTTCCACCTTCGGAAAGTGCTCGGAGGAGAATGGAGGAAGGGAGGTGGGGGAAGGGAATATGAAAAGCACAAGGAATGAGAAGTCAGTCCATTCGGCCCCTCCTCTCGAGTACTACATCCCATCCATTCCATTTAAGGATAATTTCTGCGCAAATGGGGAGGAGGCGCGATGCGTATCGCCCCTGCTGCTACATCCCAGCTGCTCCGGGTTTCCATCCCGCTCCGGGTTTCCACTCTGGGTTTCCATCCCATTCCGAGTTTCCATCCCGCTCCAGGTTTCCATCCCACTCCGGGTTTCCACTCTGGGTTTCCGTCCCATTCCGAGTTTCCATCCCACTCCGGGTTTCCATCCCGCTCCGTGTTCCAGTCTCACTCCAAATTTCTACTCCGGGTTTCCGTCCCACTCCGGGTTTCCATCACACTCCAGGTTTCCGCTCCAGGTTCCAGTCCCATTCTGGGTTTCCGCTCAGGGTTCCAGCTCCGCTCCGGGTTCCAGTCCCGCTCCGGGTTCCAGTCCCACTCCGGGTTTCCGTCCCGCTCCGGGACTTCATAGTTGCGGAAAACGTGTTAATCTACAGCAGGCGTTCAGAGTGAGAGGGTTTCCTGGTTAGTGGCGCTGGATGTGGAGTGGCGCCCCTCGCGCTCAGCTCTGCTGACCTAGTCCAGGAAAAGCAAAACAGACCTAAGCACGTTTTCCCCCTGCCTCGTGTGTCACTGGACACTGGAAGGTTCCTCACTCTCGGTCTTGAGTCCACATAAACACACCCCAATGTGCAAAGGGTGATGAAGCTGAACAAAATTCTAAAGAAGGTTCCCCTATCATCACATCTATTGTCCAACCCTGGTCCCTGTCACCGGAGAACAACATTCTCCTCCTCTTTCCCTGCTAACTGCAGACCCAGCAGCTCAGGAAACGGGAATACAAAAGCAGGGATATGTCCTGCTGAGGCTCTGGTCAGGCCTCCTTTGGAATATTGTGGGTAACTCTGGGCCCGTATCGAAGGAAGGATGTGCGGGCCTAGGAGGGGGTCCACAGGAGGTTCACAAGAATGATCCCTGGAATGAAAAGCTTGTCATATGAGGAACGTCTGGGTCTATACTCGATGGAGTTTAGAAGGATGAGGGGAGATCTTATTGAAACTTACAGAATACTGAAAGGCCTGGATAGAATGGACGTGGGGAAGATGTTTCCATTAGTAGGGGAGACTGGGATCCGAGAGCACAGCCTCAGAGTAAAGAGACGACCCTTTAGAACCGAGATGAGGAGGAATTTCTTCAGCCAGAGGGTGATGAATCTGTGGAATTCATTGCCACAGAAAGCTGTGGAGGTCGGGTCATTGAGTATATTAAGATAGAGATATAGATTATTGATTGGTAAGGGGATCAAAGGTTACGGGGAAAAGGCAGGAGAATGGGGTTGAGAAACTTATCAGCCATGATTGAATGGCGGAGCAGACTCGATGGGCCGAATGGCCTAATTCTGCGCCGGTATCTTATGGTCTTATGGAAACCCTGTGGCCCTCAGGGTTGAAATGTTGCAGCCATTCAGAGCTCTGATTAAACCCCACCCAGGGGTAACTACATTCACATCCGCTGCACACCCCAGGAAGGACATCTTGGCTTTGGGGAAGGCGCGAAGCAGATTCACCTGAATGATGCCGGGACTTGAACCGGTTAGTTAATGTGGTCGGGTAGGTAGGGTGTCGGCGATTACAGGGTTAGCTCATTGAGGAGCTGAAGATGATGAAAGGATCGGGTAGATAGAGAGTAACTACTTCCTCTGGTGAGGGATCCAGAACAAGGGGACACGTTCTTAAGATTAAGAGTTGGCCGCTCAAAGGTGGTGGCGGGGGGGTGGGAGGGGGTGGGGAGGGGGAAGGGGTGCAGGCAGTTGCAATTTCCAAGCTAATTTGTTTTTTTGGTTGATGGAGTCGAGATACAGACTAGGGGGCGGCTCGGTGGCACAGTGGGTTAGCACTGCTGCCTCACAGCGCCAGGGACCCGGGTTCAATTCCCGGCTTGGGTCACTGTCTGCACATTCTCCCCGTGTCTGCATGGGTTTCCTCCGGGTGCTCCAGTTTCCCCCACACTCCGAAAGACGTGCTGGTCGGGTGCATTGGCCGTGCTAAATTCTCCCTCGGTGTACCCGAACAGGTGCCGGAATGTGGCGGCTAGGGGATTTTCACAGTAACTTCATTGCAGTGTTAATGTAAGCCTACTTGTGACACGAATAAATAAACTTTACTTTAGCCATAATCTTATTGGGCACTTGAACAGGCTTGATGGGCTGAATGGTTTCCTGCTGTTCTACTTTCCTGCAGTATCAATCGTTCCAGTGAGGTTAAGTTTCAGAAAGCCCACCTCTCCCTCCTCTCTCTATTTAGAAGTGAAAATAACTTGGATTAATCGAACACCCTTTACAACCCCCGGACATCCAGAAGCACTTTATAGCCATTGAGTCATAAAATCACAGAATCCCTACCAAGCAGAAGGAGGCCATTTGGCCCATCGAGCCTGCACCGACAACAATCCCACGCAGGCCCAATCCCCGCAACCTCTCATATTTACCCTGCTAATCCCCCTGACACTAAGGATCAATTTACCATGGCTAATCCACCTAACCTGCACATCTTGGGACACTAAGGGACAATTTCCTATGGCCAATCCACCTAACCTGCACATCTTGGGACACTAAGGGACAATTTCCTATGGCCAATCCACCTAACCCACAAATCTTTGGAATCATAGAGTCCCTATAATGCAGAAGGAGGCTATTCGGCCCATCAGGTTCGCACTGACAACAGTCCCACCCAGGCCCTCTCCCCATAACACCCTGTATTTACCCTGCTAGTCCCCCTGACACTGAGGGGCAATTTGGCATGGCCAATCCACCTAACCCGCACATCTTTGGAGTGTGGGAGGAAACTGGAGCACCCGGAGGAAACCCACGCAGACACGGGGAGAACGTGCAAACTCCACACAGACAGTGACCCAAGCCGGGAATCGAACCCGGGTCCCTGGCGCTGTGAGGCAGCAGTGCTAATCACTGTGCCACCGTGCCGTGATGTTGGTTGAGGCATGACTATGGACACTGAGGGGGACTCTCCTTTTCCTCTCTGAAATAATGCCATGGGATTTTTACATTCACTTGACAGGGAGATGGGCGTCTCGGTTTAATATCTCAAAGATTATGGTCCACGGGTAGAGTCAGCCCTCTCCCGCTCCTCCACTTCATGTCCTCCTGTCTTGAGAATGCAAACCTACTTGTTCTGTGCTTGTCTGTACTGTTCCGATGATTGAAATATGATACCGTAATGTCTGTAATGCTTTGGGAATTCATCTGCAGCCAGCTTTATACATTTACTGGGTCATCCACACAGCTTCAGGCAGAGTGTCCATTGCATTTTTCAGGGAAATGTTACTCATACTAATGCCGTCAGCTAAGAGATAGAACAAAAACAAACCTGCATTCACTGAACGCCTTTTAAGGCCACCGGACATCTCAGAGTGCTTTGCATCCAGTGAAGTACTTCTGGAGAGTTGCAATGTCGGAAACACAGCAAGATCCCACAGGCAACTGTGGCCAGGTTATCTGTTTCTGTGTTGTTGGTTGAAATATTGGCCAAAATGCCAGGGAAACTAGGCCCCGGCTCCTCTCCGCAATAATGCAATGGGCACTTCAAAGGTGGCACCTCCGACACGGCAGCACTCCCCCAGAACTGCATCGGAGTGTCGGCCTGGATTTCTGTGCTCGATTCCCAGAGGGGACTTAGAATCATAGGGCGGGATTTTCCAGATGGCCCCAAGTCCGGAAAATTCCGCCCGAGGTCAACAGATCTTTGCCTGGTGCGTGTCCAGCCCGCTATGATTCCCGTGGCAGACGGAACAGGAAAATTCCGCCCATAGAATCCCTACAGTGCAGAAAGAGGCCATTCAGCCCATCGGCCTTGCACCAACACCTATCCCTCCCAGGCCCTATCCCCACAACCCCATGTATTTACCCCACTAGTCCCCCGGACACTAAGGGGCAAGTTAGCATGGCCAATCAACCTAACCCGCACATCTTTGGACTGTGAGGGGAAACCGGAGCACCCGGAGGAAACTCACGCAGAGGACGTGCAAACCCCACACACAGACAGTGACCCAAGGCCGGAATTGAACCTGGGCCCTTTGTGCTGTGAGGCAGCAGTGCTAACCACTGTGCCACCCACTTGACCCAAGAGCCTTATGACATAAGCAAGAGCGCTGCCCACTGAACCAGAGTCAACACGGCATCAAAGACCCACAGTCAAGGTTGTCAACTCTGACATGTTCCTGGAGGTGTCTTCACAACTGCCCAACAAAATCAACTAACCTCAACTGCCCCCACACCCCCAGTCTCCGATATCTTTCTAGCCAAGAATTTTGAGAGAGCATTTTCTTTCTAAATAAAGAGCTTTTCCAATCCCTCCGATTTTTAAATTTTTTTTCCCTCTGTTGCTTGCAGCGTTTGTTCTAGAGATTAGTTTTTAATTCTTGCAGGCTCCAGGGCAATGAGTGAGGGTTGGCAACCCCTCCCCATACCTGCAGAAACATTGGCCATCTGTACCCCCTCCTTTTTGGGGGCAGGTTCTGTCCCCAATCAGACACTCTGCTTCTTTTTGCAAGCGGAAAGCCTTCGGCCCTGCTAAACCTGAACGCTTTCGCGTGAACCAAGTTTCCAAAAGCAAAGCTTTTGCAGAGCGTTGTGAAGTGAGAACTTGAGATGTGGGTGGCACTGAATAGCATTTTGTAATCTCTGATATTCTTGGAATAAGCTCTGTAACGGTCCAATATTTGACTTGGCAGCCACGGGACCACTGTAAATTAACCCTTTGCCTCGGGTTGCGTTTCTGCTCCACGTAATCAGATTGGAATCTTTAGTTTATTTGAATCTGCTGGGAATATTCTGAATCATCCCATCAAGTCGTCTTTACGGTAACTTGTAACGTTATTTAATGTTCACATAGTTATGTTTGTGTATGGATATTTCTCTCACGCATGCACACCTACGCACACATTCGCATGCACGGACACATACACACGCATGCACACACACACACAAACACCCGCACGCACACAAATGCGCGTGCAGACATGCACACGGTGCACACAAACATGCGCACACTTAAATGCAAGCGCACCCACATAAACACGTGTGTTCCCCTTTACACACACACACATTCATTAGCGCGCACACACGGGCGCGCACACACACGGGCGCGCACACACACACGGGCGCGCACACACACACGGGCGCGCGCACACACACGGGCGCGCGCACACACACGGGCGCGCACACACACACACGGGCGCGCGCACACACACGGGCGCGCACACACACAGGCGCGCACACACTTACACGCGCATACACAAATATACATTTCCACGCATACACGCATTATCTCAAAGAGCGAATCCTTCAGAGACAGACACTCGCGTGCTGGTCTAGACAGACCTGAAAAATATATGAGGTGACTGTTCCCCGGGGAAGGGGAAACTTGATTTAAATGGGCATTGGCTGTTCCGTGTCACTGCATGGAGACAGACAGGAGGAAGACGGATTGAAATGCGGGATCTGGAGATGAGAGTTTGAAGGATTGGAATGACTGTGGTGAGATGCAGAATTCTCCATCACATCTTTCGAACCTCCGATCAGTAAAATACATTTTTGTCATTGTACACAGTAAAGGCACAGATCTTGAGATCTGGATATTTGGACTGCTGTCCAATTTAAACAGGATGATAAGTTAATGTCACAAAGCTAAATTTAATGTGGTTTTTGTTTGGTCTTTAAAGAGTTTAATCGGTCACTGTCCCTCTTCGCTCTATTTGAGTAAGCTTTTCTGCTTTCCTCTGCTGTCGAGATAAAGGAACAGCGATGATCTTATTGAATGTCATGGCGAGCCCGAAGGGCTGAATGGCCTACTCCTGCTCCTATATTCTGTCTCTGTGTGAGGCACGTTCCAACGTCGCTGCTGCAGTGCAGGAAGCAATGGCTTCGGGAAAGTTGATTCATCAGTGTCACAAGCAGGCTTACGTTAACACTGCAATGAAGTTACTGTGAAAATCCCCTTGTCGCCACACTCCTGTTCGGGTACACTGAGGGAGAATTTAGCACGGCCCATGCACCTAAACACCACAACCTCAGGCTGAAGGGACGATCCTTTCAAACAGAGATGAGAAGGAATTTCTTCAGCCAGAGAGTGGTGAATCTGTGGAACTCTTTGCCGCAGAAGGCTGCGGAGGCCGGGTCATTGAGTGTCTTTAAGACAGAGATAGATAGGTTTTTGATTAATAAGGGGATCAGAGGTTATGGGGAAAAGCCAGGAGAATGGGGATGAGAAAAATATCAGCCATGATTGAATGGCGGAGCAGACTCGATGGGCCGAGTGGCCTAATTCTGCTCCTATGTCTTATGGTCGTATGTCTTTCGGACTGTGGGAGGAAACCGGAGCACCCGGAGGAAACCCACGCAGGCATGGGGAGAATGTGCAGACTCCGCACAGACAGTGACCCAAGCCGGGAATCAAACCCGGGGTCCCTGGCGCTGTGAGGCAGCAGTGCTAACCACTGTGCCACCGTGGCTGCCCTGAAGGATGGCGTTTTCCCAGTAAATTAACACAACTGTTTCCCCTTTTAACGAAAGAGGTAAAACGTGAGAATGAGTGAGTTGTGGAAAGCTGTATGGCAATGTTACACCAGAGGTATGTGTTAGATAAATACGGGTCAGTCTGAAACCGGCCGGGAACCTTGTCCTCCTGATAAATCCAGCATCAGACGACAGAACCTTGGCAAATCCACAGCGCGCGCATTAATTATGTCAGGTCGTAACTTCTGGAGGTGAGTTTAATGCTTAAAGGGAAGAGAAAACTAGCGATCCCTGGCCCTTGATACAGCCGGTCACAGAAAGCCAATGTCAACATTTGCCTAAAGTACAGCTCTTCATTTCCTGGCTGAACAACACGAGATGTTGATTGACTGGCGACCCTTTTTATAAAAGCAAATCTTCCCCCACCAGTTTCTGCAAGTTGCCACTGACGATTTGATTTGTGCGGTTTCGTAACGGGTGTACAATTGGGGAAATGTGCTCCTGCTCCGCTTAATCTGCCCCCATCGCTTTTCCGAAAACAAAACACATCGGGAAATTGAGAGACCCAAGCTGAGCGGGCGATGTTTGGTGTTCAGGGCCCTCTGCCAGCTTAGCTACCCAGTTCAGTAAAGTACCCCTCTGGGAGTCACTGCTGAATTGGAGTCTTAACACTGGAAGAGTCAAGTTTCTGGATCAGAACCAAGGGGGCAATAGCAAGCATTCAGCCTCTGGGAGACTCCCTGACTTTGTTGGCCAGCGCCTCGGGCGCCGTTCTGTCCGAGGGGAGATGAACAGATTGATTTTGATTTGATTTATTATTGTCACATGTGTTAGTATACAGTGAAAAGTATTGTTTCTTGTGCGCTATACAGACAAAGCATACCGTTCATAGAGAAGGAGAGAGGGCGCAGAATGTAGTGTTGTTATTATTGTTATTATATTATTAAAAATAACAATTCCATTTCTACAAAGTCTCATTAAATATGAAATCCATTCATTTGGGTCCACGATGAATGCAGTTTTTATTGGAAGCGTAAGCAAGGGCGGCACAGTGGTTAACACTGCTGCCTCACGGTGTCACGGTCCCGGGCTCGATTCCGGCCTTGGGTCACTGTCTGTGTGGAGTCTGCACGTACTCCCTGTGTCTGCGAGAGTTTCCTCCGGGTGCTCCGGTTTCCTCCAAAGATGTGCAGGTTAATTTGATTTGATTTGATTTATTATTGTCACGTGTATTAGTATACAGTGAAAAGTATTGTTTCTTGCGCACTATACAGATGAAGCATACCATTCATAGAGAAGGAAAGGAGAGAGTGCAGAATGTAGTGTTACAATCATAGCTAGGGTGTAGGGAAACTTAATGTAAGGTAGGTCCATTCAAAAGCCTGATGGCAGCTGGGAAGGAGCTGTTCTTGAGTTGGATGGTACGTGATACTTTTGTATCTTTTTTCCCAACGGGAGAAGGTGGAAGAGAGAATGTCCGGGGTGTGTGGGGTCCTTAATTATGCTGGCTGCTTTGCCGAGGCAGTGGGAAGTGTAGACAGAGTCAATGGATGGGAGGCTGGTTTGCGTGATGGACTGGGCTTCGTTTACAGCCCTTTGTAGTTTCTTGCGGTCTTGGGCAGAGCAGGAGCCATATCAAGCTGTGATACATCAGGAAAGAATGGGGTGCAAGCTGCCTGTGTACCCATAAGAAATAAATACAGGGTATCCAAAGCCAGAATACCCTAGATGACTAAGGATGTTGAAAAGAAAATAAGGAAGAGGAAAGAGGCACGTGATGCACACCGGAATGATAATAGCTACAGCTTTCAACCGAGTGTGGCATCAAGGAGCCCTAGCAAAACTGGAATCAGTGAGTATTGGGTAAACTCTCCGCTGGTTGGAGTCATACCTGGTACATAGGAAGATGGTTGTGGAGGGTCAGTCATCTCCGCTCCAGGACGTCTCTGCAGGAGTTCCTCAGGGTTAGTGTCCTAGGCCCGACCATCTTCAGCTGCTCCATCACTGACCTTCCTTCCATCAAAACATCCAAAGTAGGTTGTTCACTAATGATGTTCAGCACCATTTGCGACTCCTCAGACACCAAAGCAGTCCATGTTCAGATGGAGTAAGATCTGGACAATATCCAGGTTTGGGCTGACAAGTGGCAAGTAACATTCATGCCACACAATTACCAGCCAATGACCATCACCAATAAGATACACTCTAACCACCGCCCCTTGACATTCAATGGTGTAACCATCACTGAATCCCCCACTGTCAACATCCTTGGGGTTACCATTGACCAGAAACTCAACTGGACTCACCACTGGACTTTGCTCAGTTAATGGTAGGGCATTGGGGAGAGTTACAGAACAAAGAGATTGAGGGGTACATGTTCATAGCTCCTTGAAAGTGGAGTCACAGGTGGACAGAGTGGTGAAGAAGGCAATCGGCATGCTTGGTTTCATTGGTCAGAACATTGAATACAGGAGTTGGAATGTCTTGTTGAAGTTCTACAAGACATTGGTAAGGCCACACTTGGAATATTGTGTGCAGTTCTGGTCACCCTATTATAGAAAGGATATTATTAAACTAGAAAGAGTGCAGAAAAGATTTACTAAGATGCTACCAGGACTTGATTGTTTGAGATATAAGGAGAGGCTGAATCGTCTGGGACTTTTTTCTCTGGAGTGTAGGAGGCTGAGGGGTGATCTTATAGAGGTCTATAAAATAATGAGGGGCACAGATCAGCTAGATGGTCAATATCTTTTCCCAAAGGTAGGGGAGTCTAAAACTAGAGGGCATAGGTTTAAGGTGAGAGGGGAAAGTGTCCAGAGGGGCAATTTTTGCACACAGTGTCTGGAACAAGCTGCCAGAGGTAGTTGTAGAGGCGGGTACAATTTTGTTTTGTAAAAAGCATTTAGACAGTTACATGGGTAAAATGGGTATAGAGGGATATGGGCCAAATGCGGGCAATTGGGATTAGCTTAGGGGTTTAAAAAAAAAAGGGCATGGACAAGTTGGGCCGAAGGGCCTGTTTCCATGCTGTAAACGTTTATGACTCTATGACATAAACACAGTGGCTACAAGAGCGGATCAGAGGCTAGGAATACTGCGGCGAGTATCTCACCTGACTCCCAGAGCCTATCCACCATCTACAAGGCACAAGTCAGGAGTGTGATGGAATACTCTCCACTTGCCTGGATGGGTGCAGCTCCAACAACACTCAAGAAGCTCGACACCATCCAGAACAAAGCAGCCCCGCTTGATTGGCACCCCATCCACAAACATCCACTCCCTCCACCACCGACGCTCAGTCGCAGCAGTGTGTACTATCTACAAGATGCACTGCAGCAATTCACCAAAGATCCTTAAACAGCACCTTCCAAACACACGACCACTTCCATCTAGAAGGATAAGGGCAGATAAATGGGAACACCATCACTTGCTAGTTCCCCTCCAAGCCACTCACCATCCTGACTTGGAAATATATTGTCATTCCTTTGCAGTCGTTAGGGAGGGAATTCCAGGATTTTGACCTAACGGCATTGTGGGTCAACCCACAGCACATGCACTGAAGCGATTCAAGAAGGCAGCTCACCACCACCTTCTCAAGGGCAACTCCCATTTATTGCCCATCCCTGGTTGTCAGAGGGCAGTTGAGAGTCAACTACTTTGCTGTCGCTCTGGAGTCACATGTAGGCCAGACCGGGTAAGGATGGCAGATTTCCTTCCCTAAAGGACATTAGTTTTTCCGACAATCGACAATGGTTTCATGGTCATTAGTAGATTCTTAATTCCAGATTTTTTAAAATTGAATTCAAATTCCACCATCTGCTGTG
Source organism: Mustelus asterias (assembly GCF_964213995.1). Lineage (NCBI taxonomy): Eukaryota > Metazoa > Chordata > Chondrichthyes > Carcharhiniformes > Triakidae > Mustelus > Mustelus asterias. Next base: position 9,711,873 of record NC_135812.1, read on the forward strand.
GCGGGATTCGAACCTGAGTCCCCAGAAACATCAGCTGAGTTTTTGGATTAATAGTCCAGCGATAATACCACTAGGCCATCACCTCCGCTGACCACCAAGTAGTAGCACAGTCGTTAGCGCTGCTGATTCACAGCGCCAGGGACATGGGTTCAATTCCCGGCTTGGGTCACTATGCGGAGTTTGCACATTCTCCCTGTGTCTGCGTGGGTTTCCTCCGGGTGTTCCGGTTTTCTCCCATATTCTGAAAGACGTGCTGGTTAGGGTGCGTTGACCCGAACAGGCGCCGGAGTGTGGCGACCAGGTGGAATTTCACAGTAACGTCATTGCAGTGTTAATGTAAGCCTTACTTGTGACACTAATAAATAAACTTTTAAGTCACTCGGTTCAAGGACAATTAGGGATGGGCAACAAATGCCGACCTTGCCAGCGAAACCCGCATCCCATCAAAGAAAGAAAATTGTGCCATTCCTGGTGTTGGGGATGTGCCCGATATTAAGATAAATTAAGATAATTAAGATAAATCTCACAGCCGTGATTCTCCCTTCTTCTTTCTCTCTCCCCGCCCCCACCCCCACCCCCCGCGCCCACCCGCCCCACTCGATCTCTCTCAAAAACCTTTCCTGAAGTATTAATTGAAACAAGCTCCCCGGAGGATGTGCGTTTCTATCCCGCTGCGTCCTTTCTCATTTGGCTAAACGTCAGAACTTGAAACAAAGATTTATATTTGATTTTTTTTTTAAGAAAATGTACAAATTAGCTAGATTAGAAATTGTTATTGTCAAATAACATTTGGATATATTGTTCCCCAACCTCCTCAACAAATTGCTAAGACCGTTTAAAATAACAACTATTAGTGCAAAGAGATTCTGGTACAGGAAATGAAACACTCCAAACCAGCTCTGCCAACTGATTTTGCTGTGACCTTTTGTCATCTCATTATTAATGGTTCCTGTTTTCAATTATTGAACCAGAAGTTTATTGCTCAAGGAATGGGAGGCATTAGACCCAAAGGGCCCACAACGACTTTTGGCACAGGAGTCTCCATATATCAAGGGCAGAATTGCCTGCACTTCAGCATTTCATCTGGGCATTGCTTGCGATATTGTTGCTGATTTGCTTCACTTTTCTTTCAACCGCCCTACCGCTACCCCCAACACTGAGCGCCCCTTAGGTGCAGAATGTATCTGGCAGATCCACCCAAGTGCACGGTTTGCTGGCTAAAGCACTTATTGAAGTGTTTGCCCGCAACCTCCAACTTTTCGATCCCAACTATAGAAATCCTAAGAGAGGAAAATGCTGGAAAATCTCAGCAGGTCTGGCAGCATCTGTAAGGAGAGAAAAGAGCTGACGTTTCACGTCCGGACGACCCTTTGTCAAAGCTATAGAAACGCTGCAGTGCAGAAAGGGCCATGATGTGGAGATGCCGGCGTTGGACTGGGCTAAGCACAGTAAGAAGTCTCTCAACACCAGGTTAAAGTCCAACAGGTCCTCTCCACTCACATTGTCTGTACCTTTAAGACTTGATTACCTGTAAGGACTCGCATTCCAACCCTTATCTTGTAAATTGAGTTTGTGTCTGTATATGTCCTGTTTGTGAGCACAAGTCCTTACTCACCTGATGAAGGAGCAGCGCTCCGAAAGCTTGTGCTGCCAAATAAACCTGTTGGACTTTAACCTGGTGTTGTGAGACTTCTTACTCTGCAGAAAGAGGCCAGTCAGCCCTATTTAGAAAACACTGACTGGTTCCGTGCCCTGAATGACTTGAATAATGAAGACTGCGGCACGGTAGCACAGTGGTTAGCACTGCTGCCTCACAGCGCCAGGGACCCGGGTTCGATTCCCGGCTTGGCTCACTGTCTGTGTGGAGTTTGCACATTCTCCCCGTGTCTGCGTGGGTTTCCTCCAGGCGCTCCGATTTCCTCCCACTGCCCAAAGATGTGTGGGTTAGGTTGATTGGCCATGCTCAATTGCCCCTTGGTGTCCCGGGATGCGTAGGTTAGAGGGATTAGCCGGGTAAATGTGTGGGGTTGTGGGGCCTGGGTAGGATTGTTGTCGGGTGCAGACACAATGGGCCGAATGGCCTCCTTCTGCACTGTAGGGATTCTGTGACTGGTAGCGATGGAATACCCCTTGCATCCCCGAACCAATGGGTGGAATTTTCCAGTCCTTCCTGCCGGTGTTGTCTTCCGGTCTCGCCAAAGACATTTTCCTTTACAAGCAGGTCTCTGCCAACCTATGTGTGTACGTGTATCAGTCTGGATTTTACACTCGGTGGTAGAGGGATTGTTCTCAACGTTGACTTTGAGGAAAGCTGCCCACAAAAGTTCTCAGCTTCTAAAGCGCAAAATCCCAGTGTTCTGATTCTACTTGAATTCAGCACCTTCAGAGAATCATAGAATCCCTTCAGTGTAGAAGGAGGCCATTTGGCCCATCAAATTTGCACCGATGACAATCCCACTCAAGCCTGTAACCCTACATATTTACCCTGCAAATCCCCCTGACACGCAGAGGCAAATTATCATGGCCAATCCCCCTAACCTACACATCTTTGGACACGAAGGGTGAAAATCTTTTGTTCTGCCTGCCATGGGAATCATAGCAGGCGGGACAGGGTCATGCAAAGGTCCGTTGGCCTTGGGCAGGATTTTCCGGTCTTGGGGCGAGTGCGGCCAGAAAATTCCGCCCTAAGGGTCAATTTAGCACGGCCAATCTCCCTAACTTGCATATCTTGGGACACTAAGGGGCAAGTTAGCACGGCCAATCCACCTAGCCACATCTTGGGACACTAAGGGGCAATTTAGCATGGCCAATCCCCCTAACCTACACATCTTTGGAGTGTGGGAGGAAACCGGGGCACTCAGAGGAAACCCACGCAGACACGTGGAGAATGTACAAACTCCACACAGGCACCCAAGGCCAGAATTGAACCTGGGTCCCTGGTGTTGTGAGGCAGCAGTGCTAACTGTGCTGCCCCACAGGGGACTTGTGGCGCTTGTGAACAGGTGGCAGACAGGTTGGTCACCCAGTTACATTGAAGAATCCTCATAGATGTCAAAGCAGGAAGTTAAAGGCAGGAAATATAAATTGCTCTTAAATCATTGCACAGAACACAAAACTGAAATTAAGACATGCTTGTGTGATTATGGGAGAAATATTAAGTAAAATAAACACAAGATTGTTTTTCTTACATCGATAACATTATTATTTTCTTCTGAGGAAGTTAGTCCAAAGATGTCTAGGTTAGGTGGAGTGGCCATGGTAACTGTGTGGGGTTATGGGGATAGGGTGGGGCAGAGGGACTGGGTAGGAACATAAGAACTAGGAGCAGGAGTAGGCCCTCTGGCCCCTCGAGCCTGCTCCGCCATTCAGTAAGATCATGGCTGATCTTTTCGTGGACTCGGCTCCACTTACCCGCCCGCTCACCATAACCCTTAATTCCTTTACTGTTCAAAAATGTACCTATCCTTGCCTTAAAAACATTCAATGAGGTAGCCTCAACTGCTTCACAGGGCAGGGAATTCCACAGATTCACAACCCTTTGTATGAAGAAGTTCCTCCTCAACTCCGTCCTAAATCTGCTCCCCCTTATTTTGAGGCTATGCCCCCAGTTCTAGTTTCACCTGCCAGTGGAAACAACTTCCCTGCTTCTATCTTATCTAATCCCTCCATAATCTTTTATGTTTCTATAAGATCTTCCCCCCTCATTCTTCTGAATTCCAATGAGTATAGTCCCAGTCTACTCAGTCTCTCCTCATAAGCCAACCCTCTCAGCTCCGGAATTAACAGATAATTTATCAGAGAGTCAGTCCACCTCGACGGACCGAGAGGCCTCCTCCTGCAATGTGGGGATTCTATGATTCTATGAAATGATGCTCCACACATCAAAAATGGATGGCACGGTGGCACAGTGGCCAGCACTGCTGCCACACAGCGCCAGGGACCTGGCTTCAATTCCCAGCTTGGGTCACTGTCTGTGGGGAGTTTGCACATTCTCCCCGTGTCTGCGTGGGTTTCCTCTGGGTGCTCCGGTTTCCTCACACAGTCCGAAAGATGTGCTGGTTAGGTGGATTGACCCGAACAGGCGCCAGAGTGTGGCGACTAGGGGAATTTCACAGTAACTTCATTGCAGTGTTAATGTCAGCCTTACTTGTGACACTAATGGGTGTAACTGGGGTGATCAGTAAGTTTGCGGACGACACAAAATTGGCAGGACTTGCAGATAGTGAGGAGCATTGTCAGAAGCTACAGAAGGATATAGATAGGCTGGAAATTTGAGCAAAGAAATGGCAGATGGAGTTCAATCCTGATGAATGCGAAGTGATGCATTTTGGTAGAAATAATGTAGGGAGGAGCTATACGATAAATGGCAGAACCATAAAGGGTGTAGGTACGCAGAGGGACCTGGGTGTGCAAGTCCACAGATCCTTGAAGGTGACGTCACAGGTGGAGAAGGTGGTGAAGAAGGCATATGGCATGCTTGCCTTTATAGGACGGGGCATAGAGTATAAAAGTTGGGGTCTGATGTTGCAGATGTATAGAACGTTGGTTCGGCCGCATTTGGAATACTGCGTCCAGTTCTGGTCGCCACACTACCAGAAGGACGTGGAGGCTTTGGAGAGAGTACAGAGGAGGTTTACCAGGATGTTGCCTGGTATGGAGGGGCTTAGTTATGAGGAGAGATTGGGTAAACTGGGGTTGTTCTCCCTGGAAAGACGGAGGATGAGGGGAGACTTAATAGAGGCGTATAAAATTATGAAAGGCATAGATAGGGTGAACGGTGGGAAGCTTTTCCCCGGGTCGGTGGTGATGTTCACGAGGGGTCATAGGTTCAAGGTGAAGGGGGGAGGTTTAACACAGATATCAGAAGGACGTATTTTACACAGAGGGTGGTGGGGGCCTGGAATGCGCTGCCAGGCAAGGTGGTGGAGGCGGACACACTGGGAACGTTTAAGACTTATCTAGATAGCCACATGAACGGAGTGGGAATGGAGGGATACAAAAGAATGGTCTAGTTTGGACCAGGGAGCGGCACGGGCTTGGAGGGCCGAAGGGCCTGTTCCTGTGCTGTATTGTTCTTTGTTCTAATAAATTAACTTTAAATCACTTTTTCAGGGTCAGAGAGGTTTTTCAGTTATCGAGTTACTACATCGTTAATAACCCGCATATTTCTGATTGAGTATAGTCCTAACTCCTCACTGGCCTTTAGTGCAGCAATTGGGGTAATTAATGTATGTCCGCTCCATGACCTTTGTGCAGGTTCCATTAGTGAAGGCTGCACCAACGTACCCCGTGGAGGAGTAAGTGCCAATTTCCATGTTCAACTGCGCATGTGCGGGTGCCGAAAGGTGTTGCCTGTTTTTTTACCCAGTAACAACTGTGTGCATTGCGAGCGTTTTCACTGTAGAAACATCTGGCCCATTGTAATCAGAATTGGACATTTTCCACCTCCTATTCTGCTTGCCTCGCTCTCTCTCTCTCTCTCTTCCCCTTTCTCCCCCCCCCCCCCTCCCAGTTTAAGCAGTCATAGAAAGGGCACATTTCTCACATTGTTTAATGGTGCTGCTGACTAATGCCCCTATTCATTATATCTCCGAGAGCAGTCAGTTTTCCTTCTGGGGAGGGGGGGTGGGGGGGAAGGAAATGCAATTTTCTTTCCTAACTCATCGACTTTCGAAACAAACCTTGAACTGAATCATAGGAAATTGCCTTGTTACCTTCGCCGCAGCTGATGCTTTATACTCATCTGGGGGTACTTGTCCTTTTACAAGTTTATATAACCCTGCTTCTATCCCATAAAAGGAATAACTTACGACCCAGTGACATTATACTCACTGCAGTAATGAAGATGGATTTTGTCACCCTCTCTGGCAATGTTCGTGAGACTCCTCCTTCACAAGGCGTTCTGCCTGATGAAGTCTCACGCCATTACTCATGCTTATTGCGAGTCTGGAAAGGCATTATTTTCAAAAGGGAATCAATGGCATCTTTTGAAAGAAAATGCATGTTTTTGTTCACTCGTTAACTTGCTGGAATTTTACCCTTGGGGGCTGATCTTATTCCTTGGTTACTCACTCCAACTGAAGATGTAGACACACGACCTGTGTCCTGTTCAAACCCCCAGTGTAGCCCTGAATCTCACAACCAATTTATTCAACCCTGACCCCTGCTTGCAGTTGGCACCATTGCTTGCCTGTGACCCGAGCCTATCGCTGGCCACACTTACACCGCCCTGAAGCTTGACCTCTCTTCCAAGTTCTGCTTTGCATAAATGTCAAATGATCCAGAGCTCTCTGCCTCTGTCGCACTAACCCTGGCCCCATCTTCACTGAATTATAGGAACCCTACAGTGCAGAAGGAGGCTGTTTGGCCCATTGAGTCTGCACCGACCACAATCCCACCCAGGCCCTATCCCTGTAACCTCACATATTCGCCCTGCTAATCCCCCTGACACTAAGGGGCAATTTACCATGGCTAATCCACCTAACCTAGACATCTTTGGACTGTGGGAGGAAACCGGAGCACCCGGAGGAAACCCACGCAGACACGGGGAGAACGTGCGGACTCCGCACAGACAGTGACCCAAGTCTGGAATTGAACCCGGGTCCCTGGCGCTGTGAGGCAGCAGTGCTAACCACTGGGCCACCATTCTGCACTTGTGTTTCAATCTGACCTGAGCTGAAACCCCTCATTCTTGCCTTCGGAACCGGCTATCGCAATGGCCTTCTGGCTGGTCTCCCACATTTTCCCTCCTCCTGAGTTCATCTGAACTCTGTTGCACATCTCTTAACTTGCCCTGGTTAACTGTCACCCCCGTGTTCACTGATCTCCACTTGCTCCTGGTTTAGATGTTAAAACTCTCATCCTTGTTCCCAGCTCCCTCCATGGCCTCGCCCCCCTCCCTATCTCTGTAATCCCCTCCAGCCCCAAAGCCCTCCAAGATACCTGCACTCGTCTACATCTGGATTTCCCTGGTTTGATTTATTATTGCTGCATGTATTACCATACAGTGAAAAATATTGTTTGCGCTTGCGCTATACAGACAAAGCATGTCATACATAGAGAAGGAAAGGAGAGAGTGCAGAATGTAATGTTACAGTCACAGCTCGGGTGTAGAGAAAGATCAACTTAATGAAGGTAGGTCCATTCAAAAGTCTGATGGCAGCAGGGAAGAAGCTGTTCTTGAGTCGGTTGATTTGATTTATTATTGTCACATGTATTAACATACAGTGAAAAGTATTGTTTCTTGCGCACTATACAGACAAAGCTTACCGTTCATAGAGAAGGAAACGAGAGAGTGCAGAATGTAGTGTTACAGTCATAGCTAGGGTGTAGAGAAAGATCAGCTTAATGCGAGGTAGGTCCATTCAGTTGTCTGACAGCAGCAGGGAAGAAGCTGTTCTTGAGTCAATTGGTACATGTCCTCAGACTTTTGTATCTTTTTCCCAATGGAAGAAGGTGGAAGAGAGAATGTCCGGGGTGCGTGGGGTCCTTGATTATGCTGGCTGCTTTGTCGAGGCAGCAGGAAGTGTAGACAGAGTCAATGGATGGGAGGCTGGTTTGCGTGACGGATTGGGCTTCGTTCACGACCCTTTGTAATTTATTGCAGTTTGGGCCGAACAGGAGCCATACCAAGCTGTGATGCAACCAGAAAGAATGCTTTCTATGGTGCATCTGTAAAAGTTGGTGAGAGTAATAGAGGAAATTACAAATTTCCTTAGTCTTCTGAGAAAGTAGAAGTGTTGCTGGGCTTTCTTAACTATAGTGTCAGCATGGGGGGGACCAGGATAGGTTGTTGGTGATCTGGACACCTAAAAACCTGAAGCTCTCGACCATTTCTGCTTCATCCCCGTTGATGTAGACAGGGGCATGTTCTCCTTTACGCTTCCTGAAGTCGATGACAATCTCTTTCATTTTGTTGACATTGAGGGAGAGATTATTGTCATCGCACCAGTTCACCAGATTCTCTATCTCATTCCTGTACTCTGTCTCGTCATTGTTTGAGATCCGACCCATTATGGTGGTGTGATCAGCAAACTTGAAAATGGAGTTGGAGGGGAATTTGGCTGCACACTCATAGGTGTACAAGGAGTATAGTAGGGGGCTGAGAACACAGCATTGTGGGGCACCGGAGTTGAGGATAATCGTGGAGGAGGTGTTGTTGCCTATCCTTACTGATTATGGTCTGTGAGTTCGGAAGTTCAGGATCCAGTCGTAGAGGGAAGAGCCGAGGCCTAGGCTATGGAGTTTGGAGATGCGTTTTGTAGGAATAATGGTGTTGAAGGCTGAGCTGTAGTCAATAAATAGGAGTCTGACGTAGGTGTCATTGGTGTTCCAGGATTGAGTGCAGGGCCAGGGAGATGGCGTCTGCTGTGTCTTGTGGGCCACACTGAGAACCCCGATGGGCCGCATATGTCTTCTGGGCCGCAGGTTGTCCCCCCCCTCCACACCCCTCAAGGGTGTGTAGTAGGGTGTCCCAGTAAATGACTGGTAAGGTTGATTTGGGCCTGGAACATTCTGCTATCAGAATTGAGTTTTAGATGAGTTGCTGCCTCAGGATTTCTCGCTGCCTCTGAAATGCGCTTGCCTTTGAAGGTGGCCTCACAGTTTCTTTTATTCGGTTGTGCCAGATGCAGTTTTTTTTAAGCCAGTCTTCACCATACAATTGTTTTACCCCTTTTGGGGAAAAGTTGGGGGAAGTGGTTGAAGGAATTTCCCGAGTTCATTATCAGCCCATTGAACCGCATTGTGAAACATAGAAACAGAGGAAATAGGAGCAGGAGGAGGCCATTCGGCCCTTCGAGCCTGCTCTGCCATTCATCCCGATCATGGCTGATCATCCAACTCAATAGCCTAATCCTGCTTTCTCCCCATAACCTTTGATCCCATTCGCCCCAAGTGCTATATCCAGCCGCCTCTTCAATACATTCAATGTTTTGGCATCAACTACTTCCTGTGGTAATGAATTCCACAGGCTCACCACTCTTTGGGTGAAGAAATGTCTCCTCACCTCCGTCCTAAATGGTCTACCCCGATTCCTCAGACTGTGACCCCTGGTTCTGGACTCCCCCACCATCGGGAATATTCTCCCTGCATCTACCCTGTCTAGTCCTTTTAGAATTTTATAAGTCTCTACAAGATCCCCCCTCATTCATCTGAACTCCAGCGAAAACAATCCTAACCCAGTCAATCTCTCCTCATACATCAGTCCCTCCATCCCCGGAATCAGCCTGGTAAACCTTTAAACAGAGAGGAGCAGTGAACAGTCCCTCCGTCACCGACAAGTCCTCACGTTGGAATTGAACCCGGAGCTTCTCCGTCTGGAGGTGGTGTCGCTACCCACTGTGCCACAAGGCCTCCGTGCCAGATGCAGTGATTCTGGGCAAGCTTTTCCCAGGGCGGCACTCGGTGGCACAGTGGTTTAGCACTGCAGCCTGACAGCGCCAGGGACCCGGGTTCGATTCCCGGCTTGGGTGTCTGTGTGGAGTTTGCACATTCTCCCCGTGTCTGTGTGGGTTTCCTCCGGGTGCTCCAGTTTCCTCCCACACTCCAAAGATGATGTGCGGCTTAGGTGGATTGGCCATGCTAAATTGCCACTTAGTGTCAGGGGGATTAGCTAGGGTAAATGTATGGGGTTATGGGGATAGGACCTGGGTGGGATTGTAGTCGGTGCAGACTCGATGGGCTAAATGGCGGCCTCCTGCATTGTAGGGATTCTCTGAATCTAATATCATGAAAGCAATGAGGGAGCTGTTCAGCAAAGTGAAACACACCATTCCAGGAAGATGGAGTGAGGGAGAAAGTCACTTAGAAAGCATTCTTGCTGCTTGTATCACAGCTTGGTATGGCTTCTGCTCTGCCCAAGACTGCAAGAAACTACAAAAGGTTGTGAATGTAGCCCAATCCATCACACAAACCAGCCTCTCATCCATTGACTCTGTCTACACTTCCTGCTGCCTCGGCAAAGCAGCCAGCGTAATTAAGGACCCCACGCACCCCGGACATTCTCTCTTCCACCTTCTTCCTTCGGAAAAAAGATACAAAAGTCTGAGGTCGCGTACCAACCGACTCAAGAACAGCTTTTTCCCTGCTGCTGTCAGACTTTTGAATGGACCTACCTCGCACTAAGTTGATCTTTCTCTACACCCTAGCTATGACTGTAACACTACATTCTGCACTCTCTCCTTTCCTTCTCTATGAACGGTATGCTTTATCTGTATATCGCGCAAGAAACAATACTTTTCACTGTATGTTAATACATGTGACGATAATAAATCAAATCAAACATATTTCTGAGTTAAATTCCAAACTGGCAGAACAAAATCTTTGCACTTGTGGCTTCACTGTAAAAAAACACGTTTGTTCTGCGGTTAGTTTGTGAGTGGGTCTGATTAATGTGTCTTCACAGGATATATACAAACGGAGTTTCACCTTCCTCAGACTCTCCCACTCTAAATAAAATTTCCATGTTGTTTGCAAAAGGGAACTCTATTATTTAAAAGCTGAAGCATATTGTTCATAATGTATGAGTTTGCAGGCCCTGACGCAGACACTTTGGAGGTGTAGGTTTTAGAATCTCACACAGGCTTGATAAAGCAAAACTCTCTGTCAGATTGGAGACCTTGCAGTCCACATCCTGTGACAGTGAATCTGCTCAGTTAAAGTTCAGGGAGGCGATGGCCTAGTGGTATTATCACTAGACTATTAATCCGGAAACTCAGCTGATGTTCTGGGGACCCGGGTTTGAATCCCGCCACGGCAGACAGTGGAGTTTGAAACCAATAAAGAAACATTAGGCCCTATTTTACCATTTTGGTTCGAGAACAAAGAACAGTACAGCACAGGAACAGGCCCTTCGGCCCTCCAAGCCCGCGCCGCTCCCCGGTCCAGGATTGAATCCAGGATCCCCGCCCAATTTTCCAGCCTATCTACATCCTAATATCCTCTCCACCGAGCTGTCCCTCACAGCTACGATGCTTTGTTCATCACAACCTATTAACTCACCCCCACCCCCCCCATTCCAGACCATGTGATCTCCAGGGAGAGGCGAAAACCCAGAGTGAAAAACCCCAGGGCCAATATGGGGGAAAAAAAATCTGGGGTTCCCAACTATCCGCAGTCTCGCTCTGGACAGTTCGAGGTGCCGGGCGGACTTGAAACTGGGGGGGTGTTTCAGATCCGACTTTTAGACCCGTGCGCACTCTGCCTGAAAAAGTATCAGCGATTCCGAATCGCGCTGCAGAAGCCCGTGGGCGGGGCTTAACGTGCCCAAAATCCTGCGGCTCCCATCGGCGCCTCCAACTGCACATGCGCAGAAAGAGAAAAGGATAGAATGCGGCTTCCCTGCCACATCCCTCCCGGGCCAGATAATGCCTCCCCCCACAGAGACATTTCCCCACCCCCACAACATTACTGACCCCCTTAAACCCTTCCGCCACCCAAACCAATCGTGGCCCCCTCCCCCCCCCCCATCCCCCTCACTGATCTCAGGCAGAGTGGCAGTGCCCACCACCCCTCCCCCCACACCAACCGATCTCAAGCAGAGAGCTGTCGGACGCTCGGCACCTACCTCCTCACTAACTGGAGTACCCGAATGGGACTTGTATGGAGCATGTCTGTTTCGCGCCGATTCTGGATGGGCGAACGCGGTGGTAAAGGGGGAAGTGCCGGTAAGGTTGGGCGTGCAGCCCATTCATTCAATTTAAATATATGCAAATGCATTAAAATGGCCGTCACGCCCATTTCGGGCGTGGTCCCGATCGCGGCCATTTTTGGGCCTTGGTAAAAGGGAGACCGGCACGGAGGCGGGCGCAAATCATGCTACTCGCCTCACACCCGACTTTACCAAGTTTTCGCGCCCAAAAACAGGTGCAACCGGATGGTAAAATCGGGCCCAATATCTGGAATTAAGAATCTACTGATGACCATGAAACCATTGTCTCAAAAACCCATCTGGTTCACTAATGGCCTTTAGGGAAGGAAATCTGCCGTCCTTGCCTGGTCTGGCCTACATGTGACTCCAGAGCCACAGCAATGTGGTTGACTCTCAACTGCCCTCCAAGGGCAACGAGGAATGGGCAATAAATGCTGGCCAGCCAGTGACGCCCATGGCCCACGAATGAATACAAAATGTGATGACAGTAGTCTGTGATTCCGAGCTTCTTTGACCGACTGTCATTCGGATGGTTGTCCAAATTTGTGCAGGTGTGGTTCTAAGAACCAGCTTAATGTTTGCAGCTTCTTTGAACAGCTGTAAACGGGGACAATTAGCAGAAACTCACCTTGATGTTTAACTCCATCCAGTAGTGCGGCCAGACCAGAAAACTAGAAATAGCATTAACCATTAAGTTTTTTAAATATATTCGTTCATGGGATGTGGGCGTCGCTGACTGGGTCAACATTTATTGCCCATCCCTGAGGGCATTTAAGATTCAACCACATTGCTGTGACTCTGGAGTCACGTAGGCCAGACCGGGGAAGGATGGTAGATTTCCTTCCCTAAGGGACATTAGTGAACCAGATGGATTTTTAAAGTTAATGTTTATTTATTAGTGTCACAAATAAGCTTACATTAACATTGCAATGAAATTACTGTGAAAATCCCCTGGTCGCCACACTCCGGCGCCTGTTCGGGTACACTGAGGGAGAATTTAGCATGACCAATGCAGCTGACCAGCACGTCTTTTGGACTGTGGGAGGAAACCGGAGCACCCGGAGGAAACCCACACAGACACGGGGAAACTGTGCATCCTCCACACAGACAGTGAACCCAAGCCAGGAATTGAACCCGGTTCCCTGGTGCCGTGAGGCAGCAGTGCTAACCATTATGCCACAGTGCCGCCATTGCTTATGCTTCCAATCCCTGATGTGGAGATGCTGGCGTTGGACTGGGGTAGGCATAGTAAGAAGTCTCACAATACCAGGTTAAAGTCCAACAGGTTTATTTGGTAGCACGAGCTTTCAGAGCGCTTCTCCTTCATCAGGTGAGTCCTGATGAATTAACTGAGGTGAGTCCTGATGAAGGAGCAGCGCTCCGAAAGCTCGTGATTCCAAATAAACCTGTTGGACTTTAACCTGGTGTTGTGAGACTTCTTACTATGCTTCCAATCCCCTCATGGGTGGGGAGTTCATGTCATTATCACATGCAGTGTGTAAACATTCTTCCTCACATTCCTCTCATGTCTCTTGCCCAGAACCTTATGTCGCCTCATCCTTGCACCATCGCTTAATGGGAACAGCTTTTCTTTGTCTGGTTATCTAAACCTGCCATAATCTTGTACAAACTCTCCTGGTGCTCTCTCTCTCTCTCTCTGCCTCCATGGCTTGATGGAGCCCTGCATTCTACTGACATTCCCATGTCATTCATGACACATTAACAAGTGCCTTTGGACAGAACTCTTGCTGCTGGTTATCCTAACTCTCAGCGAGTCCCATTCACCCAGCAGCTGTCCGCTGGAGAGGGCAGAAGGCATGGGAAGACTTCCAAGAATGAAAAGAGAGGAGAGAGAAATCGAATTGTCACCTTTTTCGTTTAAAAAAAAAACAAAAGATGCAATATGTAACATTCGCTGAAAGGTTGACTCTTGGCTCCAGCTGCTGTGTCGAATCCCTGCCACGATGAAGAGGCTGCAGTGGGACCCTGTACATTCACTTGTACGCGGTTAGTTGATGTCTGAGCGGGGGGGGGGGGGATTATTTTCTGTTGTTGGTCTCTCCCGTTCACTGAGGTAATTGGAATGTGGAATTCAGGATTGATGAGCTGCCGGGTGGCTTCATGACCAGATTCTTTTTCCAGCTAACGCCTTCTTCCTTCCTCGGTCTTGCCCAGCCGCTGGGTGATAGCGGAGAGCACACAGCTCTCTGCTGCCTTTTGTTTATGATTTGCTGTGAATTTTCCACACTCTGTTACAGAATTAATTATGCTTTTCCTGCCTATCCCCCCCCCGCCCCTCACACTTTCCCCTTGCGTTGCTCTCAAGCTCTCTTTTAAAATCCGACTGATGTGCGGCATGGTGGCATCACCCTCTCCCCCACCCTATCGAGAACTTCAACTTTTTAGTTTGTCTAGATCACCAACAACCTGTCCTGGTCCCCCCCATGCCGACACTATAGTTAAGAAAGCCCCACCAATGCCTCTACTTTCTCAGAAGACTAAGGAAATTTGGCATGTCAGCTACAACTCTCACCAACATTTACAGATGCACCATAGAAAGCATTCTTTCTGGTTGTGTCACAGCTTGGTATGGCCCCTGCTCTGCCCAAGACCGCAAGAAACTACAAAGTGTCGTGAATATAGTCCAATCCATCACGCAAACCAGCCTCCCATCCATTGACTCTGTCTACACTTCCCGCTGCCTCGGCAAAGCAGCCAGCATAATTAAGGACCCCACGCACCCCAAGCATACTCTCTTCCACCTTCTTCCATCGGGAAAAGGATACAAAATTCTGAGGTCACGTACCAACCGATTCAAGAACAGCTTCTTCCCTGCTGCCATCAGACTTTTGAATGGACCTACCTCGCATTTAAGTTGATCTTTCTCTACACCCTAGCTATGACGGTAACACTACATTCTGCACTCTCTCCTTTCCTTCTGTATGAACGGTATGCTTTGTCTATATAGCGTGCAAGAAACAATGCTTTTCACTCTATACTTATACATGTGATAATAATAAATCAAATCAAATCCTTGCAACCCTGCACATTTACCATGGCTAATCCACCTAACCAACACATCTTAGGCTCTCAGGGTCAATTTAGCGTAGCCAATCCACCTAATCTGCACATTTTTGGACTGTGGGAAGAAACCAGATCACCCGGAGGAAACCCACGCAGACACGGGGCAAACGTGCAGACTCCGCGCAGTCACCCATGGTTCCTGGCGCTGTGAGGCAGCAGTGCCAGCCACTGTGCCACCGTGGCGCCCATGGGAGTTGGACAGGAGTTGAGAACATGCCGGTGTGCAATGAATCTTTTTTGTTTAAGTTTGCGATTCGGTGGAGAGTCTGAAGATAAGAGTCAGGCTCTGGTTTCATGTGTTAGTGTTCAGCTTTCAGCATTGTCAGCCTGCCAACATTCTGCTGGAGTCTCCGTGACACCACTGCATTCCAGGAGGGAGAAAAAAAAAAACATTGGCGTACTATATTTTTCATTAGGAGACTTGGTTTTTTAAAGTTACAAAACATATTGGAGAAAGAGGGAAGAAAATGAAGCCTCCTGGAATGGAACCAACCCGAAACTGGCAACCCAACCCTTCAGATCAGACGTCAGGCTGCCGTGTGGTTTGGTGTCTGTTCTGATGGCAACAAATCCTCGTTCCACCCACTTCTAAAACCAGACTTTCACTTGTGGGGTTTCCAAGGCCTTCGGTGTCACATTGGGCATCATGTCATAGCATCAGAGAATGGCTCCTAGAAGAGAAGGTTCTTCGGCCCATCCAGCCCATGCTGGCTCTCTGCAAGAGCAATTTGGCCAATCCGTCCGTCCCCCTCCCCACCCCACCCCTCACCCATAGTCAAGTAACTGTTTTCATCCCGGTTGTTTATCCAATTCCCTTTTGGAAGGCACAGTAAGAAGTCTCACAACACCAGGTTAAAGTCCAACAGGTTTATGTGGAATCACGAGCTTTCGGAGCACTGCTCCTTCGTCAGGTGAGTGGAGAGGTGGGTTCACAAACACGGCATATATCGACAGAGACACAATTGCAAGATAATGGTTGGAATGCGAGTCTTTACAGGAAATTCTTACGGTTAACGTGCAGGTTCAGTCGGCAGTTAGGAAGGCAAATGCAATGTTAGCACTCCTGTCGAGAGGGCTAGAATACAAGAGCAGGAATGTACTTCTGAGGCTGTATAAGGCTCTGGTCTGACCCCATTTGGAGTATTGTGAGCAGTTTTGGGCCCCGTATCCAAGGAAGGATGTGCTGACCTTGGAAAGGATCCAGAGAAGGTTCCCTGGAATGAAGAGCTTGTCGTATGAGGAACGGTTGAGGACTCTGGGTCTGCACTCGTTGGAGTTTAGAAGGATGAGGGGGGACCTTATTGAAACTTACAGGATACTGTGAGGCCTGGATAGAGTGGACATGGAGAGGATGTTTCCACTAGTAGGAAAAACTAGAACCAGAAGGCACAACCACTGGCTAAAGGGACGATCCTTTAAAACAGAGATGAGGAGGAATTTGAAAATTATGGTAATACACTATGTGACAATAATAAATCAAATCAAATCAAGTTGATTGTGGGTTAACTATTTACCAGGAAAGGAATGCTCCACTCCTCTTAATGGTGCTAGGGGTTTTCTTTTCTGCCTTTTAAAGGCAAAGGCTGGATGGGGCCTTTGCTTAATGGCACAGCAGACAGTGCAGCTCTCCCTCAGTACTGCAGTGGGGTAGTAGCGGCCTGGCTTTCACACTCAGGTCTCTGGACTGGGACTTGAGCTCTCTGACTCAGAGACGAGAGCCGCGAGGGAAGTCATTTTCTTTTAAAGATTTTTGCTTCTTAGACATAAAAACACTTGAGAAGGGAGAAAAAGCAACACGCCTTTGGGCAGGGTCGTTGGAGGTTGAAGGTCACGTGATTAAAACCGCCAAAGTGAATTTGGCAATCCGACCATTATTTAATTTAGTTTGAAACATCAAACATATGGTTTGATGCCAATTCAGAGGCTGGGCCAAGAATGTACCAAATTACAGCACTTTGAGTCTTTTGGTCATTGTGGCCTATTAAATCCATGGGCCGCGCCTAAAGTTTAAATCCATTTCAATTAACTTGTAAATGGGGAAAAAAAAGTAAAAACGGCTTGCATTTATATAGCGTCTTTCACAACCTAAAGATGACCCAAAGTGCTTGGCTACCAAATAGGTACCCCTGAAGTATAGTCATTGCTATATCGAGCAGTGCTGCTATGTGTCATGATGTGGAGATGCCGGCGTTGGACTGGGGTAAACACAGTAAGAAGTTTAACAACACCAGGTTAAAGTCCAACAGGTTTATTTGGTAGCAAAAGCCACACAAGCTTTCGGAGCTCCAAGCCCCTTCTTCAGGTGAGTGGGAACCACCTGAAGAAGGGGCTTGGAGCTCCGAAAGCTTGTGTGGCTTTTGCTACCAAATAAACCTGTTGGACTTTAACCTGGTGTTGTTAAACTTCTTGCTATGTGTCATGGCACACCTCGATGCTCTAGAAACAAAAACGTTGAGGAACATCTCCTATTTTCTCTGTCTTCTTCCCTCACTGGAAACTTGGAATGAGGAAACCCATGCAGACACGAGGAGAACGTGCAAACTCCACACAGATAGTCACTCGAAGCCAGAATTGAACCCGGGTCCCTGGCGCTGTGAGGCAGCAGCGCTAACCACTCTGCCATCGTGCCGCCCCCCTTTTTTTTTTTCTGTGTCCATTTTGAGTTTTTATGCAGGGACATGGGGACCTTTGTCTTCAGCTCCAAGTCTCGTCGGTCGTACGAATGGGCCTAACCAACGAAAAAAATCTAAACCGTGCATGTGCAGCTCTTTCTCAGTCAGCGCAGGTGTGAGAGCCCGGAGGATGGCCCGGTGGCACAGTGGTTGGCACTGCTCCCTCACAGCGCCAGGGACCCGGGTTCAATTCTGGCTTTGGGTGACTATCTGTGTGGAGTTTGCACGTTCTCCCCGTGTCTGCGTGGGTTTCCTCCGGGTGCTCCGGTTTCCTCCCATAGTCCAAAGTTGTGCGGGTTAGGTTGATTGGCCATGCTAAATTAGTGTCTCGGGATGTGTAGGTTAGAGTGTGGTAAATATGTGGAGTTACGGGGATAGGGTCTGGGTGGGATTGTGGTCGGTGCAGACTCGGTGGGCCGAATGGCCTCCTTCTGCATTGTAGCATTCTATGATTCATCGGGTCTTGGAGATGCTGACCACAGAGCTAAAGATGAAGGTCTGTTTCAGTTTAATTTTATGAACTTTTGATGGTTTAGGACCCTTTTTCGTGGCACACTTGGTGGTCATGGGGGTGGTCGTCACTACACTGGTTGGGGACCACTAATATCAAGAGCATGGCAACCAATTTCAGCCCGAGTGAATGACCAATCATCATCAATCTTCTAAAATATGTTGCCTTAGTGGACTCGCAACAAAATGATCCTGTGTTAAAAGATGCATGACGAACCTCATTTCCTTCCCCATTGACACGCCACCTCAATGGTAACTCGGGCACGGTGGCACAGTGGTTAGCACTGCTGCCTCTCCGCGCCAAGGACCCGGGTTCAATTCTGGCCTCGGGTGACTGCCTGTGCGGAGCCTGCACATTCTCCCCGTGTCTGCGTGGGTTTCCTCCGGGTGCACCAGTTTCCTCCCACAGTCGGAAAGACACGTTTAGGTGCATTGACCATGCTAAATTCTCCCTCAGTGTACCCGAACAGGAGTGTGGCGACCAGGAGATTTTCACAGTAACTTCATTGCAGTGCCCAAAGATGTGTGCGTTAGGTGCATTAGCCATGCTAAATTGCCCCTTCATGTTCAAAGATGTCTAGATAATGGGGATTAGCGGACTCAAATACATGGGGTTACAGGGATGGGGCCTGTGTAAGATGCTCTGTCGGAGAGTTGGTGCAGAACCGATGGGCCAAGTGGCCACCTTTTGCTCTGTATCTATGATGATTCCACGAATCTCTGTTTTCATCAACAGGGGTGTTGCCAAGGTTAGGAGATTAATGGAGGAACTTTTGAAAATGCAGTTGAAACCTAAATGTTTTTAATGCGTGGGCCTCTTGCAGCCAATAGCAACACAAGCAGAGACTTGCCAGATTTATTAAGGCTTGCCAGTTGATGGAGCATTGTTTTTAACCAGACCTTCTCAATGGTCCACCTTGGCAACTCAAGACCAAGCCTTAGATCAAGCCCAATGTAAAGTTAAAGTTTATTTATTAGTGTCACAAGTAGGCTTACATTAACACTGCAATGAAGTTACTGTGAAAATCCTCTAGTCACCACACTCCGGCGCCTGTCCGGGTACACTGAGGGAGAATTTAGCATGGCCAATGCACCCTAACCAGCACGCCTTTCGGACTGTGGGAGGAAACCGGAGCACCCGGAGGAAACCCACGCAGACACGGGGAGAACGTGCAGACTCCACACAGACAGTGACCCAAACTGGGAATCGAACCCGGGTCCCTGGCGCTGTGAGGCAGCAGTGCTAACCACTGTGCCACCGTGCCACCAAGCTGGGGTGCAGTGCCTTTTCTTGTCAGCTTGGATCTTGTTTGTCTCTCTCTTGGGGGCCGTGAATTGGATTGAATTGGAATTTGGTTTCTGGAGCAAGCAAGGAGATGGATTTGGGTTTGCCCGGCTTTGTAACTTTAAGGATGGAGTGAAAAATGAAAAACAAACTCTGGACTTGTCAATACCTCACTAAGTCTAACATGAACCAAAGACAAACCAAAGAAGAACGTACAGGGTAAATGGTAGGACTCTGAAGAGTGCAGTTGAACAAAGGGATCTGGGAATACAGGTACAGAATTCCCTAAAAGTGACGTCACAGGTGGATAGGGTCGCAAAGAGTGCCTTTGGTACATTGGCCTTTATAAATCGGAGTATCGAGTATAAAAGTTGGAGTGTTATGGTAAGGTTATATAAGGCATTGGTGAGGCCGAATTTGGAGTATTGTGTACAGTTTTGGTCACCTAGTTACAGGAAGGATGTAAATAAGATTGAAAGAGTGCAGAGAAGGTTCACAAGGATGTTGCCGGGACTTGTGAAGCTGAGTTACAGAGAGAGATTGAATAGGTTGGGACTTTATTCCCTGGAGCGTAGAAGATTGAGGGGAGATTTGATAGAGGTGTATAAGATTTTGATGGGTATAGATAGAGTGAATGCAAGCAGGCTTTTTCCGCTGAGGCTAGGGGAGAAAAAAACCAGAGGGCATGGGTTAAGGGTGAAAGGAGAAAGGTTTAAAGGGAATATTAGGGGGGGTTTCTTCACGCAGAGAGTGGTGGGAGTGTGGAATGAGCTGCCGGATAAAGTGGTAAATGCTTTTAACATTTAAGAAAAACGTGGACAGGTTCATGGATGAGAGGGGTGTGGAGGGATATGGTCCAAGTGCAGGTCAGTGGGACTAGGCATAAAATGGTTCGGCACAGACAAGAAGGGCCAAAAGGCCTGTTTCTGAGCTGTAATTTTCTATGGTTCTATGAAAACAGCTGCTAAGACAAGGCAGCTGAGTGAGTAGCCCTACATTCCAGTCCCATTTGGGCCTCTCCATTAGCTGCCCAACTTCCAACCCCACCATCGCTCGCTATTTCCATATTACAATGAAAAGAGGGAGAGGCCTTCCATTTGTCTGGTGTACACATCCTCAGATTAATGAAGGTGAGGCCCAGTGTTATTGACAGAGCTAAGTCAATAAGCCTGTGTTAGGTGGACTGAATGAAGCCACTTATACTTATATTTCTACATGCACATGCCAGACATTGTATGGAAATGCTCAAAACTCTTAATTTAACCTGCCAAGGACCTGCATCCAATATTTCACATTTTTCTCCAGGAGCGTGTAGCTACGTGCATCCTTCATGTTTTCCCCTGGGTCCGCTTGCAGAGTGAGAGGGGATCTCATAGAAACTTATAAAATTCTAACCGGGTTAGACAGGGTAGATTCAGAAAGAATGTCCCCGATGGTGGGAGGAATCCAGAAACAGGGGGTCATAATTTGAGGATAAGGGGTAAACCTTTTAGAATTGAAGTGAGGAGAAATTTCTTCACCCAGAGGGAGGTGAATGTGTGGAATTCACTCCCACAGAATGTAGTTGAGGCCAAAACGTTGTGTGATTTCAAAAAGAAATTAGATATAGCTCTTGAGGCTAAAGAGATATGGGAGGAAGGGGGATCAGAATATTGAGTATGATGATCAGCTATGATCAAAATGAATGGCGGAGCAGGCTCGATGGGCCGAATGGCCTACTCCTGCCTTTAGTTTCTATGTTTCTATAATCCTCTCCCTCTCTCCAACATTGAGTGCCATTGTATTCTATTGCAAAATAACTCTGTGGACGGAATTTTCCTTTCCCACCCTCCACGGGAATTGTAGCGGGCGGGAGTAGACCATGCAAATGTCCGTTGACTTCCGGCGGGAATTTCCAGGCTTGGGTCAAACGCAACCGGAAAATCCTGTCCATGCCTTTATATTTCTTCTCCTATCTTTTAATGGTCTCCTTCCGTAATTTTACCTTTAATATATACAGTAGAGTAGTTTGATTTGATTTATTATTGTCACATATATTGAGACACAGTGAAAAATATTGTTTCTTGTGTGCTATACAGACAAAGCATACCGTTCATAGAGAAGGAAAGGAGAGGGTGCAGAATGTAGTGTTACAGTCCTAGCTAGGGTGTCGAGAAAGATCAACTTAATGCGAGGTAAGTCCATTCAAAAGTCTGACAGCAGCAGGGAAGAAGCTGTTCTTGAGTCGGTTGGTACGTGACCTCAGACTTTTGTATCTTTTTCCCAACGGAAGAAGGTGGAAGAGAGAATGACCGGGGTGCGTGGGATCCTTAATTATGCTGGCTGCTTTGCCGAAGCAGCGGGAAGTGTCGACAGAGCCAATGGATGGGAGGCTGGTTTGCGTGATGGATTGGGCTACATTCACGACCTTTTGTAGTTTCTTGCGGTCTTGGGCAGAGCAGGAGCCGTACCAAACTTGGACTAATCAGGAGCGAGAGCGCGCATTCCCGCGGCTGGGATATTTCAGTTGGAGTCATCGCGTTGTCGGGAGTGGATCTGTATCGGTTGTGCTGTTAAATCTTTAGTCTTACATAGTTCCTCTCAGTCAATGACTCTTTTAGTTTGTTACCCGCCACATCGAGTTGCCTCGAGTTATTACGCTTCCCTAAATCTGCGTGCAGTGCGGCAGCAATGAAAGATTTTTCTCTGACACCGTGTTAAGTAGGTTTGTTAAGAGGGCACGTTTGTGGTCCGCTCAGTCCCACTGGAACCTGGATACCAGTCGAATTCTATCCCTGCGCATGTGTGTGAGAGAAACAGATCCTGCAGCACTAACCATGGGCTGGATAAACAACTGGGAATTCCGCACTGCACAGCAAATCCTGTGTCCAAGTGGGAAAAGGAGAGAGAACAGATGGTGAAGGAAGAGCACATCCAGTTGTGCTGCCGACGATTATGGGCAGTGTACAAATTGTTACAGAGCCAGGAAGGGAGTTGCTGCTTTCGGGATTTGTCCTGAATTAACCGGAGGCGGTGTATGACTCCCTCGGGCTGTTCTGCAGTGACTGAATCCAGGCACTCCGTGCTGTTATTGCTGCAGATGAATTTACCCTTCCCAAGCCCTGATTCGTTTGTGAGCCGGATTGTTTTGGGATGAGAGAAGGGTAATGGCGGGTCGTCCCCTCGCCTCCCACCCTCTCCCAACTCAAAACATAACCTAATTCGTGAGCCCCCACCTGACCCCTGTGATGGCACAGTGGTTAGCACTGCTGCCTCACAGCGCCAGGGAACCCGGGTTCAATTCCCGGCTCGGGTCACTGTCTGTGTGGAGTCTGCGCGTTCTCCCCGTGTCTGCGCGGGTTTCTTCCGGGTGCTCCGGTTTCCTCCCACACTCCAAAGATGTGCGGGTTAGAACAAAGAACAGAGAAAATTACAGCACAGGAACAGGCCCTTCGGCCCTCCAGGCCTGCACCGACCATGCTGCCCAACTGAACTAAAACCCCCTACCCTTCCGGGGACCATATCCCTCTATTCCCATCCTATTCATGTATTTGTCAAGACGCCCCTTAAAACTCACCATCGTACCCGCTTCCACTACCTCCCCCAGCAGCGAGTTCCAGGCACCCACCGCCCTCTGGGTAAAAAACTTGGTTAGTTTAGTGTTAGGCTGATTAGCCTTGCTAAATTGCCCCTTAGCGTCAGGGGGTCGAGCAGAGTAAATATGTGGGGTTACAGGGATAGGGACTGGGTGGGATTGTGGTTGGTGCAGACTCGAGGGGCCGAATGGCCTCCCACTGCACTGTCGGATTCTATGATTCTGTGGGATGAAGAAACGAAACTTGGCGCAGAATAACTTCCGAGAGCAACCTCGAGCCAATTTGTGCACAGCAAGATCCCACAAACAGCGATGATGACCAGGTTCCCCTTCTCTGTGTGTTGGGGGGGGAGGTGGAGTCACCCCATGTTTGTGTGGTGGGGGTGCGCTTGTGGAGGGGGTATCCCCTGTATCTGTCTTGGGGGGGGGGGGGGGGGTGCATGGGTGGGGCACCCGAATACATGTGGTGAAGAGGGGGCAGGAGGGGCACCCCAATTCTGTGCAATTCTGTGCTGAGGGAGGGGGGCAGAAGGGGCACCCCACTGCTGGTGGAGTGTCCCCTGTGTTGGTGGATGCACCCCAATGCTTGTGACAAGTGGGGAGGGTTGTGGGTGGGGCGCCCCAATACTTGTGGCAAGGGGGGTGCAGGAGGGCCACCCCACTGCTTGCGGGGTGTCCCCTGTGTCGGTGGATGCACCCCAATGCTTGTGACAAGTGGGGAGGGTTGTGGGTGGGGCGCCCCAATTCTTGTGGCAAGGGGGGTGCAGGAGGGGCACCCCAATGCTTGTGGGGTGTCCCCGGTGTCAGTGGGGGCACCCCATGCTTGTGAGGGGGCGTCCCCGGTGTCGGTGAGGACACCCCATGTATGTGTTGGTGAGGGGCATGGGGGGGGCACCCCAATGCTTGTGGGGTATCCCCCGTATCGATGGGGGCACCCCATGCTTGTTGGGGGGGGGGGCATCCCTTATGTCTATGGTAGGGGAGAGGGGGGAGTTTGTTAACACAGATTGGGGTGCCCTTTAAGGATGATGCCCGGGTCTCTGTGGAGGTCACATTTCTGGCTCTATAAAGCCCTGCCCCACCCTGCAAGAGTGAGGTCGGAAACCATGCCCCCAAACACTCTATGCACAGAGTGCCAGAGAATCTGGAGAGAAAACTCGGCCGTACGGCTGGAGAGATACCTCCCCGCCACCCACTCCAGCGTCCCGCTGAAACCGACACTCTGGCAAACGTGGGCAGATTCCGTCCAGGGAGTGGAACAGTTACTCTGTGTGCAGTCTTCCGGAATACTGACTTTATTAGTGAGATGTTAGGAGTTTGAAGTATTGCGTAGGATTGACTCCTGTTGCATAGCAGCCTCACCTTTCTCTGTAGATCAGTGGAACTGTCTGCAGCTCCAGCGACGATGCCAGTCTCTCTCTCTCACTCTGCACAGTTGGTACAGTCTGGCTTTGTTTGCAGGATTTGGTTTCAACGTCCAGCCACGTCATTGCGCTGCTTCCCATCACTATAATCGACAACTCTGAGATCTCTGCGCATCCCCAGTTATGATTTTAAAGTTAAAGTTTATTTATTAGTGCCGCAAGTTGGCTTACATTAACACTGCAATGAAGTTACTGTGAAAATCCCCCAGTCGCCACACTCCGGCGCCTGTTCGGGTAACACTGAGGGAGAATTTAGCACGGCCAATCCACCCTAACCAGCACGTCTTTCGGACTGTGGGAGGAAACCGGAGCACCCGGAGGAAACCCACGCAGACACGGGGAGAAAGTACAGACTCCGTACAGACAGTGAACCAAACTGGGAATCGAACCCGGGTCCCTGTGAGGCAACAGTGCTAAATGACTGCGCCACCCCAACTATCCTCTCCCTGCTTCCCGCTATTGGTGACTCTGTAATTCCCTCCCAAAACCTCTCCACCTCCTTAAGACACTTTAAAGCCTTCCTGTCCTGCCCTACGATGTGACTCCGTGGTAATGTTTTGTCAGTTGACCATGCTGAAGGTGCTGTCTGGATGCCAGTTGCTGTTAAGCGTGTAGTTTGTTTGGGTGGGGAGTGGGGGTGGGGAGGGTGGTTGGGGAGAATTGCTGCGTGTATTTTTGTCGGGTGAGGTGGGTGAGAAAGTCCTTGGCAGACTGGCGACCCATAGGCTAATTGCTCAGCCTTAGTGCAATAGTTACCTCGAAACTAGCCTGGGTTCAGCTTCGAAGACAACTCAAAACAGTGGCACAAGAAGTATATGGCTAAGAAAATAGGCCTGAAGTGCATTGGGAATCAGTGAAGGAGGATTTGATTTGATTTATTATTGTCATATGTATTAGTATACAGTGAAAAGTATTGTTCTGAAGTTTATTTATTAGTGACAAGTAAGGCTTACATTAACACTGCAATGAAGTTACTGTGAAATTCCCCTAGTCGCCACACTCTGGCACCTGTTCGGGTCACTGCACCTAACCAGCACGTTTTTCAGAATGTGTGAGGAAACTGGAGCACCCGGAGGAAACCCACGCAGACACGGGGAGAACGTGCAGACTCCGCACAGACAGTGACACAAGCCGGGAATCGAACCCGGGTCCCTGGCGCTGTGAAGCAGCAGTGCTAACCACTGTGCTACCGTGCCGTCCACACGCTATACAGACAAAGCATACCGTTCATAGAGTACATAGGGGAGAAGGGAAGGAGAGGGTGAAGAATGTAGTGTTACAATCACAGCTAGGGTGCAGAGAAAGTTCAGCTTAATATATGGTAGGTCCATTCAACAGTCTGATGTCAGCAGGGAAGAAGCTGTTCTTGAGTCAGTTGGTAGGCGCTTTCAGACTTTTGTATCTTTTTCCCCAATGGAAGATGGTGGAAGAGAGAATGTTTGGGGTGCGTGGGGTCCTTAATTATGCTGGCTGCTTTTCCGAGGCAGTGGGAAGTGTGGTCGGAATCAGTGGATGGGAGGCTGGATTGCGTGATGGACTGGGCTACGTTCAAAACCCTTTGTAGTTTCTTGCGGCCTTGGGATTGTTCTCCCTGGAAAGACAGAGGCTGAGGGGCGACCTGATAGAAGTTTATAAAATTATGAGGGGTATAGATAGGGTGAACAGTTGGAAGCTTTTTCCCAGGGCAGAAATGACAATTACAAGGGGGCACAAATTCAAGGTAAGGGGGGAAAGGTTCAGTGGAGATGTGCGGGGGAAGTTTTTTACACAGAGGGTGGTGGGGGCCTGGAATGCGCTGCCAAGTGAGGCGGTTGAGGCAGTTACAATGACATTTAAGACTTATCTGGACAGACACATGAACAGACGGGGAATAGAGGGATACAGGCGGTTGGTCTAGAAAGGACAACGTGATCGGCGCAGGCTTGGAGGGCCGAAGGGCCTGCTCCTGTGCTGTACTGTTCTTTGTTCTTTGCTTTGGACCTTGTAAAGTGGGGCAATTTCCGAGCGGGTTATCTCCAGTTATATTCAGCCAGTGACTGCAATCGCTGGGGGAATCGTCATTATAAGAACACAACGCCACTCAAAAAGAAAGTACAAGAGATGAGGGAGCTTGCCCAGCTGCTGGCCTTGAAGTGACCCTGTTTCTAGCCTTGCTATAACATGAATGGGACCGAAGGCATCTGTAGCCAGCGTACAGAGAGCAAATCCCAGAGACACTGCCAGCTGCAGTCACTTAATACCATCCAAACCTACAGAGGGTATTTCTGGTGAGGGGCTGGGGAGAGGTCACTGCTTGTGGATTCGAAGGGTTTATTTTAGTTAAGTAGCGTGACAATAGGGCTGGTGAGCCTAATGCTCTGTGCAGTGTTATATTGTACCCCTGATATTTGTGAGTTGCTTCTATCCCATACAGGAAGCAATGACTTGTGTGTACAGTGCTTGTAGTTTGTTGCCACTACCACTTTCAGATGCATTTGCAAAGCATTACAGCTGGTTCAGGAGCATTCGTCCAGTGCTTACTCCTCTCTGTTCCCACACCCCCAAAAAACTACCTAACTATACTAACCAGTAGGGCGGCACGGTGGCACAGTGGTTAGCACCGCTGCCTCACAGCGCCAGGGACCCGGGTTCAATCCCGGCCTCAGGTGACTATCTGTGTGGAGTTTGCACGTTCTCCCCGTGTCTGCGTGGGTTTCCTCCGGGTGCTCTGGTTTCCTCCCACAGTCCGAAAGACGTGCTGGTTGGGTGCACTGGCCATGCTAAATTCTCCCTCAGTGTACCCGAACAAGCGCCAGAGTGTGGCGACTGGGGGATTTCCTCTCACATTCCAAAGATGTGCGGTTTAGGTGTATTGGCCATATTAAATTACCCCTTCATGTCCAAAAATGTGTACGTTAGGGGGATTAGCGGACGAAAATACGTGGGGTTACAGGGATAGGGTCTATGTAAGATGCTCTGTTGGAGAGTTGGTACAGACTCGATGGGCCAAGTGGCCTCCTTCTGCACTGCATCTGTGATGATTCCCCTAATCTCTGTTTTCATCAACTTGCCCCTTAGTGTCACAGGATGTGTGGGGTAGGAAGAGTAGTGGGGTAAATTTGTGGGGTTGTGTGGATAGGGCCTGGGTGGGATGCTCTGACAAAGGGCCAGTGCAGACTCAATAGGCCGAATGGCCCCCTGCACTGTCAGGATTCTATGATACCTGACAGCGTCATTGCCTGGAGGCTGCCCTCCAAGTCACTCACCATCCTGACTTGGAAATATATCGGCCGTTCCTTCACTGTCGCTGGGTCAAAATCCTGTAACTCCCTCCCTAACAGCACTGTGGGTGTACCTACACCTCATGGACTGCAGTGGGTTCAAGAAGGCAGCTCACCACCACCTTCTCAGGGGCAACTAGGGATGGGCAATAAATGTAAAGTAAAAGTAAAGTTTATTTATTAGTGTCACAAGTAAGGCTTACGTTAACACTGCAATGAAGTTATTGTGAAAATCCCCAACTCGCCACACTCCGGCACCTGTTCGGGTACACTGAGGGAGAATTTAACACGGCCAATCCACCTAACCGGCACGTCTTTCAGACTGTGGGAGGAAATCGGAGCACCCGGAGGAAACCCACACAGACACGGGGAGAATGTACAAACTCCACACAGACAGTGACCCAAGCCAGGAATTGAACCCGGGTCCCTGGCGCTGTGAGGCAGCAGTGCTAACCAACTGTGCAACCGTGCCACCCACGTGCTGCCCATATGCTGGTCTAGCCAGCGATGCCCACATCCTGTAAATGAATGAACAAAAAGGACAGGCGGCATCCATAGAAAGAGAAACAGAGTTCAAGTTTCAAGTCAATGGGAAGAGTCAGAAAGACTCGAAATATTAACACTCTCTCTCTCTCCACAGATGCAGCCAGACCTGCTGAGTTTATCCAGCATTTTCTGTCTTTTTTGCTTGTGGGAAGCATGTGATGCACAGATTAGTTGTGCTTCTGGGTGACACAGTGGTTAGCACTGCTGCCTCACAGCGCCAGGGACCCGGGTTCGATTCCGGCCTCGGGTCACTGTCTGTGCGGAGTCTGCACATTCACCCCGTGTCTGCGTGGGTTTCCTCTGGATGCCCCGGTTTCCCCCCACAGTTCGAAAGACGTGCTGGTGAGGTACATTGGCCGTGCTAAATTCTCCCTCAGTGTTACTTGAACAGGCGCCGGAGTGTGCCGACTCGGGGATTTTCACAGTAACTTCATTGCAGTGTTAACGTAAGGTTAGGCAGATTGTGGATTGGCCATGCTAAATATCCCCGTAATGTCCCGAGATGTGTAGGTGAGAGGGATTAGCCATGGTAAATATCCGGGGTATTACCCCCGGTCCAACGCCGGCATCTCCACATCATATCCGGGGTCACAGGGATAGGGCGGCGGGATGGACTATTCAGTGGGACTAGGCATAAAATGGTTCGGCACAGACAAGAAGGGCCAAAAGGCCTGTTTCTGAGCTGTAATTATCTATGGTTCTATGGTTCTAAGATGCTCTTTCGGAGGGTCAGTGCAGATTTGATGGGCCAAATGCCCCCCTGCAGCGATTCTACGATGATTCACTTCCAAAAATAAACAGGGGGGCTGGTACAATTGAGGTAAAGTGAACACAACCTCTCTTTGCCCATGAACTGAGTGAGCGGCCTGGCTGGAATTCTGTGCAGGGCTGGGAGGTGAAGCAGTAAGCCATGTTTCTCTGTTGGAAAAAAGGT
This sequence comes from Mustelus asterias, assembly GCF_964213995.1. Taxonomy (NCBI): domain Eukaryota; kingdom Metazoa; phylum Chordata; class Chondrichthyes; order Carcharhiniformes; family Triakidae; genus Mustelus; species Mustelus asterias. The sequence continues at coordinate 9,740,812 of NC_135812.1, forward strand.
TTTTTGATTATTTGGGAAAGGCAGAAAAATAAATGGAGGCTACTTTCAAACTCCGTGAGTTGTGTCCTTTGCTATCTCTCTCTCTCTCTCTCTACCACCCCCTCCCCCTCCGCCATCTCGCTGCTATCGAGAATTTCAGGAATTTCTGCTGCCTTTAGTAGGCGTTGTCTAATCTGTTAGCCACAGGAGAGTAGTTTGATCTTCCAACCCCAGCAGACCACATTCCTCTCCCCAACCAGAGGGAAACAAAAGGGGCAGGGTTTCATTTTGTGCTTTTTATTTTGAGGAAACAAATCATTTTTTCTCCATTCAGATAAGAAAACTCAGATGTTGTCGGGAGCCAGTGGTTGGAACTGACTTGTTCGGAGCCTCTTTCCTCGCCTTCTGTTTCCTCCTGGCGCATCTAGATTGGCATTTGGTTGGCACAGGGCGACCAGAGATGAAGCTTAAAAATGCATTGTGTCTTTTCTGCGCGGGGTTGATGAAGCAGCCTCCAACCCTTTAAGTTAAGTTTATCCATTAGTGTCACAAGTAGGCTTACATTAACACTGCAATGAAGTTACTGTGAAAATCCCCTAGTCGCCACACTCCGGCGCCTGTTTGGGTTACACTGAGGGAGAATTTAGCATGGCCAATGCATCTAACCAGGACGTCTTTCGGACTGTGGGAGGAAACCGGAGCACCCGGAGGAAGCCCACGCAGACACGGGGAGAACGTGCAGACTCTGCACAGACAGTGACCCGAGCCGGGAATCGAACCCAGGTTCCTGGCGCTGTGAGGCAGCAGTGCTAACCACTGTGCCACCCTATCAATTCACCAAAGTGCCAATTTTGACAACGGTTTCTGCGGCTTATCACCACACAGTAGCAGTTTGATTGATGCACTTTCCAACCTATATATAATGGAGCGGCACAGTGGTTAGCACTGCTACCTCACAGTGCCGGGGACCCGGGTTCAATTCCCGGCTTGGGTCACTGTCTGTGCGGAGTCTGCACGTTCATAGAATCCCGACAGTGCAGAAGGAGGCCATTCAGCCCATCGGGTCTGCGCCGATAACAATCCTACCCAGGCCCTATCCCCGTGACCCCATGTATTTACCCCCTGACAGGACTGAGGGACAATTTACAAAGGCCACTCCACCCAATCTGGCCTTAGGTGAGTGGAGTTTGCACATTCTCCCCGTGTCTGCGTAGGTTTCCTCCGGGTGCTCCAGTTGCAAAAGTCTGAGGTCACGTACCAACCGATTCATTTGGGAGGTCAGAAATTTGCCCCGAATTGGGTTCTCGACCTCTTTAATTGGAGATGTGGCAAACATGAAGCAATCAGAGAGGGAGTCCGAGCGGGAGGCAAGTACAAAAGGGAAGGTCGGTGATAGAGTGGAGGAATAGGAGTGGTTCACTGACTAAAGAGATGATAGCACAAAGCAGAATGTACTATCAGGCCGCCTGCAGGCCGATCGAGCGCAGGCCCGGTGGAGAACAGGCCCAGTCGAGCGCAGGCCCGGTGGAGGGCAGGTCCGGTGGAGAACAGGCCGGTGGAGAACAGTCCCAGTGGAGGGCAGGCCCGGTCAAGCGCAGGTCCGGTGGAGAACAGGCCCAGTGGAGGGGAGGCCCGGTCGAGCGCAGGCCCGGTGGAGAACAGGCCCAGTGGAGGGCAGGCCCGGTCGAGCGCAGGCCCGGTGGAGAACAGGCCCAGTGGAGGGCAGGCCCGGTCGAGCGCAGGCCCGGTGGAGGGCAGGCCCGGTGGAGGGCAGGCCTGGTGGAGGGCAGGCCGATTGCGAGCAGGCCCGGTGGAGGGCAGGCCCGGTGGAGGGCAGGCCCGGTGCAGGGCAGGCCCGGTGGAGGGCAGGCCGATTGCGAGCAGGCCCGGTGGAGGGCAGGCCCGGTGGAGGGCAGGCCCGGTGGAGGGCAGGCCCGGTGGAGGGCAGGCCCGGTGGTGGGCAGGCCCGGTGGAGGGCAGGTCCGGTGGAGGGCAGGTCCGGTGGAGGGCAGGCCGATTGCGAGCAGGGCCGGTGGAGGGCAGGCCCGGTGGTGGGCAGGCCCGGTGGAGGGCAGGTCCGGTGGAGGGCAGGTCCGGTGGAGGGCAGGCCGATTGCGAGCAGGGCCGGTGGAGCACAGGCCCTGTTGAGCTAAACACAGACCAACAGAGCTGATGATCCTGTTTGTTGTATAAATACAAAAGTGCACTTATACCAATAACTCTTAAATAATCTGTAAAAGATTTATCACCGCAACTTGTTCCCATTGCTGCCACCCCAACAAAGTGACAGAACTTGGCATCAATTCCATTCCCACTCCCCTGTCCCACAGCCATTTCCCTCGGCACATCCCGTATTGGGAAGGAAGTGTACCATTGTGCTGCCGGGCTGTTTTTCACAGCTCAGGCTGTTGTTTCCTTCAGTGGCAGGATGTGGGCGTCACTGGCAAGTCAGCATTTATTGCCCTTCCCAAATTGAGAACCGCCCTCTCGGACTGCTGCAGGCCGTGTGGTGTAGGTACATCCACAGTGCTGTCAGAGGAGTCCCAGGATTTTGACTCCGTGACAGTGAAGGAAGAGTCGATATATCAGGATGGTGCGGGGCTTGGAGGGGAATCTTCGCGTGGTGGTGTTTCCATGTCTCTGCTGCCCTTGTCCTTCTAGGTGGTTGAGGTCATGGACTTGGAAGGTGCTGTCAAAAGAGGCTGCAGTGCATCTTATTTATTTATTAATGTCACAAGTAAGGCTTACATTAACACTGCAATGAAGTTACTGTGAAAATCCCCTAGTCGCCACACTCCTGTTCGGGTACACTGAGGGAGAATTTAGCATGGCCAATGCACCCTAACCAGCACGTGTTTTGGACTGTGGGAGGAAACTGGAGCACCCGGAGGAAACCCACGCAGACACGGGGAGAACGTGCAGACTCCGCACAGACAGTGACCCGAGCCGGGAATCGAACCCGGGTCCCTGGCTCTGTGAAGGTCATGGCCAGTATCTTGATTGGATGAAGAACTGATTTATTACTGTGTGAATCTGGGTGTTAAAAGCCATCTGAGGAAGCCAGTGTTGTCTTCTCCAGATACAAGACTTCACTGTGAAATGGGGTGAATGTCCTTGCACAGAGGGTGCCTGCCTTTGCCAGCGGTAATTGTTCATATTACCAATTTCCAGCATCCGTGGCATTTTGTTGTTGTACAAGCTGTCAGCACCTCGGAGGACATGTGGGTATTGTAACAAAGAAACTGCCTTCCAATTGGCACTAATTACAATCTGGTGCTGATTACAATCTGATGCTGATTACAATCTGATGCTGATTACAATCTGGTGCTGATTGCAGTCCGGCACTGATTGCAATCCGGCGCTGATTACGGTCTGGTGCTGATTACGGTCTGGTGCTGATTGCGGTCCGGTGCTGATTGCGGTCCGGTGCTGATTACGGTCCGGTGCTGATTACAGTCCGGCGCTGATTGCAGTCCGGAGCTGATTGCGGTCCGGCATTTATTACTCCCGACACTGAGCTGCTTCCGGCGCTGATTGCAGTCCAGTGCTGATTGCGGTCCGGTGCTGATTGCGGTCCAGTGCTGATTGCGGTCCGGCGCTGATTGCGGTCCGGCGCTGATTGCGGTCCAGCGCTGATTGCGGTCTGGTGCTTATTGCAATGCGGTGCTGATTGCGGTCCGGCGCTGATTGCGGTCCGGCGCCAATTGCGGTCCAGCGCTGATTGCGGTCTGGTGCTTATTGCAATGCGGTGCTGATTGCGGTCCGGCGCTTATTGCAATGCGGTGCTGATTGCGGTCTGGTGCTTATTGCAATGCGGTGCTGATTGCGGTCTGGTGCTTATTGCAATGCGGCGCTGATTGTGGTCCGGCACTGATTGCGGTCCAGCGCTGATTGCGGTCTGGTGCTTATTGCAATGCGGTGCTGATTGCGGTCCGGCGCTGATTGCGGTCCGGCGCCAATTGCGGTCCAGCGCTGATTGCGGTCTGGTGCTTATTGCAATGCGGTGCTGATTGCGGTCCGGCGCTTATTGCAATGCGGTGCTGATTGCGGTCTGGTGCTTATTGCAATGCGGTGCTGATTGCGGTCTGGTGCTTATTGCAATGCGGTGCTGATTGCGGTCTGGTGCTTATTGCAATGCGGTGCTGATTGCGTTCTGGTGCTTATTGCAATGCGGTGCTGATTGCGGCCCGGCGCTGATTACGCCCGACACTGAGCTGCATCCGGTGGTGATTTTTATCCGCCGCTGATTGCAGCCTCACTCTGAGGCCGCAGGCTGAATGAATCGGGAAATGGGAAATTGTCCGGCTGATGCGTCAGGGTGTGGCTGTTCGGGACCTGAGGGCTGGGGCATTGTCGAGGACACCATTTACTGCACTGCTGTTCCTGACTTCACGTCGGAATGCTTGATACTAACACTGGATGCCAGGAATGGGAAGTTGTTGGACAAATCGGGAAGTTCTCCAGCATTAACCTGCGTTACCTTGTGTACACCGGCAAGATGAAGGAGGGAGGAAAACATGAACACTGCATAGCGCTGAAACTCACAACTTCCTCACTGTCACAGAGCTCATTCTGATGTTCCTCTAATTAACATTTAACTCATTTGAATCGGTGTCCTCCGGCCCTGCAAGTCTGATTTAACTTTGAGGTATTATCTCTACTGCTTAAATACGAAGTAGGAGCAGGAGTAGGTGATGCGCTATCAATAAGGCGAAAGACTACCGATATGCCAATATAAGTGTAGGCTTTTATTCACAACAGAATCAGGAGCAGATCCCAACAATTAACCGACCTGGACTGAACAAGGGGGAGGAGACAGCCACCTTTATACTAGGTGCTGAGGGGAGGAACCAAACTGGAAGGGGATGTGTCCAGGTATGACAAGCACACACAACGGTGGTCCATATAGGACAAAGGCACAACTGAGGTCCACCACAGTAGGCCATTCAGCCCCTCGAGCCTGCTCCGCCATTTAATAGGATCATGGCTGATGTGATAGTAACCTCAAAACTGCATCTCCCCTCCCTCCGTTAACCTATCACTCCTTGAGTAGACATTCAGTATAATGTAATAAATATGAGGTTATCCACTTTGGTAGCAATAATAGGAAGGCAGATTAGGATTTGAATGGGTGTAAATTGAGAGAGGTGTCCTCATGCATCAGTCCCTGAAAGCACGCAGGTACAGCAGGCAGTACGGAAGACAAACGGTATGTTGGCCCTCATAGCGAGAGGATTTGAGTAGAGGGATAGTTATGTTTTGCTGCAATTGTACAGGGCGTTGGTGAGGCCACACCTGGAGTATTGTGTGCAGTTTTGGTCTCCTTATCTGAGGAAGGATGTCCTTGCTATAGAGGGAGTGTAGCGAAGGTTTACCAGGCTGATTCCTGGGCTGGCAGGTCTGTCATATGAGGAGGGACTAAGTCGGTTGGGACTATATTCACTGGAGTTTAGAAGAATGAGATGGGATCTCATAGAAACTTATAAAATTCTAACAGGGTTAGACAGGGTGGATTCAGAAAGAATGTTCCCGATGGTGGGGGGAGTCCAGAACTAGGGGTCGTAGTTTGAGGAAAAAGGGTAAACCTTTCAGAACTGAGGTGCGGAGAAATTTCTTCACCCAGAGGGTGTTGAATGTGTGGAATTCACTCCCACAGAAAGTAGTTGAGGCCAAAACTGTCTGATTTCAAAAAGAAATTAGATATAGCTCTTGGGGCTAAAGGGACCGAGGGATATGGGAGGAAGGGGGGGGGGAATCAGGATATTGAATTTGATGATCAGCCATGATCAAAATGAATGGTGGAGCAGGCTCGAAGGGCCGAATGGCCTCCTCCTGCTTCTAGTTTCTATGTTCCTCCGATGTCACTTTGTTTCCTTACTCCTGGGATCCACTTGTTGCTGCTTCCCGTGTCCTTGTATTAGTCCTCTCTCTCTGGCCGGAATGAATGAGTGAAACATTAACAATGCTACATAACTTTTTTAAGCCCTTTGACCTTTAGGGAGTCAGATCTGTGAGAGATTTCATTTGTGCTCAAGCGAGTTAGGAAAAGTCTCGGCTTCTTACTGAGAATTTGATGTTGCCTTTGACTGGGAAAGTGAATTATCCACTCATCCAGCGACCTAAAGAGCACAGCGAAGAGGGGATTTAGCGATTTGGTGGGTATCACCCTCGCCCTGTGACCAGAAGGTTGTGCCTTCAAGTCCCACCTCAGAGGCTTGAGCGCAAAATACGAAGCCAACCCTCCCAGTGCTGGACGGTACTGGAGGAGTGCCGCACTGCCAGAGGCGCACCAACTTGTCAAACTGAGGTCCCATCTGCCCTCTCAGGTGGGCTGTGGCACAGTGGTTAGCACTGTTGCCTCACAGCGCCAGTGACCCGGGTTCGATTCCTGGCTCGGGTCACTGTCTGTGCGGACTGCCTGTGTCACCTAACGTGACACGGGATGTCCGTACAGACGTGTTGGTTAGGTGCATTGGAAGAGTTTTAACAACACCAGGTTAAAGTCCAACAGGTTTATTTGGTAGCAAATGCCATTAGCTTTCGGAGCGTTGCTCCTTCATCAGATGGAGTGGATATCCACTCCATCTGACGAAGGAGCAGCGCTCCGAAAGCTAATGGCATTTGCTACCAAATAAACCTGTTGGACTTTAACCTGGTGTTGTTAAAACTCTTACTGTGTTTACTCCAGTCCAACGCCGGCATCTCCACATCATAGGTGGATTGGCCGTGCTAAATTCTCCCTCAGTGTACCCAAACAGGCACCGGAATGTGGCGACTAGGGGATTTTCACAGTAACTTCATTGCAGTGTTAATGTAAGTCTACTTGTGACACTAATAAAGAAACTTTTCTTCTGCTCCTTAAATGATCTGGGTCCTAGATTATAGGTTTGTGTTTTAAACTAAAAATGCCACCCAACTCCCAATGCTGCTGGGATCTCACACCCTAAATGTGCCAATGTGGTGGAAAAAAATGTATTGAAGTTTGTGCTGGGGAGGGGCGTAGAAACAAGGAATAAATCCCGTATCCACTCGGGAATTTTCAGATTGATGCAAGAGGGAGAGGCTGTGTCTGTGCTTCCTTGTTAAGTTCTGCTGTTAACCGCCTGCACAAGTGATCCCTTCTATAAACTGTGCCTGTATCCAGGTCAGGGTGGGGGTCTCTTTTGAAGTATTTCAGATTACAGCTTCGTTGCCATGGAGATGCATTCGGGAACCTTTGCCCACAATCGGCTCATTACTGGGAGCCAGGCTTCAGGCTGACCCTAAAGTTCAAAGGTCGCTGGTCTTTTAAAAGGTGCAGTCTCTCCCACACTACCACCCCCCCACCCCACACTCACCCAAACCCGCCGCTTTTTCTTAACAAGTAATCCAACTCTCACAGGGAAGCTGTGGAACTAATTTTTTTTTTAAAGCCAGGAGGAAAACATTTGGATCGAAACATGCGTTCGAGGTTTACCTTCACCTGGGACAGGGGGGGGGACGTGCACCTGACACACGAGAGGGGGAAAATGGGGGAGGCTCAGAGAGACATTGTAAATATCAACATATTGCCATGATAATCAACAATGTTTGCTCACACACTCTTCATAGTGTGGCACTGCCTCAGTGGAGATTCCCGAGTCATCGAGGTTTACAGCATAGAAACAGGCCCTTTCGGCCCAACTTGTCCATGCTGCCCTTTTTTTTAAGCCCTAAAGCTAGTCCCAATTGCCCGCATTTGGCCCATCTCCCTCTATACCCATCTTATCCATGTAACTGTCTAAATGCTCTTTAAAAGACAAAATTGTACCCGCCTCTACTACTGCCTCTGGCAGCTTGTTCCAGACACTCACCACCCTCTGTGTGAAAACATTGTCCCTCTGGACACTTTTGTCTCTCTCCGCTCTCACCTTAAACCTATGCCCTCTAGTTTTAGACTCCCCTACCTTTGGGGAAAGACATTGACTATCTAGCTGATCGAAGTGTCGAATGGTCAGGTTTCTGGCATCAAGAAGAACAAAAGAAAAGTACAGCACAGGAACAGGCCGCTCGGCCTGCTAAGCCCGTGCCGATCACGATGCCCTAACTAAAACTTAAAATAAACCTCCTGCCCTTACTCGGTCCGTATCCCTCTATTCCCTCCCTATTCTGTACCCATCCAGATGCCTCTTAAATTTGCTAATGTGCCTGCTTCCACCACCTCCTCTGGCAGCACGGCCCAAGCACCCACCACTCTCTGCGTGAAAAGCTTCCTCCGCACATCTCCCATCGTTACGGCTTATGTCAGGCTCCCCTATCAGAGGCTTATTGGATAGATCGGTTGCTAGGAGGAGGAAGCCAGGCACAATTGTAGAATGTGGTAGAGAGAGAGAGAGACACCAGACTTGGAATTAGTGCCACCCTATAAGGCATCTTCCATCCCCTTGTGGTTTGCAGCCTGAGCTTAAGAATTCCATGCAGTTTGATTCCATGCCGCTACTGTGAAGAAGGACAGGGTAGTTATCCCCGGTGCCCTGGTCAAGATTTATTCCTTCAACCAAAGTCATAATTACCTGGCCATTGGGTCACTGTCTGTGCGGAGTTTGCACGTTCTCCCCATGTCTGCGCCTTCTCCCCATGTCTGCGCGGAGTCTGCACCTTCTCCCCGTGTCTGCGCAGAGTCTGCACCTTCTCCCCGTGTCTGCGCGGAGTCTGCGCTTTCTCCCCATGTCTGCGCGGAGTCTGCACCTTCTCCCCGTGTCTGCGCAGAGTCTGCACCTTCTCCCCGTGTCTGCGCGGAGTCTGCACCTTCTCCCCATGTCTGCGCAGAGTCTGCACCTTCTCCCCATGTCTGCGCAGAGTCTGCATGTTCTCCCCATGTCTGCGCGGAGTCTGCACCTTCTCCCCATGTCTGCGCAGAGTCTGCACCTTCTCCCCATGTCTGCGCAGAGTCTGCACCTTCTCCCCATGTCTGCGCAGAGTCTGCACCTTCTCCCCGTGTCTGCGCGGAGTCTGCACCTTCTCCCCGTGTCTGCGCGGAGTCTGCACCTTCTCCCCGTGTCTGCGCGGAGTCTGCACCTTCTCCCCATGTCTGCGCAGAGTCTGCACCTTCTCCCCGTGTCTGCGCAGAGTCTGCGCCTTCTCCCCGTGTCTGCGCAGAGTCTGCACCTTCTCCCCGTGTCTGCGCAGAGTCTGCACCTTCTCCCCGTGTCTGCACGGAGTCTGCGCCTTCTCCCCGAGTCTGCACGTTCTCCCCATGTCTGTGTGGAGTCTGCACCTTCTCCCCGTGTCTGTGCAGCGTCTGCACTTTCTCCCCGTGTCTGTGCAGAGTCTGCATGTTCTCCCCGTGTCTGCAGGGGTTTCCTCCGGGTGCTCCGGTTCCCTCCCATAGTCCGAAAGATGTACAGGTTAGGTGGATTGGCCGTGCGACATTGCCCTTAGTGTCCCAAGATGTGCAGGTTAGGTGGGATTAGTGGGGTAAACGTGTGGGGTTGCGGGGATAAAGTTGGGAGATGAGAGCCCGGGTAAGACATTCTGTCAGAGAGTCGGCGCAGACTCGATGGGCCAAATGGCCTCCTTCTGCCCTGTAGGTATTCTCTGGTGATCACGATGCAGCATGTCCGAGCTTACCGTGTGTAAATTGGTTGCTGCATTTCCAATATTAAAAGCAGCAACTGCGCACTTAAAAGAAAAAGACACTACCCACAGTCGAAAGATGTGCGGGTTAGCTTGATTGGCCATGATAAATTGACCCTGGTGACAGGGGGATTAGCAGGGTAAATATGTGGGGTTGTGGGAATGGGGGCTGGGGTGGGATTGTGGTCGGTACAGACTCGATGGGCCGAATGGCCTCCTTCTGTACTGTAGGAATTCTATGATTCTAAGCTGGCTGTAGAAGCACTTTTGGGACAGCTGGTGGCTGTGACGGGTGCTATACAAATGCAAGCGACACTCAGCTTTCTTGAATTCAAATGATGAGAGAATTTGAACCTTGCTGGAATGAAGGTGCCAGGTGCGGTTGCGTGATCCAAATTAATGAATCTTCCTCAGAAAAACCCAATCAGTGTAACAAGTGGAGTCTGCCAGGAAGAGATTAAACAGTGCAGTGAGTGATCCTGCCTCCCGTGGCCATTGTAACCTCACATTTCCCTCCCCCACCCCATTTTGTGGCATCCTTACAGGGCCTGGAAGGACAGATGCTTTTGAGTGGTTTACAGGCCCACTCCTCGCAGCTTTACGGCCTCCCCCCTCGTCCTTCTGACCTTTTCCCAATGTTTTGACGACACATCCCACCCCTGCGGCCCTCTCCCGGGGGACCACTTATCCTTCCCACAGCCGCATCGCCTGACACTTAACCACTTCCACACCCTGCGCAATTTCCATCAAGTTTACTGCAGCAGGATGTGGACCGGACGTGGTGCAAATTACCTGCCATATTTCCGAAAGGTAGTACATTCCAGGCCAAGTGTCTTTTAAAAAACAAAAAACCCCCTGGATACGCAGAATTGAACACAATTCAAAATGCATATGCTGCCACAAACGGTGCTACAGGGCGGCACAGTGGTTAGCACTGCTGCCTCACAGCGCCAGGGACCTGGGTTCGATTCCCGGCTCGGGTCACTGTCTGTGTGGAGTTTGCACCTTCTCCCCGTGTCTGCGTGGGTTTCCTCCGGGTGCTCCGGTTTCCTCCCACAGTCCAAAGATGTGAGGGTCAGGTGTTTTGGCTGTGCTAAATTGCCCCTTAGTGTCCCGGGGTTAGCTATGGTAAATGTGTGGGGTTACAGGGATAGGGCCTGGGTGGGATTGTGGTCGGTGCAGACTCGATGGGCCGAATGGCCTCCTTCAGCAGTGTAGGGATTCTATGATTCTAGAATCAGCCCCCCACTCCTCCCCTAACTGATTTAAAACAGCTTTCATAGAATAGAATCATTCGGCCCATCCAGTCTGCACCAACTCTCCGACAGAGCAAGTTACCCAGCCCCTATCCCCATAACGTCCTGCGCAGAAACCATGGCAAAACCTCTTAACCTCCACATTCTGAAACACTAAGGGACAATTTATCATGGCCAGTCAACCTAACCCGCACATCTTTGGACTGTGGGAGGAAACCGGAGCACCCGGAGGAAACCCACGCAGACACGGGGAGAACGTGCAAACTCCACACAGACAGTGACCCAAGCCGGGAATCGAAGTTGGGTCCCTGGCGCTGTGAGGAGCAGTGCTAACCCACTGTGCCACCGCACCACTCATACTTAGGGGGGATTAGCGGGGTAAATGCGTAGGATTACAGGGATAGTGCGGGGGTTGGGCTTTGGAAAGATGCTCTGTTGAAGAGTCAGTGCAGACTCGATGGGCTGAATGTCCTCCTCCTGCACTGTAGGGATTCTATGAACGCACAACCTTCTGACTCGAGGCTAGAATGCTACTCACTGAGCTCAGTGAGATTATGGAAGGATCTCTGCCAGATGCATGTGACAGGCAGGTTCTTGACTGTCTTGGTTTAAAGTGAGAGTGCCCACATTACGGCAGAGCACTGTGACTGACGTACAACTGTTCCGAGATTGGGAGCGGTGTTAAACAGAATTTTTACTCAGCAACAACAAGTACTTGCATTTAACTAGCGACTAGAATGTCACAAGATGCTTCACCAGCACACTTGCCAATAAAAAATTGACGCCAAGACAAGTAAGGGCAGGTGGCTTAGAGCTTGGTCAAGGAGGTGGGTTTTCAGGGAGTGTCCTGGAGGAGGAAAGAGAGGCGGAGAGGTTTGGGGGGAGGGTATTCCACAGCTTGGGGCCCAGAGAGCTGGAGGCATGGGGCCACCAATGGTGGAGAGATTAAAATAACTGTGCCCAGCTGAAAGGGATCTGGGAATTCTTGGTGCTGATGCAAGGTGGCACTTTTATTCCTGAATCGTGCCAGCTCCCAGCTCACCAAGTGCAGAAAAACCGAGATATTTCAGTGCTCACTCTATCTTCCTCAGTGGGACTGGCTCTGCTACTCACAGTACGTTTCCTGTTCTGCAGTCACATGAGAAATATTGGACAGCGTGAGGTTGACGTTGCTGTAAATAGTGCCGAAGGAATGCTGTCCTTTGGGTTGGCATTGTGATTTGTTGGTTTGCCAGTTTCACAATGTATTCAATATTCAGCCTGAAAGTACATGGATGGAAAAGTGGATGGTGAATACAAATGGAGGCATACGCCGCACTGGTTGACATGGAATCATAGAATCCCTACAGTGCAGAAGGAGGCCATTCGGCCCATCGAGTCTGCACTGACAACAATCCCACCCCAGCCCTATCACCGTAACCCCATGTATTTACCCTGCTAATCCCCCTGACACTGAGGTGCCATTTAGCATGGCCACTCACCCTAACCTGCACATCCTTGGACTGTGGGAGAAAACCGGAGCAGCCAGAGGAAACCCATGCAGACACGGGGAGAACGTGCAAACTCCACACAGACAGTGACCCAAGCCGGGAATCGAAGCCGGGGTCCCTGGCGCTGTGAGGCAGCAGTACTAACCACTGTGCCACCGTGCCTCTCAGTGCCAGGGAACCCGGGTTCAATTCTGGCCTTGGGCCACTGTCTGTGTGGAGTTTGCACATTCTCCCAGTGTCTGCGTGGGTTTCCTCCGGGTGCTCCGGTTTCCTCCCACAGTCCAAAGATGTGCGGGTTAGGTGGATTGGCCGTGCTAAATTGCCCAGGATGTGAGGGTTAGGGGGATTGGCGGAGTAAATACGCAGGGTTGTGGGGATAGGGTGGGGGAAGAGGGCCTGGGTGGGATGCTCTGTCGAAGAGTCGGTGCAAACCCGATGGGCTGAATGGCCTCCCTCTGCACTCTCGGGAGCCTTTTGGGTGTTTAGAATCTCTTCAGTCTCCCAGGATAAACTTGCTGAGTGTAAGATTTCGAAAACAGAGACAGTTTTAATGATGGTGAGTTGACAATGAGATGAACATTGATTCTGATGAGGGTAGGGGGTGAAGAGAGAGAGAGACATTGATTTGACTTTGCACAGTGGTCTCATCATCTATTACAGACACTCGATTAAAAAATAGGTTGCTGCCTCCAAAAGCCTCTCGGAGAATAAACGACCATCGATATTCAATTAGAAATGTTGAATTTTAGGTTTAACAGTCCAGATGCCCGAAGGTTGCAGCTAATTTAAACAGTGACGTTCTTAAGCAGGTTTTTATTACCACTCGTAACTTTGTCCCTTGCCTTAGGGAAAGCAAGATTTGATATATGGGTGGGGGTGGTTTTGTTGTTTAACAAAGGGGACATTAACTTGGCGGCAACAGCACGAGACGTTCAACTCCAGAATTGTGGGCTTGAATCCCATCTTAGTGAAACTGCATTCTGTAATTCTCTCAATCTCTGGGCCAGCATCAGAATATGATCAAGAAAGCTACAGCTTTGTCTTAAACATACCCAACTGGTTCATTAAAACCTATCGGGGAAGCAATCCTACCATTCATATTTGATTTTTGATTCAATTTATTATTGTCACATGTATTGGGATACAGTAAAAAGTATTGTTTCTTGCGCTATACAGACAAAGCATACCGTTCATAGAGAAGGAAAGGAGAGGGTGCAGAATGTAGTGTTACAGCCATAGTTAGGGTGTAGAGAAAGATCAGCTTAATATAAGGTAGGTCCATTCAGAAGTTGGATGGCAGCAGGGAAGAAGCTGTTCTTGAGTCATTTGGTACGTGACCTCAGACTTTTGTATCTTTTTCCCGATGGAAGAGAGTATGTCCAGGGTGCATGGGGTCCTTGATTACACTAGTTGCTTTTTGAAGGCAGCAGGAAGTGTAGACAGAGTCAGTGAATGGGAGGCTGGTTTGCGAGATGGATTGGGCTTCATTCACAACCCTTTTGTAGTTTCTTGTGGTCTTGGGCAGAGCAGGAACCATACCAAGCTGTGATACAACCAGAAAGAATACTTTCCATGGTGCATCTGCAAAAGCTGGTGAGAGTCGTAGCTGACATGCCAGATTGTGTGGAGTTGGCACATTCTCCTCGTGTCTGCGTGGGTTTCCTCCGGGTGCTCCGGTTTCCTCCCACAGTCCAAAGATGTGCGGGTTAGGTTGATTGGCCAGGTTAAAAATTGCCCCTTAGAGTCCTGGGATGCGTAGGTTAGAGGGATTAGCGGGTAAATATGTGGGGGTAGGGCCTGGATGGGATTGTGGTTGGTGCAGACTCGATGGGCCGAATGGCCTCCTTCTGCACTGTAGGGTTTCTATGATTTCTATGATTTCCTTAGTCTTCTGAGAAAGTAGAGGCGTTGGTGGGCTTTCTTAACTATAGTGTCGGCATGGGGGGACCAGGACAGGTTGTTGGTGATCTGGTCACTAAAAACTTGAAGCTCTCGACCATTTCTACTTTGTCCCTGTTGATGTAGACAGGGGCATGTTCTCCACTACACTTCCTGAAGTCGATGACAATCTCCTTCATTTTGTTGAGATTGAGGGAGAGATTATTGTCGCTGCACCAGTTCACCAGATTCTCTATCTCTTTCTTGTACTCCACCTTGTCACAGTTTGAGATATTACCAAGTGAAGTGGGCCCAGCAGGAGTCTGGGAAGGTTTTTGGAGGGTTTAAAAGTGCTTAACTTGCAGTTTTCAGCCTCATTGTTCCACAGGACCAGGCTGAGGAGAAGGCAGTTGGTTTGTTCACTACATTTATTTATTTATTTTAAGTTAAATTTGTGTAAAAAATCGGAGGTTTTTTTTTAAAACAGGAAGTGGGCCCAGCAGGAGTCTGGGAAGGTTTTTGGAGGGTTTAAAAGTAGGCCGCACTTTTGAGCGGGCAGCGTCGTTAGCGGGCAGCAGAGTGAGCAGGAGGCAGAGTGAAAGCTGTAGGGCTTTGGCTCACAGGGCTTGGGCAGAAAGGGCGAGCAGGGGTGAGTTAATTCATTCTTTGCTGTTTCTACCTGGTACTGGCAAGGTATCTAGAGGGGATGGGTGTGAAGGCAGTGCAATGTTCCTCTTGCACTATGTTCGAGGTGAGGGACGACGTCAGTGTCCCTGCTGATTATACCTGTGAGAAGTGCATCCATCTGCAGCTCCTCCAAAACCGTGTAAGGGAACTGGAGCTGGAGTTGGAGGAACTTAGGATCATTAGGGATGCAGAGATGGCCATAGACAGAAGCTTCAGGGATACAGTTACTCCGCGGAATGAAAATAGATGGGTGACGGTGAGAGGGGCTGGGAAGAAGCAGTCGGTGCAGGGATCCCCTGTGGTCGTTCCCCTTAGCAATAAGTATTCCGCTTTGGATACGGTTGAGGGGGACGACATACCAGTGGAGAGCCGCAGTGAGAGGATCTCCGGCACTGAGTCCGTCCCTGTGGCTCAGGAGGGTAAGGAGGAGAGCGGGAGGGCAATAGTTATTGGGGACTCGTTAGTTAGAGGGATAGATAGGAGGTTCTGTGGCAGCAAAAGAGACTCGAGGATGGTTTGTTGCCTACCGGATGCCAGGGTCCGTGACGTCTCGGACCGTGTTTTCCGGATTCTTAAGGGGGAGGGGAAACAGTCACAAGTCGTGGTACACATTGGTACCAACGACATAGGTAAGAGAAGGGACGGGGATTTAAAACAGGAATTTCGGGAGCTGGGCTGGAAGCTGAGAGCAAAGACAAAACATGTGGTCATCTCTGGTACGCTACCGGTGCCACGTGATAGCGAGTTGAGGAACAGGGAGAGAGTGCACTTAAACATGTGGTTGCAGGGATGGTGCAGGAGGGAGGGTTTCAGATACGTGGATAATTGGAACACATTCTGGGGAAGGTGGGACCTCTACAAACAGGACGGGGTGCACCTGAACCAGAGGGGCACCAATATCCTGGGAGGGAAATTTGCTACGGCTCTTCAGGGGGATTTAAACTAATTTGTCAGGGGAGTGGGAAAAGGAGTTGTAGTCCGGAAGTCAGTGTTGAGGGTGGTGAGGTATTGGGGAAGGTATCAAGGTCAAGGGTGGGTACCGGTAGACAGGAAGATGGGTTGAAGTGTGTCTACTTCAATGCAAGGAGCATCCGGAACAAGGTGGATGAACTTGGGGCGTGGATTGCTACTTGGGACTACGATGTTGTGGCCATTACGGAGACGTGGGTAGAACAAGGACAGGAATGGTTGTTGGACGTTCCGGGGTATAGATGTTTCAGTAAGTGTAGGGAAGCTGGTAAAAGAGGTGGAGGAGTAGCATTGTTAATCAAGGATAGTTTAACGGCTGCGGAAAAGCACTTTGAGGGGGATATGCACACTGAGGTAATATGGGCTGCAGTTAGAAACAGGAAAGGAGCGGTCACGTTGCTAGGAGTTTACTATAGGCCCCCAAATAGTAATAGAGATGTGGAGGAAGAAATTGCTAAGCAGATTATGGATACGTGTGGGGGTCACAGGGTAGTTGTCATGGGGGACTTTAACTTTCCAAATATTGATTGGAACCTTTGTAGGTCAAATAGTTTGGATGGGGCACTTTTTGTGCAGTGTGTGCAGGAGGGTTTCCTGACACAATATGTGGATAGGCCGACAAGGGGTGAGGCCACATTGGACTTGGTACTGGGAAATGAACCGGGCCAAGTGTTAGATTTGGTTGTGGGAGAGAACTTTGGAGATAGTGACCACAATTCGGTATCTTTTGTTATTGCAATGGAGAGGGATAGGGCCGGACGGCAGGGCAAGGCTTACAATTGGGGGAGAGGTAATTATGATGCGATTAAGCAAGAATTAGGGGGCATAAGATGGGAACAGAAACTGTCAGGGAAAGGCACTGATGAAAAGTGGAACTTTTTCAAGGAACAAATACTGGGTGTCCTTGATAGGTATGTCCCTGTCAGGCAGGGAGGAAATGGCCGAGTGAGGGAACCGTGGTTCACGAAAGAGGTGGAATGTCTTGTGAAAAGGAAGAGGGAAGCTTATGTAGGGATGAGGAAACAAGGTTCAGATGGCTCGATTGAGGGTTACAAGTTAGCAAGGAACGAACTGAAAAAGGGGCTGAGGAGAGCTAGGAGGGGACATGAGAAGTCCTTGGCGGGTCGGATCAAGGAAAACCCCAAGGCTTTTTACTCTTATGTGAGGAATAAAAGAATGACCAGGGTGAGGTTAGGGCCGGTCAAGGACAGTGGTGGGAACTTGTGTATGGAATCAGTAGAGATAGGCGAGGTGATGAATGAATACTTTTCTTCAGTGTTCACCAAGGAGAGGGGCCATGTTTTTCAGGAAGAGAAGGTGTTACAGGCTAATAGGCTGGAGGAAATAGATGTTCGGAGGGAGGATGTATTGGCAGTTTTGAATAAACTGAAGGTCGATAAGTCCCCTGGGCCTGATGAAATGTATCCTAGGATTCTTTGGGAGGCGAGGGATGAGATTGCAGAGCCTTTGGCTTTGATCTTTGGGTCCTCGCTGTCCACGGGGATGGTGCCAGAGGACTGGAGAGTGGCAAATGTTGTTCCTCTGTTTAAGAAAGGGAATAGAAATGACCCTGGTAATTATAGACCGGTTAGTCTTACTTCGGTGGTTGGTAAATTGATGGAAAAGGTCCTTAGGGATGGGATTTACGACCATTTAGAAAGATGCGGATTAATCCGGGATAGTCAGCACGGATTTGTGAAGGGCAAATCGTGCCTCACAAATTTGATAGAATTTTTGAGGAGGTAACTAGGTGTGTTGATGAAGGTAGGGCGGTTGATGTCATATACATGGATTTTAGTAAGGCGTTTGATAAGGTCCCCCATGGTCGGCTTATGATGAAAGTAAGGAGGTGTGGGATAGAGGGAAAGTTGGCCGATTGGATAGGTAACTGGCTGTCTGATCGAAGACAGAGGGTGGTGGTGGATGGAAAATTTTCAGACTGGAGGCAGGTTGCTAGCGGAGTGCCGCAGGGATCGGTGCTTGGTCCTAAGACCATAAGACCATAAGACATAGGAGCGGAAGTAAGGCCATTCGGCCCATCGAGTCCACTCCACCATTCAATCATGGTTGATTTCAACTCCATTTACCCGCTCTCTCCCCATAGCCCTTAATTCCTCGAGAAATCAAGAATTTATCAATTTCTGTCTTGAAGACGCTCAACGTCTCGGCCTCCACAGCCCTCTGTGGCAATGAATTCCACAGACCCACCACTCTCTGGCTGAAGAAATTTCTCCTCATCTCTGTTCTAAAGTGACTCCCTTTTATTCTAAGGCTGTGCCCCCGCGTCCTAGTCTCCCCTGTTAATGGAAACAACTTCCCTACGTCCATCCTATCTAAGCCGTTCATTATCTTGTAAGTTTCTATCAGATCTCCCCTCAACCTCCTAAACTCCAATGAATATAATCCCACGATCCTCAGACGTTCATCGTATGTCAGGCCTACCATTCCTGGGATCATCCGTGTGAATCTCCGCTGGACCCGCTCCAGTGCCAGTATGTCCTTCCTGAGGTGTGGGGCCCAAAATTGCTCACAGTACTCCAAATGGGGCCTAACCAGTGCTTTATATAGCCTCAGAAGTACATCCCTGCTTTTGTATTCCAAGCCTCTTGAGATAAATGACAACATTACATTTGCTTTCTTAATTACGGACTCAACCTGCAAGTTTACCTTTAGAGAATCCTGGACTAGGACTCCCAAGTCCCTTTGCACTTTAGCATTATGAATTTTGTCACCGTTTAGAAAATAGTCCATGCCTCTATTCTTTTTTCCAAAGTGTACGACCTCGCACTTGCCCACGTTGAATTTCATCAGCCACTTCTTGGACCACTCTCCTAAACTGTCTAAATCTTTCTGCAGCCTCCCCACCTCCTCAATACTACCTGCCCCTCCACCTATCTTTGTATCATCGGCAAACTTGGCCAGAATGCTCCCAGTCCCGTCATCTAGATCGTTAATATATAAAGAGAACAGCTGTGGCCCCAACACTGAACCCTGCGGGACACCACTTGTCACCGGTTGCCATTCTGAGAAAGAACCTTTTATCCCAACTCTCTGCCTTCTGTCTGACAGCCAATCGTCAATCCATGTTAGTACCTTGCCTCGAATACCATGGGCCCTTATTTTACTCAGCAGTCTCCCGTGAGGCACCTTGTCAAAGGCCTTTTGGAAGTCAAGATAGATAACATCCATTGGCTCTCCTTGGTCTAACCTATTTGTTATCTCCTCTGCTCTTTGTGATTTTTATTAATGACTTAGAGGAGGGGGCTGAAGGGTGGATCAGTAAATTTGCTGATGACACCAAGATTGGTGGAGTAGTGGATGAGGTGGAGGGGTGTTGTAGGCTGCAAAGAGACATAGATAGGATGCAAAGCTGGGCTGAAAAATGGCAAATGGAGTTTAACCCTGATAAATGTGAGGTGATTCATTTTGGTAGGACTAATTTAAATGTGGATTACAGGGTCAAAGGTAGGGTTCTGAAGACTGTGGAGGAACAGAGAGATCTTGGGGTCCATATCCACAGATCTCTAAAGGTTGCCACTCAAGTGGATAGAGCTGTGAAGAAGGCATATAGTGTGTTAGCTTTTATTAACAGGGGGTTGGAGTTTAAGAGCCGTGGGGTTATGCTGCAACTGTACAGGACCTTGGTGAGACCGCATTTGGAATATTGCGTGCAGTTCTGGTCACCTCACTATAAGAAGGATGTGGAAGCGCTGGAAAGAGTGCAGAGGAGATTTACCAGGATGCTGCCTGGTTTGGAGTGTCGGTCTTATGAGGAAAGGTTGAGGGAGCTGGGGCTGTTCTCTCTGGAGCGGAGGAGATTGAGGGGAGACTTAATAGAGGTTTATAAAATGATGAAGGGGATAGATCGAGTGAACGTTCAAAGACTATTTCCTCGGGTGGATGGAGCTATTACAAGGGGGCATAACTATAGGGTTCATGGTGGGAGATATAGGAAGGATATCAGAGGTAGGTTCTTCACGCAGAGAGTGGTTGGGGTGTGGAATGGACTGCCTGCAGTGATAGTGGAGTCAGACACTTTAGGAACATTTAAGCGGTTATTGGATAGGCACATGGAGCACACCAGGATGGTAGGGAGTGGGATAGCTTGATCTTGGTTTCAGATGAAGGTCGGCACAACATCGTGGGCCGAAGGGCCTGTTCTGTGCTGTGTTCTATGTTCTAACAACGATGATGTCATCAGCAAACTGGAGAATTGAGTCAGAGCAGGAGCCATACCAAGCTCCTGAACCCGGACATTCTCTCTTCCACCTTACTCCTTCGGGAAAAAGATACAAAAGTCTGAGGTCACGTACCAACCGACTCAAGAGCAGCTTCTTCCCTGCTGCCGTCAGACTTTTGAATGGACCTAGCTTGCATTAAATTGATCTTTCTCTACACCCGAGCTCTGACTGTAACACTACATTCTGCACTCTCTCCTTTCCTTCTCTATGAATGGTATGCTTTGTCTGTATAGCGAGCAAGAAACAATACTTTTCACTGTATGTTAATACATGTGACAATAATAAATCAAACCAAGCTGTGATACAGTTGAAAGGGTGCTTTCTCTGGTGCACCTGTAGAAGTTGGGAAGAGTTGTAGTGGACATGCTGAATTTCCTTAGCATATAGTGTCAAACCTGCGAGGGTCTCCAATCCCAAACTTTTCAGTTGACTTGACGTTTACAGGACACCCAGCGACAGTAGAAAGGGTCGAGAGCTTCAAGGTTTTAGGTGTGCAGATCGCCAACAACCTGTCCTGGTCCCCCCATGCCGACACTATAGTTAAGAAAGCCCACTACTTTCTCAGAAAGTCTAAGGAAATTTGGCATGTCAGTTACGACTCTCACCAATCTTTACAAATGCACCATAGAAAGCATTCTTTCTGGTTGTATCACAGCTTGGTATGGCTCCTTCTCTGCCCAAGACTGCAAGGAACTACAAACGGTTGTGAATGTAGCCCAATCCATCACGCAAACCCGCCTCCCATCCATTGACTCTGTCTACACTTCCCGCTGCCTCGGCAAAGCAGCCAGCATAATTAAGGACCCCACGCACCCTGGACATTCTCTCTTCCGTCGGGAAAAAGATACAAAAGTCTGCAGTCATGTACCAACCGACTCAAGAACAGCTTCTTCCCTGCTGCCATCAGACTTTTGAATGGACCTACCTTGCATTAAGTTGATCTTTCTCTACACCTTAGCTCTGACTGTAACACTACATTCTGCACGCTCTCCTTTCCTTCTCTATGAACGGTATGTTTTGTCTGTATAGTGCGCAAGAAACAATACTTTTCACAGTATGTTAATACATGTGACAATAATAAATCAAATCAAATCAAAATCGATGTAAACAAATATTCCCCTGACTGATGTTCATGTCCCAGGAACGAACCTATATTTAAAATATATTTAAAGTTCATTTATTAGTGTCACAAGTGGGCTTACATTCACACTGCAATGAAGTTACTGTGAAAATCCCCTAGTCGTCACACTCACGGAGAATTTAGCACGGCCAATGCACCCTAACCCGCACATCTTTCGGACTGTGGGAGGAAACCGGAGCACCCGGAGGAAACCCATGGGGAGAATGTGCAGACTCCGCACAGACAGTCACCTGAGGCCGGGTTCGAACCCGGGTCTGTGGCGCTGTGAGGCAGCAGTGCTAACCATTGTGCCACCGTGCCCCACTTAACGGTGATCGAACTAAAATGAAAGCTGCTGTTTTTTTCGGCACAGAATCAAAAATGCCGAAGCTTTGTGAGCCGGGTGGTTGCTGTACAATTACTAGTTAACAACTGCTGCTTGACAGCCTGAAATTAGTTTCTTCAATTCCGGGGTAAAGACCTGTCGCAAGTTAGTAAGCGGGCCATTATCCTTTTGTCTTTGTTAGCTTGTGAAGACTGATAGCATTATTATTTTAATTGTTTCAAAAGGAACGCATCCATGTTCCTTGCATTACATTAAAGGAGGGCCATGGAATGTCTGTCCTGGCGGTAATTACTAGTCCTCAGCTCCTAAACCATCAGTGTCGCTCTCTTGCATGTTCAGTGAGTAATGTTGCAATATACAATACCGTCAAGGAGAGAGAGCTTTGTTGCAGGCAAGATGGTACAAAAGGCACAAACCATCTCTGACAGCAAAGTATATCTTTATCGCTCCTTTTACATCAGCATATCACAAAATATTCTTTTTGAAGTACAGTCACCTTTTTTTGACAGTCAGTTACGATACACAAACAGTGGTTAGCACTGCTGCCTCGCAGCGCCAGGGACCCGGGTTCAATTCCCAGCTTGGGTCACTGTCTGTATGGAGTCTGCACGTTCTCCCCATGTCTGCGTGGGTTTCCTCCGGGTGCTCCGGTTTCCTCCCACAGTCTGAAAGACGTGCTGGTTAGGGTGCATTGGCCGTGCTAAATTCTCCCTCAGTGTTACCCGAACAGGCGCCGGAGTGTGGCGACTAGGGGATTTTCACAGCAACTTCACTGCAGTGGTAATGTAAGCCTACTTGTGACACCAATAAGTAAACTTTAAACAAATGAATTGAAGGAGCAATGAATCTGTATTGATGTGTTTTTGTTGAAGAATGAATATTTACCGTGCCACTGGGAGTGTCTCCTCTTCAAATCTTTAACCTCCGCTCAAGATGGAGAGTTTAGCTTTAGGTTAATGTGTGTCTTAGAAAGAATGGCCCCAGCGACAAGCAACACACCCCCAGTAACGACCCCGAGATGCCAGCGTAGAATAGTGGTTCTCTAATTGCAGGGTGCTCTCCTCTCTGGTGTGATGCTACTGCGCCTTTAAGAAATGTATTTGTGTCATGTTTCTTGTGCAGGATTTTGTTTTGAAGTCAGTTCTACTTACCCGGTGACGCTTTGTCTACAACTGGCAGCCCACATGCTGATACTGTGGAAGCATAACTGATCCTAATTGCTGGAGTGTTTGTTTGAATTTGGGCTAATGCAGTGTTGTTATTTCAGTGTTTTCCTCTAGCACTTTTCAGAGTAGGGTTTGATGAAGTTGATTGACAGGCAAAATAATGTGACTGGGTGAGGCTGGGCTCGCAGTGAGAAACAAGCACTAGTGCTGCTAGGATCTTTGGAGAGAAGTAGCTCTCTGTCTCTCTCTTTCTCCCTCTGGAGATTGGAGTCAGGGACCTGTCAGAAAATATGTCTCTTTCTCCCAGGTTCTGCTGTTTGAAGATAGATCTTTCACTGGAGGCTACTGTATGGGAGTCCGAAGACAGGTGTCTTTTTGTGTCTCTGTCCAGAGATGTTGAAAGGCTGGAAGCCTAGAATCCACATAAGCCTATATATTTTATCTTAACTGATTCTGAAGAGGGATTTATGTCTGTGGGGATATTGCTTAAATTGGAACTATAGGAATAGCTAGCGGTTAAGAATTCTACCTTGTCACATTTAAGTATTTCACTTAGTAAAAGTTATGTTAATTCTTCTTGTTTTATTTTAACTGTCTTGCTAAATAACATTTGGTTTGATAAAAGCTCCCTAGTTGGTGAATTGAATCACGCCTGGAATAGAACATCAAAATGCCAAAATCAAAAAGGTTAACCAATTTGAAAGGTGCTGTCTAAGGATCTTTGGTGAATTGCTGCAGTGCATCTTGTAGATAGTACACACTGCTGCTACTGAGCGTCGGTGGTGGAGGGAGTGGATGTTTGTAGATGTGGTGCCAATCAAGCGGGGCTGCTTTGTTCTGAAGTGTTGTTGGAGCTGCACCCATCCAGGCAAGTGGGGAGTATTCCATCACACTCCTGACTTGTGCCTTGTAGATGGTGGACAGGCTTTGGCGAGTTAGGAGGTGGGTTACTCGCCGCAGTATTCCTAGCCTCTGACCTGCTCTTGTAGCCACTGTGTTTATGTGGTGAGTCCAGTTGAGTTTCTGGTCAAT
Source organism: Mustelus asterias (assembly GCF_964213995.1). NCBI lineage: Eukaryota > Metazoa > Chordata > Chondrichthyes > Carcharhiniformes > Triakidae > Mustelus > Mustelus asterias. The sequence continues at coordinate 9,764,570 of NC_135812.1, forward strand.
GATAACCCCAAGGATGTTGTCAGTGGGGGAGTCAGTGATGGTTACACCATTGAATGTCATGGGGCGGTGGTTAGAGTGTCTCTTATTGGTGATGGTCATTGCCTGGCACTTGTGTGGTGTGAATGTTATACAGTGCTAACAGTTACGATGCAAAGGTTGTCCCCCTTTTGAGATGTAACACTGAATCCCCCAAAGAGGAATCTGTTAGAAGTGTGTGGGAAGGTGTGAACTGTCCTTCAGTAATGTTTAGTGTTAACTAACAGGAATACCTGACGCACTCTTTAAGGTGAACACTTAACAATTTATTTATTTAACTAACCAGGAACTTTAACTAAACAAGTAACATATCGAATAAAATAAGATTCTGATGGAAGGCTGTTCAAATAATTAATTAACAAAAAATATAATAATAGAATTCAGCCACTCTCAAAAAGTACAAGCAGGTTTTGTTGCTTTCGGAAACTTTTGGAGTTCTTCTGTTGATTCCTCTGTCTATAAGTTCTTTCTTGTTTGGTGCCTTTCGCTAGTTAGATGGTGCGCTCTCTTCAGATATATCTGAAGCTGGCAGAGTTGAGAGCTGCCCTCTCCCTCTCGAGGCTTGAGAGGTGGCAGTTCTTCTGTTGCTCTCCTGCTGCTTTCCCCCCTGCACTCTCTCTTATACCTGTGATGACCTATCAATTTTCCTGCAATAGGATTGGTCTGATGTTGTCAACACCATCAAGCTAAAATCTTATAGGTTCCTGGTAGCTGATTGTCTTCTTTAAATTGATTGGACTAAATTTTTTAAAAAAGAACAGGTTTGTCCTGCCAAGACTTCTGCTTGACTTTTCGACACAAATGTTTCGGTCTGGGACTCTGTGTGTTCTTTGCATATTAAACCTCCAATCACTGAAACACCAGCTTTTAAAGGGAACCACGCAATGTTTTTTTCCCTCTGGCATTTTTTACAATTTTTTTACATCTTTACCAACACTAAATTCCAACAGGTGGCGCCGTTGTCAGCACCGCTGTCTCACGGTGCCAGGGGCCCGGGTTCGATTCCTGGCTTGGGTCACTGTCTGTGTGGAGTTTGCACATTCTCCCCGTGTCTGCGTGGGTTTCCTCCAGGTGCTCCGGTTTCCTCCCACAGTCCGGAAGACGGACTGGTTAGGTGCTGGTTAGGTGCATTGGCCGTGCTAAATTCTCCCTCAGTATACCCAAACAGGCGCCGGAGTGTGGCGACTCGGGGATTTTCACAACAACTTCATTGCAGTGTTAATGCAAGCCTGCTTGTGACACTAATAAATAAACTTTAACTTTAAAACTTCACAAACTCAACTTCGCAACGTAACCACTGTGCCACCCAGAACAATGGTGAGGAGTTGCCAGTGTCGGACTGGGGTGGGCACAGTAAGTAGTCTCACAACACCAGGTTAAAGTCCAAAAGGGTTATTTAGTAGCACGAGCTTTTGGAGCGCCGCTCCTTCATCAAATGAGTGGCTGCTCCTTCCTCATACTTGTTGAAGGAGCGGCGCTCCGAAAGCTCGTGCTACCAAATAAACCCGTTGGAGTTTAACCTGGTGTTGTGTGACTTCTTACTGTGCCCAGAACAATGAGGCAGGGGGATGGACTATAAATCAGTGCATCTACCCTGTGTGCTCTTGCTTTTGAGATTTTTACTTGCAAGTAAATCTAGGTTGGCCGTTAAGCATGTACAGAATGATCAAGAGGCACGGTGTATTTTAATTGTGTGTCAGTGGCCACCCTGTATATTTCCCCAGCAAGGAATTCACCGCGATTGGGGTCAATACCTAGACTAACCCCAAAACAATCCCCGAGAAATTAAAACGCACTAGCTGAAGCGGTCAGCAGGCCAAGGCAGTATCTGCAGACAGTGAAACAGAGTTCACACTTCGGGGTGGCGACCTTTGGAAATGAGGATGGCGATTTCCATTCCTCAGAAGTGAGACGTGTCCGTGAGGAACACTGTCGAGTTGTGTACTGGAGGGGGAAGAGTGTAGCGAGGGGGAGGGAGTAGTTGAGACTTCGACGCAGATCCAGCAGGCTTCCAAACAACCCCCTGCTCAAACTGCATCGATATCGGGGCTAACGTAAATCGGTGCACAGCTCAAAATGGGCAGGGACAAATTAAAAATCGATGACCTGAGATTCCTTGGTTTAATCTATGCTAATGGGATATTGATGTGCTGTTGCGGCAGGTTTCTGGGAAAGCTGGAGTTTGGAGACAGGGTCAAGGAAGTCACGTACACGGCCAGCTTTTAAAGGGAGTCACTGGTTAAGGAAAATAAAGCTTACATTTACACAGCTATTATCACAGAGTTATAGAATCCCCACAGTGCAGAAGGAGGCCATTCGGCCCATCGCGCCTGCCCTGACGACGATCCCACCCAATCCCCGTAACCCCAGTAAGAAGTCTCCCAACACCAGGTTAAAGTCCAACAGGTTTATTTGGAATTACGAGCTTTCAGAGCGCTGCTCCTTCATCAGGTGAGAACCTGTAACCCCATGTATTTACCCTGCTAATCCCCCTGACGCTAGGGGGCAATTTAGCATGGCCAATCAACCCAACCTGCACATCATTGGACAATGGGAGGAAACCGGAGGAAGCCCACGCAGACACGGGGAGAATGTGCAGACTCCGCACAGACAGTGACCCGAGGCTGGAATTGAACCCGGGTCCTTGGCGCTATGAGGCGGCAGTGCTAACCACTGTGCCACTGTGCGCTATTTATTACATCTCTTACAATGTATCATGTATGATGGTAGGTCCATTCAAAGGACAGGGAAGAAGCTGTTCTTGAGTCGGTTGGTACGTGACCTCAGTCTTTTGTATCTGTTTCCTGACGGAAGAAGGTGGAAGAGAGAATGTCCAGGGTGCGTGGGGTCCTTGATTATGCCGGCTGCTTTGCCGAGGCAACAGGAAGTGTAGACAGAGTCAATGGATGGGAGGCTGGTTTGCGTGATGGATTGGGCTACATTCACGACCTTTTGTAATTTCTTGCGGTCTTGGACAGAGCAGGAGCCAGACCAAGCTGTGATACAACCAGAAAGAATGTTTTCTATGGTGCATCTGTAAAAGTTGGTGAGAGTCATAGCTGACATGCCAAATTTCCTTAGTCTTCTGAGAAAGTAGAGGCGTTGGTGGGCTTTCTTAACTATAGTGTCGGAGTGGGGGGACCAGGACAGGTTGTTGGTGATCTGGACACCGAAAAACTTGAAGCTCTCGACCCTTTCTACTTCGTCCCCGTTGATGTAGACAGGGGCATGTTCTCCTTTACGCTTCCTGAAGTTGATGTCAATCTCCTTCGTTTTGTTGACATTGAGGGAGAGATTATTGTTGCTGCACCAGTTCACCAGATTCTCTATCTCATTCCTGTACCCTGTCTCATCATTGTTTGAGATCTGACCCACTACGGTATGTAGGCAAAGACAACAGTTAATCCAGACGCAAGGTGTCACGGAAAGCGATGAGGTGAGTAACATCTGTTCCTCGTGAGTTCACTGAGCTCTCTTCGTATCCAGACCCTGCTGAAAGGCAAGTTGGGTTTGGAAGTGTCGAGCAGAAATGATTCTGCAGTCACCTGGTGAAAGTCCTCCCCAAATCAAAGGTCCGTACAAAATGTCACCCTCGTGATTCCTCCTGGGCCAACTTTTCTTCAGACTCGACCCGAGTAAGAAAAACAGATCCGAGCAAACACCAGTTGTGGGAAGATTAGAATTGTGAGAGATGTGATAACAGTGAGTGGATAAAACCAGAGCAGGAGGAGTTAACAGGGAAGAGTTAAATTAGAAAGTGTGTAGGCTGGGGTAACAGGGAAGGGTTAACATTAGAACAGTGCATAATGTGGGTAACAAGAAAGGGTTAAAATTAGAAGTGTGGGCTAGGGTAACGGGGAAGGGTTAAAATTGGGATAGTGTGGGGTGTAGTAACAGGAAAGAGTTAAATTTGGAAGAGTGCATGTTGGGGGTAACAGGAAAGGGTTAAAATTAAGACCGTGGATGTTGGGGTAACAGGAAAGGGTTAACATTAAAACAGTGGGTGTTGGGGTAACAGGAAAGGGTTAAAATTAGGACAGTGCATGTTGGGGTAACAGGAAAGGGTTAGAATTAAGACAGTGCATGTTGGGGTAACAGGAAAGGGTTAAAATTGAAACAGTGGGTGTTGGGGTAACAGGAAAGGGTTAAAATTAGGACAGTGCATGTTGGGGTAACAGGAAAGGGTTAAAATTGAAACAGTGGGTGTTGGGGTAACAGGAAAGGGTTAAAATTAAAACAGTGGGTGTTGGGGTAACAGGAAAGGGTTAAAATTAGGACAGTGCATGTTGGGGTAACAGGAAAGGGTTAAACTTAAGACAGTGCATGATGGGGGTAGCAGGAAAGGGTTAAAATTAAAACTGTGTGAGGTGGGGTAACAGGGAAGTGTTAAAATTAAAACAATACGGGCTGGGTAACAAAGGGTTAACATTGGAACAGTGCTTGATGGGGTTAACAGGGAAAGGTTAAAATTCCAATACAGGAGAATGAGGTAACAGGGAAGGGTTAAAATTAGAACAGTTCTCAATGGAAGGGCGAGAATTAAAGCAATGCAGGATAGGGGACCGGAGGGGTTAATGCAACAGGAGTTCAGGATGAGGTAAGTTAACCATTTGTTGATAATTAATTCTGACTTGTAAAGTAAATGATTGACAGTAAAATCTGCTGCAGGCTGGAGTTATGTTTGACATTTGGGAAATGTAGCTAATTCTGAGCAGTAAGGTACCCAGCCAGCAGCACTCGGCATTTATTGCTGCCATCGGGGAATTTAATGACTTCAAGTGCTTTCTGTAACAAGGCTTACAATCGCTAAAACAGTCTCATGAGTCGTCAAAACTTTTTTAAAATTTGCCCGTAGGGAGGGCACAGAGGGAAGAGCAGCATTGCACGGATAAGCCATAAGGAGGTCCATGTGGGACTATGTGCTACATTTCACACCCCCCCCCCGCAGGATCCTCGATCTGTGCGGTGAATATTTTGCAAGGACAGCCCTCGTGACAGGACCAAGCGCAGTCTCAATCCTGGTTTTGCCCTGGTTCCCACTCTCGAATCGCATTCCACTCTTCCTTCCCCCTTTCCACTCGTGTTGAGGAGGGAGCGAATGAGGCAAAGATGTGGGTTTCCAGTGCCAAAGTTACGAGCCAAGTCTTGCGTCCGTCAGTCCCACCGATAACATCAGCATGCTTGAGCCTCTCGTTAAACGTAGCTCATATGTTGCCTGTTAAAATCTCTTCACAATCGTTTGCCAATTGTGTGATTGTTTCCAGGGCTCTTCTGTTGCTGAATTGTCACATATTTAAGTGAAACGTCTATCTCATCCCCCTGAGTACTGCAATTCCCTCCCTAATCCCTGCTCTTTCCCTACTTCTTTCCCGCTTTTAAGATGCTTCCTAAAATCCAACCTCTTTGACTGAGCTTCATAGAATCATAGAATCCCTAGAATACAGAAGGAGGCCATTCGACCCATTGAGTCTGCACCGACCACAATCCCACCTATTCCCGTAATCCCACATATTTACCCTGCTAATCCCTCTGACACTGAGGCACAATTTAGCACGGCCAATCAACCCAACCCGCACATCTTTGGACTGTGGGAGGAAACCGAAGCAACCGGAGGAAACCCACGCAGACACGGGGAGAACGTGCAGACTCCGCACAGACAGTGACCCAAGCCGGGAATCGAACCCGTGTCCCAGGCGCTGTGAGGCAGCAGAGCTAACCACTGTGCCATGGTGCCGGCTTCTGGTCATCTGTCCTTGTATCACCCTCTCTGGCTCAGTGTCAAATCTTTGATCTGTTTATTTTTATTCATTTGTGGGACATGGGTGTCGCTATCTGGCCAGCATTCATCGCCCATCCCTAGTTGCCCGAGGGCAGTTGAGAGTCAACCACATTGCTGTGGCTCTGGAGTCACATGTAGGCCAGACCGGGTAAGGACGGCAGATTTCCTTCCCTAAAGGGCATCAGTGAACCAGATGGATTTTTCCAACAATCGACAATGGTTTCATGGTCGTCAGTAGATTCTTAATTCCCGATATTTTTAATGAATTCAAATTCCGCCACGGTCGAACCCGGGTCCCCAGCTGAGTTTCTAGATTAATAGTCTAGCAATAATACCACTGGGCCATCGCCTCCCGTCCATGAAGCCCTGAGAGGTTTCAATGGCACTACGTAAATGCAGATGGTTGTTACAGGATGTGATTTGTATCGTTGCGGAGCAGATGGAAGCTCAGTTGCACCTGGGGGCGGGGCTCTGCTCCCACCGCGCTGACCACGGGAAACGGGGAGCGGCCTCCTCCGCCCGCGCTGCCGCATGCGGGGCTGGAATTTACCTCGACAAATCTGGCGGTCCGTCCAGCCGCCACCCCACGCAAGCGTGAAGCAGGGTGTGGCCTCCGGAATTATGGGAGGCAAGCGGGCACGGAAACCATCGACCTGTCCGCCATTTAGATAGGACACACTGCTGCTACTGAGCGTCGGTGGTGGAGGGATTGAATGTTTGTCCTGGATGGTGCCGAGCTTCTTGAGTGTTGTTGGAGCTGCACCCATCCAGGCAAGTGGGGAGTATTCCATCACACTCCTGACTTGTAGATGGTGGAGAGGCTTTGGGGAGTCAGGAGGTGAGTTACTCTATGCAGAATCTCCAGCCTGCTCTTGTAACCACAATAGATATACGTCTCGTCCAGTTGAGTTTCTGGTCAATAGTAACCCCTGCCCAGATGTTGATAGTGGGAGATTCAGCGATGGTAATGCGATTGAATGTTGAGGGGCAGTGGTTAGATTCCCTCTTGTTGGAAATGATCATTGCCTGACACTTGTGCAAAGTCACAGGTCAGCCATGATCTTGTTGAATGGCGGGGCAGGCTCGAAGGGCCAGATGGCCTACTCCTGCTCCTATTTCTTATGTTCTTATGTTCTTAAAGCGAATGTTACTTCTGCGGTGAAGTTGACTGCGTCGAGATGTTCATTGTTTTGAGCTCAGTTTTGTAACATTTTGGAGCCTGCCATAAGAAATGAAGGAAGATTTCAGATATCACAGGGGCCTTGTAGCCCGTGTCTGACTTCCTGTTCGTGCCATTGCCCTCCTGCCGTCTGATGTTCTGGCCCAGCCTCCAGATTGGGTGTGATGCCTGCCTTTGGTCTCCTTCCCACCAGATGGCCACTAACTGGCCATCGAAGCTTGACTGGGCAAGTGGACCACTCGGTTTCCAAGCCGCCTCCCTCACCCTGCTGTAAAACACAAATGATGTGGAAATGCCGGCGTTGGACTGGGGTCTCTGATATTCGGGTAAGCGTTCTCCAAGGCGGCCTTCGCGACACACGACAGCGCAGAGTCGCTGAGCAGAAACTGATAGCCAAGTTCCGCACACACGAGGACGGCCTCAACCGGGATATTGGGTTCATGTCACACTATCTGTAATCCCCACAGTTGACTGGACCTGCAGAGTTTCGCTGGTTGTCTTGTCTGGAGACAATACACATCTTTTTAGCCTGTCTTGATGTTCTCTCCACTCACATTGTTTTGTTTCTTAAAGACTTGATTAGTTGTAAGTATTCGCATTCCAACCATTATTCATGTAAATTGAGTCTGTGTCTTTATAAGCTCTGTTTGTGAACAGAATTCCCACTCACCTGAAGAAGGGGCTTAGAGCTCCGAAAGCTTGTGTGGCTTTTGCTACCAAATAAACCTGTTGGACTTTAACCTGGTGTTGTTAAACTTCTTACTGTAAAACACAAAACCAGGCCTGGGTAGCATGGACACAGAAGGCCACTCATTACTCGCCCAACAGACAAATACACAGTTCACACCCACTTCCAACCATAGTGCCCAACTATTCCTGCAGCTTGGTCCTTTGGTCACCTAATCCTAGAATCCCTACAGTGCAGAAAGAGGCCATTCAGCCCATCGAGCCCACACTGGCAACAATCCCACCCAGGCCCTATCCCCATAACCCTACATATTTACCCTGCTAATCCCCCTGACTCTCGAGCCGGAGTTTTACTGTCCCGCCCGCCACGGGAATCGGAGCGGGCTCGGGGCGGACCATGGGAAAGTGCGTTGACTTCAGGCAGGATTTTACGGTTTTGGGATCAGCGAGGCCTATCCACCTAACCTGCACATCTTTGGACTGTGGGAGGAAACCGGAGCACAAGGAGGAAACCCACGCAGACACGGGGAGAACGTGCAAACTCCACACAGACAGTGACCCGAGAATTGAACCCGGGTCCCTGGCGCTGCGAAGCAGCGCACTGTGCCACCGTGTCACGGTGTGCATCCGCAGAGTCTCGAACGTCACTTCAGAACCAATCTGATGAAAATTCTTTAGACCTGTGACCAGGAAGGCTTGTATTTCTAGGGGTGGGAGGGCGAGGGGGATATGGGTCAGATCTTATGGAATTATTAGAGGATTTGTCAGGATAGATGTTGGGAGAATGTTTCCCCAGGCGGGATCTAGAACTGGGGCCACAGTCTCCGAATAAGGGGCTGGCCACTGAGGAGGATGAGAAATGTCTTCACTCAGAGGGTTGTGAATCTCTGAATTTCTCCATTGAGGGCTGCGGATTGTTGAGTATATTCTGGGACTGATAAATCTTCAGGCACTAAGGGGGATACAACGATCCAAGATGGTGCCAGAGTGAGGCAACTTCCTGCCAGCTGTGCCCAGCATACCCTCTGATTCTATATTTTACTCTTGTTCTATGCTTTTAAACCTCTACTCTAACTCTTATAAACTCTCTAACAATGTTCTAATTCAATCTGTATGACTGTAACACCACATGCTCCTTTCCTTCTCTATGAACGGTATGCTCTGTCTGTGTAGCGCGCAAGAAACAATACTTTTCACTGTCTGTTAATACGTGTGACAATAATAAATCAAATTAAAGAACTTGGGGATGAAAGGAAAGTAGAGTTGAGGTGGAAACTCATCGATCTTCTTGAGTACCTTGTAGGCTCGATGAGCTGTGCTGCTTTTTATCTTCTATTTGCTTGCTGCTGGGCTCCCTGGATGCAGGGAACGCTCTGATCCAGAACAACTTCAGCCCATGTCATGACCTTTGATTTGATTTGATTTGCCATGGTCACATGTATTAGTATACAGTGAAAAGTATTGTTTCTTACGCACGATACATACCGTTCATGGAGAAGGAAACGAGAGAGTGCAGAATGTGGTGTTGCAGTCATAGCTAGGGTGTAGAGAAAGATCAACTTAATGTGAGGTAGGTCCATTCAAAAGTCTGACGGCAGCAGGGAAGAAGCTGTTCTTGAGTCGGTTGGTACGTGACCTCAAAGTTTTGTATCTTTTACCCGATAGGAGAAGGTGGAAGAGAGAATGTCCGGGGTGCGTGGGGTCCATAATTATACTGGCTGCTTTTCCGAGGCAGTGGGAAGTGTAGACAGAGTCAATGGATGGGAGGCTGGTTTGAGTGATGGACTGTGCTTCATTCATGACTCTTTGTAGTTCCTTGTGGTCTTGGGCAGAGCAGGAGCCATACCAAGCTGTGATACAACCAGAAAGAATGCTTTCTATGGTGCATCTGTAAAAGTTGGTGAGAGTCGTAGCTGACATGCCAAATTTCCTTAGTCTTCTGAGAAAGTAGAGGCGTTGGTGGGCTTTCTTAACCATAGTGTCGGCATGGGGGGACCAGGACAGGTTGTTGGTGATCTGGACACTTAGAAATTTGAAGCTCATGACCATTTCTACTTCATCCCCGTTGATGTAGACAGAGGCATGTTCTCCTTTACGCTTCATGAAGTCGATGACAATCTCCTTCATTTTGTTGACAATGAGGGAGAGATTTTGGAATCAAAGACTTTTGGAATCGAATAATCCCTACAGTACAGAAGGAGGCCATTCGGTCCTGTACCGACAACAATCCCATCCAGGACCTATCCCTGTAACCCCACGTATTTACCCTAGCTAATCCCCCTGAGGGGCACTTTAGCATGGCCACTCCACCTAACCCGCACATCTTTTGGACTAAGGGATGAAACAAGCGCACCCGGAGGAAACCCATGCAGACACGGGGAGAACGTGCAAACTCCACACAGACAGTGGCCCAAGCCAGGAATTGAACCCGGGTCCCTGGCGCTGTGAGGCAGCAGTGCTAACCACCGCGCCGCCCACAAGTCGGTCAGTCTTGGTGTGAAACGTCGTGATAATATTCCTATTTGTGCCTCTGACCAACCATTTCAAATCACCAAACCCAGCGGCAAGCGGTGGGGGTGTTGGCTGAGGTGGTCTCATGGCACAGTGGGTGAATGCCCCTGCCTCTGTGCCCGGAAGCTTCTGGCTCAAGTTCTTCTCGGGGACTCGACGGCTGAGGGATCCTGTGCAAGCCTATTTACTTCAGTCTATGCAAAGACTTCATTTTAAGATATTTCTACCTGCGCACAATTATAGTAAAATGCTAAACTTTCGGGGTTAACTAACTCTGCTGAGCTGAACAATTGTAGCTGGTTTGACTACATGTAGAATCAGAAGGCATGATGGGTTAGCTAAAAATTGACTGCATTCCTGAAGGGTAAACAATACAGGCAAACAACAGCAGGATTGTTTTTCTAAGATGGAGACAGCCTGCGAAAAACACTTCCAATAACAAGATAAGGGTTGAAATATATTTTGATTTTAGAGTGTGTTCAAGTTCGGTTCAGTTCAGTTCTCGGCTTCCGCTCATTTCAGTACATGTTTTATACTGGAGAAGGCCTGCCCCAGAAGCCGGTCTCCAAGTTAACTTTCTGCTTCTGCCATGTTAATTCTTTAAGTTCTTTTCAGTAAAAGAAACCCATTTTAAAACTCATGCTGTCCCCTCGCCCCTTCAAGTGAATGAATGGACCCGACACTAGCCAAAACAGATCGCTCGCCAAGCTGCGAATCCTTCCAACACATCTAAGGCAGGCGCTTAGAGCAGGAGAGACCCTGGCCGGCCATGTGGAATGCCCCCCCCCCCCCCACCTCCCCCAAGCCTACAGTCTCTGGGCTTCAGGCTAGCGGACTGTTCTAGGGAGTCCAGAAAGCAGACGTAAACATGTGCGCTGTCTGTCTCGGGCATCCCTCGACACGGCAAGTCTCCGTAGTCTGAGAGGCAGCTGGCTCATTCGGTCGAGTATGTAGATATGTCTTTCAAGTAATTCCAGTATCTTGCTGTCCTGTCTCTTTGCGTGAGTCGAGGTGGTTTGACACTTTAATGCAAATAAGGATGTAGGCAAAATGCACGCTTGGTTTTGTGCGATAGGGATTCGCTGTAATTGTCTGCACTCGGGGGCCTGTGCGCTGCTACAACCCGGAACCCGCTGTTGTGACATTGGTAAATGGAATTACTTAATGTAACGTGTAAATGTGGTAAATGCATCAATCCCAAGTCCCTGTGGATCTCAGCCAAGGGATTTAACATGCTGACAGCTGCCACTTCCAGGCTGACATCAATAAATATCCACTCATGTTCTTGGCAGCGATTGCTGAGAGGAGTCCTGGCATCTGCCAAAGGATGTGCCATCCTAATTCGAATCCTCCTGGGCCAGGTTCAGAATGAAAGGGGAACTGGGTCAAAAGTTAAAAGGGGTTGGGGCGAAGTCAATGAGACATGTACAATTCTTTTAATATGGATGCCACTCAGTGTATTCTTTATCTCGCGCTCTCTCTCTCTTCGCTCTCTCTCTCTCTTCGCTCTCGCTCTCTCTTCGCTCTCGCTCTCTCTTCGCTCTCTCTCTCTTCGCTCTCTCTCTCTCTTCGCTCTCTCTCTCTTCGCTCTCTCTCTCTTCACTCTCTCTCTCTTCGCTCTCTCTCTCTTCGCTCTCTCTCTCTTCGCTCTCTCTCTCTTCGCTCTCTCTCTCTTCGCTCTCTCTCTCTTCGCTCTCTCTCTCTTCGCTCTCTCTCTCTTCGCACTCTCTCCCCTCTTCGCTCTCTCTCTCCCCTCTTCGCTCTCTCTCTCTCTCCCCTCTTCGCTCTCTCTCTCTCCCCTCTTCGCTCTCTCTCCCCTCTTTGCTCTCTCTCTCCTCTTCGCCCGCTCTCTCTCTTCGCTCTCTCTCACTCTCTTCGCTCTCTCTCACTCTCTTCGCTCTCTCCTCTTCGCCTCTCTCTCTTTCTCTCCTCTTCGCTCTCTCTCTCTTTGCTCTCTCTCTCCCCTCTTCGCTCTCTCTCTCTCTTTCTTTGCTCCCTTGTCATCTCCTCTGCTCTCCTCTTCTACATCCGTCACCCTCCATCCCTTCTTTGCTGTCTGCCCCGACCTTCGCCCCGCTCTCTCCCCCACCCTCCCTCTCCCTCAACCCCACCCACACCCCCCCACCCCCCCCCCCATCGCCCTCACCAAGTAGACTGCCCCACCCCGGCGCTCCAGATTATTTCACCGTGGAGATATCAAAGGAAAAAAAATCCATTCATGTTTTCCTCGTCTGTGAGCAAAAGCGGACTTTTCCCGCGGAGATCTCTTGTCAGGAGGCAGGGCGAGGGGAGAAAATGTGCGATGGAGCCAAAGGGCGAGACCTGTTCATGCTCTGCGTTGGCCAACCTCCCCCCCCCCCCCCCCCCACCCCCCCACCCACCCAAGAGTGCAAAGTTCAACCCTACTCGCAGCTGCTTTGAGTAGATTAGCGGCAGCGTAAAGATGGGCTGTTCCGCTCAATCCACACACCACACTCGCGTAACTCAACACCACTTCAAACACAGCTACACTGGTCGTTATCGGAGTGCTGTATGTGGGAGCTCACTGTCACACGTTGCTGCTGCGTTCCCTACATTACCACAGTGACCACACTTCAAAGGTATTTAACATAGAACATAGAACAGTACGGCACAGGAACAGGCCCTTCGGCCCACGATGCTGTGCTGAACATGACACCAAATTACACTAATCCCTTCTGCCTGCCCTTGGTCCCGATCCCCCTCTATTTGTTCTACATTCATGAGCTTATCTAAAAGCCCCTTAAACGCCCCTATCGTATCTGCCTCCACCACCACCCCCTAGCAGTGCATTCCAGACACCTACCACTCTCTGTGGAGAAAAAAGCTTCCCTCTCACATCTCCTTAATAAAAGCAAATCACTGCGGATGTTGGAATCTGAAACCAAAAGAGAAAATGCTGGAAAATCTCAGCAGGTCTGGCAGCCTCTGTAAGGAGAGAAAAGAGCTTTGACAAAGGGTCACCTGGACTCGAAACGTCAGCTCTTTTCTCTCCTTACAGATGCTGCCAGACCTGCTGAGATTTTCCTCACATCTCCTTTGAACTTTCCCCCTCTCACCTTAAGTGCGCGCCCCCTAGTGTTAGACATTTCAACCCTGGGAAAAAGATTCTGACTGTCAACCCTATCTACGCCTCTCATAATTTTATAGGCTTCCATCAGGTCTCCCCTCAACCTCCGCCGCTCCGGAGAAAACAACCCTAGTTTGTCCAGCTGCTCCTTATAGCACACACCCTCTAATCCAGGCCTCATCCTGGTAAACCTCTCCAAAGCCTCCACATCCTTCCTGTAATGTGGTGACCAGAATTGAACGCAATACTTTTTAAGTGCGGCCTAACCAAACTTTTATAAAGCTGCCACATGACATCCTGACTCTTGGACTCGATGCTCCGACCAATAAAGGCATTCGCCGCCTTTGCCACCCTATCTACTTGTGTGGCCACTTTCGGGGAGCTATGGACTTGAACCCCAAGATCTCTCTGTACATTCAATGCTGTTCGGGGTCCTGCCATTACCCCTATATCTAGCCACCTCTTGAATGTATTCAAGAGGCGGCTACATATAGCACTTGGGGCGAATGGGATCTAAGGTTATGGGGAAAAAGCGGGATTAGGCTATTAAATTGGACGATGAATGGCGGAGCAGGCTCGAAGGGCCAAAAGGCCTCCACTTGCTCCTATCTTCTATGTTTGTATGTTTCTATTGACTGTACTTGGTTGACTATAGAGTGCTTTGGGTCATCCTGAGCCCACAAAGGCTGCTATGCAAAGGGGCGGCACGGTAGCACAGTGGGTTAGCACTGCTGCTTCACAGCTCCAGGGTCCCGGGTTCGATTCCCGGCTCGGGTCACTGTCTGTGTGGAGTTTGCACATTCTCCTCGTGTCTGCGTGGGTTTCCTCCGGGTGCTCCGGTTTCCTCCCACAGTCCAAAGATGTGCGGGTTAGGTTGATTGGCCAGGTTAAAAATTGCCCCTTAGAGTTCTGAGATGTGTAGGTTAGCGGGATTAGCGGGTAAATATGTGGGGGTAGGGCCTGGGTGGGATTGTGGTTGGTGCAGACTCGATGGGCCGAATGGCCTCCTTCTGCACTGTAGGGTTTCTATTCTATGATTTCTATGTAAATGCACATCTTTCTTTCTGGGTTGGCCCTCAGACATAAGCGGCTGCCATATAGACCAAGGGGTGCTAAATGGGTGCTGTGCTAGTAACATGTGACTGTTCTGAAGTTTGGACTTTAGCACACAATTTTGGCCCCAGTTGCTGATTATCAGAGTTAGATATTTTGCCCGGAGATAGTAAAGAAGATTCCTGCACGGTTTGCACCATGCGGGTGCCGAATTCCGTGAGCGGTATATGTGAGAGTCACGCTGACATACTCCCACTGAAGGTGTGGCGTGTTCCGGCTGACATGAAACAACATGCTCCCGGACAGACCAGGGGCAGCGTGACGCTGGAGGTTCTAGCGGACCCATGCATCACTAAAGTTCACCCCAGTCCAACGCCGGCATCTCCACATCATCACTAAACTGTTCCCAGGATAAAGGGGCTGAACTCTGATGCAAGGCTGAGTACACTGGGCCAATATTCTCTGGAGTTGCAAAGTATAGGAGGCGATCTAACTGAAACATCCCAGATCCTAAGGGGTTCGATAGGGTGGACGCTGAGAGATTGGTTTCCACTGGTCAGGGAATCTAAAACACGGAGGGAGTGGAGGGGTGGTGTCTCAGGATCAGGGGCTGATCATTTAGGTCTGGGATACAGAGAAGTTTCTTCAGGAACTGGGTGTAATTGAAACAGATGCAGCAGCCTAGGTATGCATGAATAATGGCAGAGAAATACAATGGAAGGGGAGAGGAAGAGGCTCTGAAACTGAACTCTCCCAAGAGTTTTGTCTGTATTTGAAGAGACAAAAGGTGGCGAATGTAGCCCAATCCATCTCACAAACCAGCCTCCCATCCATTGACTCTGTCTACACTTCCTGCTGCCTTGGGAAAGCAGCCAGCATAATTAAGGACCCCCACGCACCCCGGACATTCTCTCTTCCACCTCCTTCCGTCGGGAAAAAGATACAAAGGTCTGGGGTCATGTACCCCAACCGACTCGAGAACAGCTTCTTCCCTGCTGCCGTCAGACTTTTGAATGGACCTACCTTGCATTAAGTTGATCTTTCTCTGCACCCTAGCTATGACTGTAACACTACATTCTGCACCCTCTCCTTTCCTTCTCTGTGAACGGTATGTTTTGTCTGCATAGCGCGCAAGAAATAATACTTTTCACTGTATGTTAATGGTAGTGGAAGCAGATACGACAGTGACTTTTAAGGGGCATCTTGACAAATACATGAATAGGATGGGAATAGAGGGATATGGTTCCCAGAAGGGTAGGGGGTTTTAGTTAAATCGGGCAGCATGGTCGGTGCAGGCTTGGAGGGCCGAAGGGCCTGTTCCTGTGCTGTAATTTTCTTTGTTCTTTGTGTGTTGGCATACAGTGAAAAGTATTGTTTCTTGCACGCTGTACAGACGAAGCATACCGCTCATAGAGAAGAAAATGAGAGAGTGCAGAATGTAGTGTTACAGTCATAGCTAGGGTGTAGAGAAAGATCAACTTAGTGTGAGGTAAGTCCATTCAAAAGTCTGACAGCAGCAGGGAAGAAGCTGTTCTTGAGTCGGTTGGTACGTGACCTCAAACATCTGCATCTGTTTCCTGGTGGAAGAGGCTGGTTTGCGTGATGGACTGGGCTATATTCATGACCATTTGTAGTTCCTTGCGGTCTTGGGCAGAGCAGGAGCCCATACCAAGCTGTGATACAACCAGAAAGAATGATTTCTATGGTGCATCTGTAAAAGTTGGTGAGAGTCGTAGCTGACATACCAAATTTCCTTAATCTTCTGAGAAAATCGAGACGTTGGTGGGCTTTCTTAACTGTAGTATCGGCATGGGGAGACCAGGACAGGTTGTTGGTGATCTGGACACCTAAAAACTTGAAGCTCTCGACCCTTTCTACTTCGTCCCCGTTGATGTAGACAGGGGCATGTTCTCCTTTACACTTCCTGAAGTCGATGACAATCTCCTTCGTTTGTTGACATTGAGGGAGAGATTATTGTCGCTGCACCAGTTCACCAGATTCTCTATCTCATTCCTGTGCTCTGTCTCGTCACTGTTTGAGATCCGACCCACGACGGTGGTGTCATCAGCAAACCTGAAAACCGAATTGGAGGGGAATTTGGCCACACAGTCATGGGTGTATAAGGAGTATAGTAGGGGGCTGAGAACACAGCCTTGTGGGGCACCGGTGTTGAGGACAGAGCAGGAGCCATGCCAAGCTATGATGCAACCAGAAAGAATGTAGGATTCTGTGACTTCCAATTTGAATGGAATGCAGACTCTGCACAGCGAGGGCAACTAGGGTTGGGCATAAATGTGGGTCATGCCAGCGACAGCCACATCATGGGAACTAATAGGAGAGAACACCTTTTTCCTCTGAAGATTGTCAGGATGGTTAAGGAACAGCCCCAAACCTGATTGATTGATTAAGTGTGTGTGGCTGTAATAAAATCTTTTTAAAAAATCAAGAAGATTGGGAAAGTTATTTTACAAGCAGGAATTTTAGTTGAGTTTGCGTTTTAATTGGGAACCATCCGGGCAAATTAATTTCCCGGAATGTTGCACTGTTGCCCAACTCTGAGCCATTTTGCTGCAATTTGTCAATGTTCTTGTGTCCAAAGCCCAGCCGCTGCGTGCAACTTAACCTCACACTCAAAATCTATCTGCCAGAATCCGCCACCTCAATCTTATTTCTCAAGTGTAGAAATCAATTCTATCCCTGAGCTGCTCCTTCGCTTAACGATTTATTGTAAAATTATTGAACTGCATCTAAGTTCCATTCGAGTGCACAGGTCAGTAGTTTGAGTGAAGCTTCAGTTCACTGGAGTATTTATTCTGTAACCAGCTATCGCAGGCTATACTGAGTACAGGTATCAGCGTCGAAGGGAATCCATACCATAGCCTCCCTACAGTGCAGAAGGAGGCCACTCGACCCATCGAGTCTGCACACCTCACAGCTCACCTCACTTGTATTCCAACCATTATCTTGTGCATTGAGTCTATATATGCCCTGTTTGTGAACACAACTCTTCACGCACCTGAAGAAGGAGCGACACTCCAAAACCTCGTGCTACCAAATAAACCTGTTGGACTTTAACCTGGTGTTGTGAGACTTCTTACTGTGCCCACCTCACAGCGCCAGGGATCCAGGTTCGATTCCCAGCTTGGGTCACTGTCAGTGTGGAGTTTGCACGTTCTTCCCGTGTCTGTGTGGGTTTCCTCTGGGTGTTCTGGTTTCCTCCCACAGTCCAAAGATGTGCGGGTTAGGTGGATTGGCCCTGTTAAATTGCCGCTTAGCATCAGGGGGACTAGCTAGGGTAAACGCATGGCGTTATGGCGATAGGGCCTGGGTGGGATTGTGGTTGGGGCAGACTCGATGGACCGAATGGCCTCCTCCTGCACTGTAGGGATTCTATGATCTATGATTCTATGACCCTCTCAAAGAGAATCCTACTCGGGCTCATCTCCCCCCTCCCACCTTTGCAACAACACCCCCCCCACCTGTTCAACTCCCATGAACGTGACAGAATAAACCAAGTTAAGACAGCGATGGGCAACCTAGGCTGGTGAGTGGGTCGCATGGGTGGCCCCTCCTTCATTTCAGTGGGCCACGAGATAGAGATCAGACTTCTTTGCTAATCATGACCCCCATGAATAAGGTTAAATACCTTTAATACACGTCAAACATTTCATAATGCTTAATCATTTATATATTAATAGAACCATCATTAACTTCAAATGGTAAAAACAAAAGAAATATTTGCACTTTGGACGCAGAGGGAGTGGCTTTCTCAGTCAATGTTCTGTACAGTCAGCAGCCACCTCACATCACTGGCCCTTGCTTTACACGGGTATCACTTCACTCACACCAGTCGGGGAAAAAACTACATGGAAATCAGCAGAACATGGCAACCCCCCCCTGTGCGTGCGCAATGGTCGACTGAATGTCTCGTAGGCCACACTCGGATGGGCCACATATTGCCCCTCCCAAGCTGCGGGTTGTCCAGCACTGAGTTAGGACCTGGTCCAAAGCCAACAAAGAGACTTTGCCAGCCCCTTTTTTCACCCTCCCCACCACCAACCTCCCCTCCCGCACCCCCACCTCCCCAAATTACCATTGGCAAAGGCGGTCACCACAGGGTCACCAAGCAAAGCGTGTAACCCTGGGAGCAGCCGTGCTGCATTCTGTTTCAAAATTGGCATCGGCCTACCTGCGAATAGCAAACCATTCTTCTCCACACCAGTTTCTTCTCAGCTCCCCGCTTCCCCTCTGTTGTTGACGTGTACCACGTGCTGTTGGCTGGCCAAGGGACTATAGGAGATGGCACTGCTTCTGAGTTTCTGTCTGTGTGGTAACGCGAAGGTGCTGGAGTATTCACAGGTATTGCTTGTGTTCCATCTTATTTACCCCCAATTTTCTGCCCCGTTAGTCCTCTTTCTACCACAGAACAGCTGGGTCGAATGTCTTGGGACTCGCTCGTCCCTCACTCCAGCCCAACACTCATAAGAATGCTCCATTATGTGAAGTGCCACCATTAAGAAAGCCCACCAACGCCTCTACTTTCTCAGGAGGCTAAGGACATTTGGCATGTCTGCTACGACACTCAACAACTTTTACAGATGCACCATAGGAAGCAACTTTTCAGGTTGTATCACAGCTTGGTATGGCTCCTGCTTTGCCCAAAAGTGCAAGCTACAAAGGGTCGTGAATGTAGCCCAATCCATCACGCAAACCAGCCTCCCATCCATTGGCTCTGTCTACACTTCCCGCTGCCTCGGCAAAGCAGCCAGCGTACTCAAAGACCCCACGCACCCTCTCTTCCACCTTCTTCCATCGGAAAAAAGATACAAAAGTCTGAGGTCACGCACCAACCGACTCGAGAACAGCTTCTTCCCTGCTGCTACCTGACTTTTGAATGGACCTATCATATATTAAGTTGATCTTCCTCTGCACCTCAGCTAGAACTGTAATGCTACATTCTGCACTCTCTCCTTTCCTTCTCTATGAATGGTATGCTTTGTCTGTATAGCGCGCGAGAACCAATACTTTTCACTGTATGTTAATACATGTGACAATAATAAATCAAATCATTTCAGAAATTAAACCCAAGGCCCTGAAACCCGGGTGGATATTAAAGATTGGAGGAGCTCTTTAACGAGGGTGCTGCCTGGCGTATTGGTCAACATTCTCCTCCAATCAAAATGTTTTGTGGGATCCTGTTTTCTGTGGCTGCTACATTTAACAAAATTAAGCAGTTGCTGGTATACACGAAATGTTTTTAGGCCTTTGAGATAAGCTGCTGTATATTTACCAATGTTTTTTCCTCTGACCGTTTAGAGAAGCCTAGCTTCAACACTCAACAATTCAAAACACCAGTTGCCCCTTGTACAGTCTGTAAATAACGCCAACTAGTTGGTGGTGGAATACAGTGTTACTCCCGGAACAGGGAGCAATGAGAGAGGTCAGGGAAGCGATGTATTGAATATTTAAGTCACGAATCTATGTGCTAGTTTAATTTATTTTGCTAGTTTTTTCTTCTCTTCGTCGTTCTGAGGGTCCTGGAGCAGAGAACCATTTATTTATATGGAACTTTTCGCAACCTTTAGAAGGGTGGTCTCTTTTAGTCAATGCGGGGCCTAGTGGTATTAACACTAGACTATTAATCCAGAAACTCAGCTAATGTTCTGGGGACCCGGGTTCGAATCCCACCACGGCAGATGGTGGAATTTGAATTCAATCAAAAATAAATCTGGAATTAAGAACCTACTGATGCCAATGAAACCATTGTCGATTGTCGTAAAAAACCCCATCTGACTCACTAATGTCCTTTAGGGAAGGAAATCTGCCATCCTTACCTGGTCTGGCCTACATGTGACTCCAGAGCCACAGCAATGGGGATGACTCTCAATTGACCCCTGAAATGGTCTAGTAAGTCACTCAGTTTCAAGGGCAACTAGGGATGGGCAATAAATGCTGGCCTAGTCAACGATGCCCATGTCCCACACATGAATAAACAAAAAGCTGTCCCAGGCACAGCAAGATCCCACAAACAGCAGCGAGGGGATGGGAAAGATCTGATTTAGTGATGCTGAAGGAATATCGGCCCATCAGCTTCCAGGAGTCCACCCCATCCTCCTCAGTTTGGCTGCTGAGTGGCTATTTGTGCGGAGATAGAGCCTGGGCTAAATTTAAAGTTTATTTATAAGTGTCACAAGTTGGCTTACATTAACACTGCAATGAAGTTACTGTGAAAATCCCCTAGTTGTCACACTCCAGCACCTGTTTGGGTGCACTGAGGGAGGCACAGTGGTTAGCACTGCTGCCTCACAGCACCAGGGACCCGGGTTCGATTGCCGGCCTGGGTCACTGTCTGTGTGGAGTCTGCACATTCTCCCCATGTCTGCGTGGGTTTCCTCCGGGTGCTCCGGTTTCCTCCCACAGTCCGAAACGACGTGCTGGTTGGATGTATTGATCTGAAAAGCGCCGTAGTGTGGCGACTAGGTGAATTTCAGAGTAACTTCATTGCAGTGCTAATGTAAGTCATACTTGTGACTAATAAATAAACTTTTAGAATTTAGCACGGCCAATGCATCTAACCAGCACGTCTTTCGGACTGTGGGAGGAAACTGGAGGAAACCCATGCCGACATGGGGAGAATGTGCAGACTCCGCACAGACAGTGACCCAAGCCGGGAATCGAACCCGGGTCCCTGGAGCTGCGAGGCGCAATGCTAACCACTGTGCCACCTAACCAGAGTTGGCTAATCTTTTTGCGTGAGGGGTCATATTTCAGTCTTTCTCTCGCTGAGGGGGGCTGATGAAGAAATTTCAGAAAGATAAAGTTTGGTACAACATTCAACTCCCTGCCACCAACCCACAAGCTATTGTGGTGCCCCGGCGGATTTCTCCGTGAACGTCTCCCCAGTGCCTGACACAATCCCCCACTATCCATCCGTACTCTGAGGGTCTTGCCTATTCTCTTCTAACCCATGGAGTTTGGGGATTTTTTTGGTGAAGATTGACCACCCACCCCTCTCCCCCACCCCCTCACCATCCAAACCCAGCCCACTGAAAGCCCTGGCGAACCATGTCGCTGGAATGGACTCCTCAGTGTCTGTGTTATGTGAACAAAGAACCAAAGAACAAAGAAAATTATAGCACAGGAACAGGCCCTTCGGCCCTCCAAACCTGCACCGACCATGCTGCCCGACTGAACTAAAACCCCCTACCCTTCCGGGGACCATATCATAAGAACATAAGAAATAGGAGCAGGAGTAGGCCATCTAGCCCCTCGAGCCTGCCCCGCCATTCAATAAGATCATGGCTGATCTGACGTGGATCAGTACCACTTACCCGCCTGATCCCCATAACCCTTAATTCCCTTACCGATCAGGAATCCATCCATCCGCGCTTTAAACATATTCAGCGAGGTAGCCTCCACCACCTCAGTGGGCAGAGAATTCCAGAGATTCACCACCCTCTGGGAGAAGAAGTTCCTCCTCAACTCTGTCTTAAACCGACCCCCCTTTATTTTGAGGCTGTGTCCTCTAGTTTTAACTTCCTTACTAAGTGGAAAGAATCTCTCCGCCTCCACCCTATCCAGCCCCCGCATTATCTTATAAGTCTCCATAAGATCCCCCCTCATCCTTCTAAACTCCAACGAGTACAAACCCAATCTCCTCAGCCTCTCCTCATAATCCAAACCCCTCATCTCCGGTATCAACTTGGTGAACCTTCTCTGCACTCCCTCCAATGCCAATATATCCTTCCTCATATAAGGGGACCAATACTGCACATAGTATTCCAGCTGCGGCCTCACCAATGCCCTGTACATCCCTCTATTCCCATCCTATTCATGTATTTGTCAAGACACCCCTTAAGGTCACTACCGTATCTGCTTCCACTACCTCCCCCGGCAGCGAGTTCCAGGCACCCACCACCCTCTGTGTAAAAAAACTTGCCTCCTACATCTCCTTTAAACCTTGCCCCTCGCACCTTAAACCTATGCCCCCGAGTAATTGACTCTTCCACCCTGGGAACAAGCTTCTGACTATCCACTCTGTCCATGCCCCTCATAATCTTGTAGACTTCTATCAGGTCGCCCCTCAACCTCCGTCGTTCCAGTGAGAACAAACCAAGCTTCTCCAACCTCTCCTCATAACTAATGCCCTCCAAGCCAGGCGACATCCTGGTAAATCTTTTCTGTAACCTCTCCAAAGCCTCCACCTCTTAGCAAAGCAGCAGGTTGACTGTGATTCTGTAGCCTGCTCGTTAACGACTGGGGAAGCATAAATTCTTGTAAACTTTGCAATTAAAAGGGGATTGGGGGAGGAAGTGGGGAGAGAAAGTGTGTTTTTACTTAGCCCCTTATAAGGGTTTCTCACTGTGTTAAGATGGGTTTCCTTTAACTGAGGAAATATGCTGCGCGACCGGGTTGCCTGTGGCTGTCTCATGCTGCGTATCTGAGCATTTAGGAAGTTTGTCTCACTTAAAACTTTAAAATCCATCTCTAGGGAGTTGCGAATTCACACATCTGCCAGTGATTTCTGTGTTATGTTCAGTGCAGTGGGCTTAGCTGAATCTTGTGTGACTTTACTGTTGCTGAGTTCTTAATTACGAAGCTTTGCGAAAGTTAGCAGATCTCGGGCGAATTTAGGGATGGTATCCTTGTTTTTTTTCCCCTTTGCAGGAGTTTTAATTATAACTGAATGCAGCATTAGTGCCCGGAATGCTCCATTAATTGGATCTGAGGCGGGGAGGGGCGGGAGGGAGAAAGGCAAAATAACATTGCTCTGTTTGCTATGTGGCGCTTACGCCATCTGTTGCAGTGCGAGATTGGAGCCAGGGTCAGGCAGTTAAACTGTCAGGACGGAGTCTGTACAGACACCCGAGCACTCGCACTCATAACAGCCGCAACACTCGCCTTGGCTCAGCCAATCTACGCCAGAAATTGCCTAAGACACAAAAAATGCCTCAGGTAAATTTCTGGGCACTTAGCACCCGAGAGGTTTGTTGGAACGTGGGTGAATTCTGACTCTTGTCCTGATCATAGAATCCCTGCAGTGCAGAAGGAGGCCATTCGGCCCATCGAGTCTGCACCGACCACAGTCCCACCCAGGCCCTATCCCCATAACCCCATGCATTTACCCTAGCTAGTACCCCTGACACTAAGGAGCAATTTAGCACGGCCAATCCACCTAACCCGCACAGGGATATGGGGGTAGGGCCTGGGTGGGATTGTGGTCGGTGCAGACTCGATGGGCCGAATGGCCTCTTTCTGTACTGTAGGGTTTCTATGATTTCTATGATGATGATCTTTGGACTGTGGGAGGAAACTGGAGCACCCGGAGGAAACCCACGCAGACACGAGGAGAATGTGCAAACTCCACACACACAGTGACCCAAGCCGGGAATCGCACCCGGATCCCTGGCGCTGTGAAGCAGCAGTGCTAACCCACTGTGCCACCGTGCCACCCCCAACGCAATCTTCCAACGCAATTCCCATTCATTTCCAAAATTCCCAATATTTTAAAAATCCAGGACCAGCCTTTAGGCCTTCCCCGCCTCTCCGTTAAGTCATGGTTAATCTGCATTCTTGTCTCCAATTACAAATCTTTGTTCCATCTCCCTTGCCTGAGTCTTTGTCCTGAGGATTCTGGGTCTGTACTCGATGGAGTTTGAAAGGATGAGGGGGGGATCTCACTGAAACTGACAGAATACTGAAAGGCCTGGGTAGAGTGGACATGGGGAAGATGTTTCCATTAGATTACAAGAAGAAATTAGATGTAGCGCCAGGGGCTAAAGGGATCAAGGGATATGGGGGGGAAGGGGGGGGGGGGATCAGTCACGATCAAAATGAAAGGAAGAACAGGCTCAAAGGGCTGAATGGCCTCCTCCTGCTTCTAGTTTTAATGGTTGGAATTTTACCGCCTTGCCCACCACGGGAATCGGGAGTGGGTGAGGGGGGGAAATGGAAAGACCTGGTGACCTCAAGTGGGATTTTACGGTTTCGGGACATGAGAAGCCCCGTAAAACCCCACCCTATGTTTCTGTGTTGGTAGGGGGTGGGGGGGATCTCACTGAAACGTACAGGACACTGAAAGGCCTAGACAGAGTGGACATGGGGAAGATGTTTCCATTAGTAGGAGAGGCTCAGATCCGAGGGCACAGCCTCAGAATAAAGGGACGACCCTTTAGAACCGTGGTGAGGAGGAATTCCTTCAGCCAGAGGGTGGTGAAAGTGGGCAGCACGGTGGCACAGTGGTTAGCTGGTGGGAGGGGTGATTGGGGGGGTGGGGGTACATGCCAGTGCTCTTTTGCTGATCTTGCTTTATTTGGGCTGAGAACCTAACATCAGATTGAACCCTGGTGAGCAAAAGCAAGATTAACTTGCTGAGCGATTAGGAGAGTTTACGGTTCTCCCTTTATCAATCTCTAATGTTACTTTGGTCTTACCTGCGGGTTCATATGTTCATTTTTAGATGGGCTCATTGGAAGGGTACACTGAAGATTCCGTTTTTTGGATACTCTGTTCACGGTTTGCATCTAAGACCATAAGAAATAGGGTACGCACACAGCTTGCATCCTATTCTTTCCTGATGTATCACAGCTTGGTCTGGCTCCTGCTCTGTCCAGGAAAGCAAGAAACTACAAAAGGTCGTGAATGAAGCCCAGTCCATCACTCAAACCAGCCTCCCATCCATTGACTCTGTCTACACTTCCCGCTGCCTTGGCGAAGCAGCCAGCATAATCAAGGACCCCACGCACCCCGGACATTCTCTCTTCCACCTTC
Organism: Mustelus asterias; assembly: GCF_964213995.1. Taxonomy (NCBI): domain Eukaryota; kingdom Metazoa; phylum Chordata; class Chondrichthyes; order Carcharhiniformes; family Triakidae; genus Mustelus; species Mustelus asterias. The sequence continues at coordinate 9,789,674 of NC_135812.1, forward strand.
TTCCGTTGGGAAAAAGATACAAAAGTATCACGTACCAACCGACTCAAGAACAGCTCCTTCCCTGCTGCCATCAGGCTTTTGAATGGACCTACCTCGCATTAAGTTGATCTTTCTCTCTACCCTAGCTATGATTGTAACACTACATTCTGCACTCTCTCCTTTCCTTCTCTATGAACGGTATGCTTCGTCTGTATGGTGCGCAAGAAACAATACTTTTCACTGTATACTAATACACGTGACAATAATAAATCAAATCAAACCAAATTAACCTGCACATCTTTGGAGGAAACCGGAGCACCCGGAGGAAACTCTCGCAGACACGGGGAGTACGTGCAGACTCCACACAGACAGTGACCCAAGGCCGGAATTGAACCCGGGACTGTGACACCGTGAGGCAGCAGTGTTAACCACTGTGCCGTCCTTGCTTACGCCTCCAATACCCAATAATAACAACACTACATTCTGCACCCTCTCTCCGTCTCTATGAACGGTATGCTTTGTCAGTATAGTGCGCAAGAAACAATACTTTTCACTGTAGCCCAATACATGTGACAATAATAATGAGCTTTGTCAAAGGGTCATCTGGACTCGAAACGTCAGCTCTTTTCTCTCCTTACAGATGCTGCCAGACCTGCTGAGATTTTCCAGCATTTTCTCTCTTTTGGTGACAATAATAAATCAAATCAAAATCAATCTGTTCATCTCCCCTCGGACAGAACGGTGCCCGAGGCGCTGGCCAACAAAGTCAGGGAGTCTCCCAGAGGCTGAATGCTTGCTATTGCACCCTTGGTTCTGATCCAGAAACTTGACTCTTCCAGTGTTAAGACTCCGGTTCAGCAGTGACTCCCAGAGGGGTACTTTACTGAACTGGGTAGCTAAGCTGGCAGAGGGCCCTGAACACCAAACATCGCCCGCCCAGCTTGGGTCTCTCAATTTCCCGATGTGTTTTGTTTTCGGAAAAGCGATGGGAGCAGATTAAGAGGAGCAGGAGCCACATTTCCCCAATTGTACACCCATTACGAAACCGCACAAATCAAACCGTCAGTGGCAACTTGCAGAAACTGGTGGGGGAAGATTTGCTTTTATAAAAAGGGTCGCCAGTCAATCAACATCTCATGTTGTTCAGCCAGGAAATGAAGAGCTGTACTTTAGGCAAATGTTGACATTGGCTTTCTGTGACCGGCTGTATCAAGGGCCAGGGATCGCTAGTTTTCTCTTCCCTTTAAGCATTAAACTCACCTCCAGAAGTTACGACCTGACATAATTAATGCGCGCGCTGTGGATTTGCCAAGGTTCTGTCGTCTGATGCTGGATTTATCAGGAGGACAAGGTTCCCGGCCGGTTTCAGACTGACCCGTATTTATCTAACACATACCTCTGGTGTAACATTGCCATACAGCTTTCCACAACTCACTCATTCTCACGTTTTACCTCTTTTGTTAAAAGGGGAAACAGTTGTGTTAATTTACTGGGAAAACGCCATCCTTCAGGGCAGCCAGGGTGGCACAGTGGTTAGCACTGCTGCCTCACAGCCCCAGGGACCCCGGGTTTGATTCCCGGCTCGGGTCACTGTCTGTGCGGAGTCTGCACATTCTCCCCGTGTCTGCGTGGGTTTCCTCCGGGTGCTGCGGTTTCCTCCCACAGTCCGAAAGACATAAGACATAGGAGCAGAATTAAGCCACTCGGCCCATCGAGTCTGCTCCACCATTCAATCATGGCTGATATATTTCTCATCCCCATTCTCCTGTCTTTTCCCCATAACCCCTGATCCCCTTATTAATCAAGAACCTATCTATCTCTGTCTTAAAGACACTCAATGACCTGGCCTCCACAGCCTTCTGCGGCAAAGAGTTCCACACATTCACCACTCTCTGGCTGAAGGAATTCCTCCTCATCTCTGTTTTAAAGGAGCGTCCCTTCAGCCTGAGGCACACACAGTGGTGAGCACTGCTGCCTCACAGCGCACACACACACACACATACCTCTACACCCCCCTCCCCCATCCCCTCCCCTCCCTGGACACCCCTACACTTGTGCACACGCACAATAAACCTACCCACAAAGCAGACTGGGAGATGAAGTCCCCATTGCTGTATGAAGCCAGATCAGAGTGTGTGCTACTAGGGGCTATCACATAGTCAGTGGAAGGTGAACCCAACTCCTTAACTCAGCCCCCGTTCCCGGCCCTTCCCTGATGAGCAGATACGGAAACCTATTCTGTCTCTCTAAAATTAAAGTTTATTTATTAGTCACAAGTAAGGCTTACATTAACACTGCAATGAAGTTACACTCCGGCGCCTGTTCGGGTCAATGCACCCTAACCAGCATGTCTTTCGGACTGTGGGAGGAAACCGGAGCACCGGAGGGAACCCACGGAGACACGGGGAGAACGTACAGACTCCACACAGACAGTGACCCAAGCTGGGAATCGAACCCGAGTCCCTGGCGCTGTGAGGCAGCAGTGCTAACCCACTGTGACACCGTGCCACCCAGAGCTCTGCTTCTTAAATGAAAAGGCACAAAAGATTTGATTGATTAGCTCTGCTGCTTGGCAGTTTTTGATGTTCTTTTGTATTAATTAGTCGTTTTTTAAATGATCAATTTATTGCTTTGATGTTGATTTTTTTTTAAATTCCCGTTGAATGTTGTGCCAAACTTTATCTTTCTGAAATTTCTTCATCGGCCCCCTCAGCGGGAGAAAGACCCCTCACGCAAAAACACTGGTTGGGCGGCACGGTGGCACAGTGGTTAGCACTGCTGCTTCACAGCGCCAGGGACCCGGGTTCGATTCCTGGCTTGGGTCACTGTCTGTGTGGAATCCGCATGTTCTCCCCCGTGTCTGCGTGGTTTTCCTCCGGATGCTCCAGTTTCCTCCCACAATCCAAAGACGCGCGGGTTAAGTGCATTGGCCGTGTTAAATTCTCCCTCCGTGTACCCGAACAGTCGTCGGAGTGTGGAGCTTTGTGTAGAAGGGATCAGTGGTATCCAGCCACCCATTCTTGTGGAAAAGAGTTGCCCATTGATCCCCTACCCAGGTGAAAGTCAAACCCAGCTTGTGGAGTTAGGCTAGGTTGGAAGGAGAAGGCCAGGATTGGGAATTTGACCTGGAACGCAGTGGGCTCAGAGCACAGGACAGTTACAAGGTGCCCAGGGACTGGAAGCAGTGGGTGGATGGGGTGGGAATGGAGTCAATGGACAGTCATCGTCACTCATCCTTTCATACCCAGCGGCCAGTTACAGAGTGCCTTTGCCATGGAATTGTTGAGAGTCTTTGCTAGCGCCATTTTGAAGGGGACTGACTGGATAAATAGTCGTTTAGTAATGCAGGACTTGAGCATTGCTGAAAAAAAAGACATGTTGTCGAAGCTTTTCATCTTCCACTCATCAGGACACTTCACAAGACCCCAAGTATCAGGGGAGAATCATAGAATCCCTACAGTGCAGAAGGAGGCCATTCGGCCCAGCAAGTCTGCACCAAACACCAATCCCACCCAGGCAGTATCCCCGCTTAGTTACCCTGCTAATCCCTCTAACCTATCACATCCTGGGACACTAAGGGTTAACTTAGCATGTCCAATCGACCTAACCCGCACATTTTTGGACTGTGGGAGGAAACCGGAGCAACCGGAGGAAACCCACGCAAACACGGGGACAACGTGCAGACTCCACACAGACAGTGACCCGAGCCGGGAATCGAACCCAGGTCCCTGGCGCTGAGAGGCAGCAGTGCCAGCCACTGTGCCACCGTGCCGTAAGAACAACAATTGATACTGGAAGGGGAGAGAGTGCTGATTGGCTGGCAAGTAGACTCTGTGGCAATACCTCTACCAATCCGAATCGACATGCCAACCAGTCAGCATTCTCTCCTCATCCAGAATAAATTGTTGTTTTCTCCTTGTGCTGGTATCCTTGCTTAATGTCCTGATGAGTCCAAGGCACAAAACTTCAGTGTGTCTCTTTCTTCAGCAATAAATTTCGAACTTAAAATGTTCACTTTCTTTGTTGTTTCTGCTCTCCAATTTCAGATGAAGTTGTGGACTAAATACAAAGTGACCAATATCCCATCACTAATATTCATCGAGGGCAACACAGGAAGGATCGTCAGCAGGAATGGACACCTGATTATCCGGGACGATCCTCTAGGTAGGGATTCTAATGCCCCCCCCCCGCAAACCCCGCCGCGCAGCTTCAGACTGTTGTGGGCGCCCCCAACAAAAATACCTCACTCTTCAGCACCTTTTTGCAGCCGCACTAACCACTTTGTTAACTCGAGCAGGTTCCGAGTTTCCCTGGGGTCACAAGTCCTTCGGCGAGGTGATTGCTGGATCACTGATCAAGAACAATGGGCAGATAGTGGACAGCAGTGCCCTAGATGGCAGCTACATCGGTGTCTATTTCTCTGCGCACTGGGTAAGACCAGAGTCACAAACCTCTTGCTTTGCCTCACACAGAACAGATGCTCGAGTAACCTCCACGTTTTGATGCATTAAAGATTGGTTAATGGATCCCAAGCCAGATTGTGAAGTGTGTAGATAATGCATCACCGAATAGGATCTCTACAGTGCAGAAGAGGCCATTCGGCCCATCGCGTCTGCACTGACTCGTTGACAGAGTATCTTATCCGGGCCCTCCCGAATCCCTATAACCCCACACATTTACCATGGCCAATCCACCCAAACCACACATATCTATGGAGTGTGGGAGGAAACTCCCACACCAGGGACCAATGTTCGATTCCAGCCTCGGGTCACTGTCTGTGCGGAGTCTGCACGTTCTCCCCGTGTCTGCGTGGGTTTCCTCCGGGTGCTCCGGTTTCCTCCCACAATCCAAAGATGTGCGGGTTAGGTGGATAGGCCATGCTAAATTGCCCCTTAGTGTCAGGGGGAATTGGCAGGATAAATATGTGGGGTTATATGTGGGCCAGCATTTATTGCCCATCCCTAGTTGCCCGAGGGTAGTTGAGTCAACCACCTTGCTGTGGCTCTGGAGTCACATGTAGGCCAGACCGGGTAAGGATGGCAGATTTCCTTCCCTAAAGGACATTAGTGAACCAGATGGGTTTTTCCGACAATCGACAATGGTTTCATGGTCATCAGGAGATTCTTAATTCCAGATATTTTTTATTGAACTCAAATTCCACCAACTGCCGTGGCAGGATTCGAACCCGGGTCCACAGAACATTAGCTGAGTTTCTGGATTAATAGTCTAGCAATAATGCCACTCGGCCAGCTAGCTAAAGTTTAAAGTTTTAAAGTTTATTTGTTAGTGTCACAAGTAGGCTTACATTAACACTATAATAAAGTTACTGTGAAAATCCCCTTGTCGTTGAAGGGAATAGATAAGATAGAAGCAGGGAACTTGTTTCCACTGGCGGGTGAAACTAGAACTCGGGGGCATAGTCTCAAAATAAGGGGGAGGAGATTTAGAATTGAGTTGAGGAGGAACTTCTTCACACAAAGGGTTGTGAATCTGTGGAATTCCCTGCCCAGTGAAGCAGTTGAGGCTACCTCATTGAATGCTTTTAAGGCAAGGATAGATAAATTTTTGAACAGTGAAGGAATTAAGGGTTATGGTGAGCGGGCGGGTAAGTGGAGCTGAGTCCACAAAAAGATCAGCCATGATCTTATTGAATGGCTGAGCAGGCTCGAGGGGCCAGGTGGCCTATTCCTGCTCCTAGTTCTTATATTCTTATGTCACACTCACGTGCCTGTTCGGGTTCGCTGAGAGAGAATTTAGCATGGCCAATCCGCCTAACCTGCAAATCTTTGGCGTGTGGGAGGAAACCGGAGCACCTTGAAGAAACCCACACAGACACGGGGAGAGGGTGTAGACTCCGCACAGACAGTGCCCAAGCTGGGAATTGAACCCGGGTCCCAGGCGCTGTGAGGCAGCAGTGCTAATCATTGTGGCACCGTGCCGAGGAGGTTACAGAGACAGGAGGGGCCATGGATGGGTCTGAAAACAAGAATTAGAATTTTAAAATCGTGGCGTTGCCAGATCAGGAGCCAGTGAAGGTTACTAAGCACAGAGAGTGATGGGTGAATGGAACTCGAGGTGAGTTAGAATGTAGGCAGTAGACTTTTGATAAGGTTATGTTATTCTAAGATGGGAGAGGTGACTATGCAGGAACAATCATTCCATTCTCCTGGGAGGACCAATGCACCTAACCTGCACATCTTTGGACTGTGGGAGGAAACCGGAGCACCCGGAGGAAACCCACACAGAACACGAGGAGAATGTGCAAACTCCGCACTGACAATGACCCAAGCCGGGAATTGAACCCAGGTCCCTGGCGCTGTGAGGCAGCAGTGCTAACCACTGTGCCACCATGCCACCCCCATTTCAGTGCAACTACCTACCAAGAGCATTTTGATTGGCCTCTTTAGAGAAAGGTATGGTGAAGTCAATGCCTTTGGAAAGTAACAGTCAGTAGTCTCACAACACCAGGTTAAAGTCCAACAGGTTTATTTGGTAGCACGAGTTTTCGGAGCAAGGAGCAATGCTCCAAAAGCTCATGCGACCAAATAAACCTGTTGGACTTTAACCTGGTGTTGTGAGACTTCTTACTGTGCCCACCCCAGTCCAACGCCGGCATCTCCACATTTTGGAAAGTAAGTCAGTGAGAGACGGACCGGGGAGGAAAAGGTTTAATTTAACTTTGAATGCGTTCCAGCAATATCTAAACTCTTGAGCAATCCCCATCAGACCTGTCCTGCAATGGGGCTAATTATTACAACTCTGAAAATGCAAGACCCTGGGAAAAGGCCGCATGTTTTCCAGATGTGGGACGTTACATCAAACACAAAAATACGGGGATAAGTGACGTGTATTGATGGTGTTCTGAGGGGGCGAGGGAGGGAGGATTTTTTAATGATTACCATGTTGCCGAAAAAGCGTGAACATTATTGGTGCAGAAGGCGAGAGTAACTGAACCCAACTGTTTGCCGTATTCATTCTCTCCTCTTTAATACAGTGCCCTCCTTGCAGAAGTCTCACCCGTCTCCTGGTGGAGACGTATCGGAAAATCAAAGAGATGGGACAGAAGTTTGAGATTGTTTTCATCAGTGCTGACAGGTAAACCATATTCCTTAGTTTGGGATATTCAACCGCACAGCCAGTGACGTTCCGGAAAAATACATCTCACACTGCACTGAGTGACATTCACATGGGCGATCCGCGTGGTAGCAAGCCCCTTTAAGGGGGCGTGGTTTCAGAAGGTCATGTGTCCCGATCAGCCAATTGGGCCAAAGAGCGGGAATTCCAGAGCCAAACACAGGTTTTCCTGGAATTAATCAATCCTGGAGCCGTAGAAGTCAAAAAGTAAAGTTTATTTATTAGTGCCACAAGTAAGGCTTACATTAACACTGCAATGAAGTTCTTGTGAAATTCCCTCAGTTGCCACACTCCGGCGCATGTTTGGGTCAATGCACCCTAACCAGCACGTCTTTCAGATGGTGGGAGGAAACCGGAGCACCCGGAGGAAACCCACGCCGACAAGGGGAGAATGTGCAGACTCCACACAGACAGTGACCCAAGCCAGGAATCGAACCCAGGTCCCTGGCGCTGTGAGGCAGCAGTGCTAACCACTGTGCCACCGTGCCGCCCGCATAACTGAGCACTCGGTTTATAAGCGTGGTTGTTCTACTAAATAGCTTGTTATTGTTCACACCTGGTGGTCCCCAATCAGTCAGATACTGCACTCCACTCGCTGTCAGTTTCAAGGGAGGAAGAGGGTGGTGCTGGAAACCATTCTGGCCACCAAGCCTGGCCGGTGTTCATTCATCCGTTGTCGTAGCGTCTGCATGGTTTGACAATCAAGCCGCTCGACAATCACCAGGCAAGACTGTTCTCTTCCTATTGGGGAACACTTCAACGGTCACGGGCATTCGGCCTCTGATATTCGGGTAAGCGTTCTCCAAGGCGGCCTTCACAACACACGACAGCGCAGAGTTGCTGAGCAGAGACTGATAGCCAGGTTCCGCACACATGAGGACGGCCTCAACCAGGATCTTGGGTTCATGTCACACTATCTGTAACTCCCACAACTTGCCTGGACTTGCAAAATCTCACTGGCTGTCCTGTCTGGAGACAATACACATCTCTTTAACCTGTGCTAATGTTCTCTCCACTCACATTGTCTGTACCTTTAAGACTTGGTTAGCTGTAAAGACTTGCATTCCAATCATTATTCATTATTTTGTAAATTGAGTTTGTGTCTTTATATGCCCTGTTTGTGAACAGAACTCCCACTCACCTGACGAAGGATCAGCGCTCCGAAAGCTAGGGGCGTTTGCTACCAAATAAACCTGTTGGACTTTAACCTGGTGTTGTTAGACTCCTTACTGTGTTTACCCCAGTCCAACGCCGGCATCTCCACATCATACTGACTCTTCAGCCATTTGACACAGTTTCTGCTTATTGGCTCTAATTTAGGCCTTCATGAATTGAAATACCTCTGTCAAACCTGCCGTCAGCTTCCTCTGCTCTCAGGAGAACAACCCCAGCTTCTCCAGTCCATCCACATTGCTGTAATTCCCCCAACCCTGGAACCATTCGAGAAAATCTCTTCTGCCTTCACGCACATCCTTCACAAACTGTGGGTGTGGTACCAATCAGATGGGTTCAAATTTTACCCTCTGCCATGGTGGGATTTGAACGTAGGTTCCCAGAGCATTATCTTGGGCCTCTGGATTGTTAGTCCAGTGACCATACCACGATGCTCTTGCCTCCCCTTATATCAGGTGTTGTGGAGGGATAACTGGGTAGAATATATCCCAGACTGATTCCTGATGTGACAGGATTGTTGTTTGAGGAGAGATTGGGTCGAGTGGGCCTGTATTCACTGGAGTTGAGAAGAAGTGAAAGGGGATCTCATTAAAATGCTGACAGGGCTGGACAGACTGGATGCAGTGATGATGTTTCTGCTGGCTGGAGGGTCTAGAACTAGGGGTCATAGTCTTGGATATGGGGAAGGCCATTCACGACTGAGATGAGGAGAACGTTTTTCACTCAGAGGGTGGTGAACCAGTGGAATTATCTACCTTTTTATTCATTTGTGGGACATGGACGTCACTGGCTAGCCCATCCCTAGTTACCTGAGGGTGGTTAAGAGTCAACCATGTTGCTGTGGGTCTGGAGTCACATGTAGGCCAGACTGGATAAGGTTGGCAGATTTCCTTCCCTGAAGGACAGTGAACCAGATGGGTTTTTCCAACAATCGACAATGGTTTCATGGTCATCAGTAGATTCTTAATTCCAGATATTTTTTATTGAATTTAAATTCCACCATCTGCCGTGGCGGGATTCGAACCCGAGTCCCAAGAACATCAGCTGAGTTTCTGGATTAATAGTCTAGCGCTAATACCACTAGGCCATCGCCTCCTATCCTCTGTGGAAGTCACTGAATATATTTAAGAAAGAAACAGAAAGATTTCAGGACTTTGAAGACATTAAGGGGTATGGGGAGACCGCGGGAATGTGGCATTGAGATAGAGGATCAGCCATGATCATAATGAATGGTAGAGCATGCTCGATGGGCCGAATGGCCTACTCCTGTTCCTATTTTCTAAGCTCCTAAATTTAACCCACTCCATTGCACGAGTATCTTGCAGAACTTGATTGCCAATTGGTAGAAGAGCCATAATATTTACCTGACAAGGTGGCACAGTGGTAAGCACTGCTGCCTCACAGCGTCAGGGACCCGGGTTCAATTCCCGGCTTGGGTTACTGCCTAATCGGAGTCTGCACGTTCTCCCCGTGTCTGTGTGGGTTTCCTCCTAGAGTATTAATCCAGAAACTCAGCTGATGTTCTTGGGACTCAGGTGGGTGTCATAGAGTCGTAGTCATAGAGATTCACAGCATGGAAACAGGCCCTTCGGCCCAACTTGTCCATGCCACCCTTTTTTTTAACCACTAAACTAGTCCCAATTACCCGCGTTTGGCCCATATCCCTCTATACCAGTCTTACCCATGTAACTGTCTAAATGCTTTTTAAAAGACAAAATTGTACCCGCCCCTACTACTGCCTCTGGCAGCTCGTTCCAGACACTCATCACCCTCTGTGTGAAAATATTGCCCCTCTGTACCCTTTCACCTTAAACCTATGGGAGGAAACCGGAGCATCCAGCCGGAAAGATGCAGTGGTTAGGGTGCATTGGCTGTGCTAAATTCTCCCTCAGTGTACCCGAACAGGCGCCGGAGTGTGGCGACTCAGGGATTTTCACAGTAGCTTCATTGCAGTCTTAATGTAAGCCTACTTGTGACACTAATAAATAAACTTTAAACTTTTCTTCTGCTCCTTAAATGATCTGGGCCCTAGATTATAGGTTTGTGTTCCAATCTAAAAATGCCACCCAACTCCCACTGCTGCTGGGATCTCACACCCTAAATGTTTGACTTCTTACCTGTCAGTGGGGTAGAAAAAAAATGTCTTGAAGTTTGTGCTGGGGGCGGGGTGGATGTAGAAACAAGGAATAAATCCCACATCCACTCGGGAATTGACGACGAGAGGATTTTCACAGTAACTTCATTGCAGTGTTAATGTAAGCCGACTTGTGACACTAAGAAACGTAAACATTGTAGGTCACGTGTCTCCCTTTGCCTAACCTATTCACAGCGCCAGGGACCCGGGTTCGATTCCCGGCTCGGGAGTCTGCACATTCTCCCCCGTGTCTGCGTGGGTTTCCTCCGGGTGCTCCAGTTTCCTCCCACATTCCGAATGACGTGCTGGTTAGGGTGTATTGACCCAAACAGGCGCCGGAGTGTGGCGACTCGGGGAATTTCACAGTAACTTCATTGCAGTGTTAATGTAAGCCTTACTTGTGACACTAATAAATAAACTTTAACTTTATTGTCCAGCATTGTCACTGAGTTATTGTGTGTGTGGGGAAGAGAGGGAGAGAGAGAGAGAGAGACAAAGGGAGGAATGGGACAGAAAATCCATTCTGTTATCTCTGGCTGACATTGTAGTGAAAGCAAACGGAAGGTCAGAATTGGGGATGGCGCTTGGCCAGCACTGGTGCTTGCATTCTTCAGCAAGTATTTATAACCAGTGACTTTAATTATAAACATAAGCTTTTTCCTGTCCTGGACAGCACTGAGATGACTTGGCAGCTGTAGAGCAACAGACAAACTCATTAAATATCAGCTTTCAGCCTGCCCTTGTGTTGTTATGTGCGCATAAATCATGGGGAGTTTGACTCCGTGTCTTCCTCTTGGAGGACTTCTGCACCGAAAGGGCCCAACTTGTTTCCAGTTAGAGGAGGAAGAAGAGGCTGAAGAAAATGAAGGAGCAACCTTGTTGCTAAGGAGCTTTCCGCCATGATCCAACCACTTAGTTCACAGAGTGTTGAAGCTTCAATCTTTTCGGGCCCACACAGTGAGTCCCTTAGAGCCTCCGACACGGTGCTTAAGCCCTGTTTTTAGCGTTAATTTGCATCTCTCTCTGGTTAATACGTCCTGCCGCTTTCTGATTTAGGATTTATCTGCTACTTGGGCAACATGGCAAAGCAACCACCCTTTCCAAAGCTGGAATACAAGCTGGTCACACTGATAACTATAAACCCAAAGGGTGGGATTCTTCCCCCCCCTACCCTATCCACCACCCCCCCCCCACCGCAGGCGGTGGAGGCCTGCCAATGGCGGGATGATGGTCCAGTCCCACCCAAGTTTGCTGATGACACCACCGTGGTGGGTCGGATCTCAAACAATGACGAGGCAGAGTACAGGAATGAGGTAGAGAATCTGGTGAACTGATGCGGCAACAATAATCTCTCCCTCAATGTCAACAAAACGAAGGAGATTGTCATCGACTTCAGGAAGCGTAATGGAGGGTGATGCGCTATCAATTAGGCAAAAGACTACTTGTGTGCCAATACAACTGTAGGCTTTTATTCATTACAGAATCAGGAGCACATCCCAACAGGTAACCGACCCGAACTGAACAAGGGGGAGGAGACAGCCACCTTTATACTAGGTGACAAGGGGAGGAGCCGAGCCGGCAGGGGATGTGTCCAGGCATGACAAACACACAACGGTGGTCCAGGCAGGACAAAGGCACAACTGGAGTCCACCACAGAGGGCATGCCCCTGTCTACATCGATATTTGAGAGCTTCAGGTTTTTAGGTGTCCAGATCACCAACAACCTGTCCTGGTCCCCCCATGCTGACACTATAGTTAAGAAAGCCCACCAACGCCACTACTTTCTCAGAAGACTAAGGATATTTGGCATGTCAGCTACAACTCTCACCAACTTTTTACAGATGCACCATAGAAAGCATTCTTTCTGGTTGTATCACAGCTTGGTATGGCTCCTGCTCTGCTCAAGACTGCAAGGAACTACAAAAGGTCGTGAATGTAGCCCAATCCATCACACAAACCAGCGTCCCATCCATTGACTCTGTCTACACTTCCCGCTGCCTCGGCAAAGCAGCCAGCATAATTAAGGACCCCACGCACCCCGGACATTCTCTCTTCCACCTTCTTCCGTCGGGAAAAGGATACAAAAGTCTGAGGTCACGTACCAACCGACTCAAGAACAGCTTCTTCCCTGCTGCTGTCAGACTTTTGAATGGACCTACCTCACATTAAGTTGATCTTTCTCTGCACCCTAGCTATGACTGTAACACTACATTCTGCACTCTCTCCTTTCCTTCTCTATGAATGGTATGCTTTGTTTGTATAGCACGCAAGAAACAATACTTTTCACTGTATACTAATACATGTGACAATGATAAATCAAATCAATGTCTACGGGGTTTTGCGTGCATCTGGGCCACTGGGGGTTGCCATCGACAAGACAGGAAGATTCTGGAAGGGCTGGAAAATTTTGGCCAAAGCGGACCGAGTTGCGAGGGGTGAGGAGCCATGAGTGGTGGGCTACATGTTTCCTGAGGACCATATGTTGGACACCCTTGACTTAGCTTATGAGGAGTAACTCTGAGCATGACCCACAAGTTCCCACGTTCCGCAACAACCTAGCATGTATCGCAACATTCGGAGCAGGAGCAGGCCACTCGGAGCAGGAGCAGGCCATTCAGCCCATCGAACATGCCGTATACTGACATAGCCAGCAGGCCACAGCTCGCAGGACTGAGGTGAGGAGAAATTCCTTCACCCAGAGGGTGGTGACTGTGGAATTCACTCCTATAGAAAGTTGTCGAGGCCAATACGTTATGTGATTTCAAGAAGCAATTAGATATAGCTCTTGGGCCTAAAGAGATCGAGGGGTATGTGGGGGGGAAGGGGGGGGGGGGATCAGGATATTGAATTTGATGATCAGCCATGATCAAAATGAATGGGCGGAGCAGACTCGGAGGGCCGAATGGCCTCCTCCTGCTTCTAGTTTCTAATCGACATCCCAGTACACAAAGCACTTACAGAAACATTATTACAATGGTCCCTGTGAGCATTAGATCATGAGATATCAGCAGCCCGACTCCATTTAACCACCTTGGCACCATCTCCCTTGGTGGTTTTACACCCTGTTAACTTTGTGTGAGTTCTGATTGAGCAGTGATAGTAGACAAGACAGTTAAGCTATTGTTTAAAGGCATGCAGATGCTGGAAATCTGGAATCTGGACAGAAGGTTCTGGAAGCGCTCAGCATTTTGACGACTGCATCAGTGGGGCAGGAAATCAAAGCCAACATTGGGACCCTGTCTGAACTGGAACACGCAGTGGGTTTGAAGCAAGCACGGAGGTCTGGCCATCGGGGCAGAGACACAAGGGAAGACTAGAAAGATTAGGTGGCAAAAGGAATGACGGTGTCAGGCGAAAAGCAGCGCGGTAATGCATCAAGAAACAAAACAGATTACTAAAGCAAAATAACTGCAGATGCCAGGAATGTGAATTACAAATATAAAATGCTGGAAATACTCAGCAGGTCTGACAGCATCTGTGGAGAGAGAAGGAGAGTTAATGTGACAGATCAAGCTTTTATCAGAACCCGACAAACTATAAACAAAGGCTTTGACAAAGGATCGCCTGGACTCGAAACGTCAGCTGTTTTCTCTCCTTGCAGATGCTGCCAGACCTGCTGAGATTTTCCAGTGTTTTCTCTTTTAGTTAAATTATAAACAATTACAAAGATTAGTGATTCGACAGATTGCTGTTTCCAATCAACTCATACAAGTTGCCCTGCCTCGAACAGAAAAGATTTACTGGGATGCTACTGGGACTGATGGTTTGAGTTATAAGGAGAGGCTGGATAGACTGGGACTTTTTTCCCTGGAGCGTAGGAGGCTGAGGGGTGATCTTATAGAGGTCTATAAAATAATGAGGGGCATAGATCAGCTAGATAGTCAACATCTTTTCCCAAAGGTAGGGGAGTCTAAAATTAGAGGGCATAGGTTTAAGGTGAGAGGGGAGAGATACAAAAGGGTCCAGAGGGACAATTTGTTCACACAGAAGGTGGTGAGTGTCTAGAACGAGCTGTCAGAGGTAGTACTAGAGGCGGGTACAATTTTGTCTTTTAAAAAGCGTTTAGACACTTAGATGGGTAAGATGGGTATAGAGGGATATGGGCCAAATGCGGGCAATTGGGACTAGCTTAGCGGTTTAAAAAAAGGGGGCAGCATGGACAAGCTGGGCCGAATGGCCTGTTTCCATGTTGTAAACCTCTATGACTCTGTAACAGAGATGGAGAAGGAAGGTCACCAAACTAGAAGTGTGTATTGAAGCCTTTGTTAAGTATCAGTAGTCCTGCAGGACACATGGTGTATTAGTGCCTGGAGTCACTCTGCATCCTGATGTAGCCAATGGGTGTTACTGCTAAATATATCGCTGGCAACTTGGCAATGCACTCCCCTCCGCGCCACTCACCATCCTGACTTGGAAATATATTGGCCGTTCCTTCGCAGTCGCTGGGTCAAAATCCTGGAACTCCCTCCCTAACAGCACTGTGGGTTCACCTACACCTCAGACTGCAGCGATTCAAGAAGGCGGCTCAACACCACCTTCTCAAGGATCATTAGAGATGGGCAATAAATGCCCACCATGAACATAGAACATAGAACATAGAACAGTACAGCACAGAACAGGCCCTTCGGCCCACGATGTTGTGCCGACCTTCATCTGAAACCAAGATCAAGCTATCCCACTCCCTACCATCCTGGTGTGCTCCATGTGCCTATCCAATAACCGCTTAAATGATCCTAAAGTGTCTGACTCCACTATCACTGCAGGCAGTCCATTCCACACCCCAACCACTCTCTGCGTGAAGAACCTACCTCTGATATCCTTCCTATATCTCCCACCATGAACCCTATAGTTATGCCCCCTCGTAATAGCTCCATCCACCCGAGGAAATAGTCTTTGAACGTTCACTCGATCTATCCCCTTCATCATTTTATAAACCTCTATTAAGTCTCCCCTCAATCTCCTCCGCTCCAGAGAGAACAGCCCCAGCTCCCTCAACCTTTCCTCATAAGACCGACACTCCAAACCAGGCAGCATCCTGGTAAATCTCCTCTGCACTCTTTCCAGTGCTTCCACATCCTTCTTATAGTGAGGTGACCAGAACTGCACGCAATATTCCAAATGCGGTCTCACCAAGGTCCTGTACAGTTGCAGCATAACCCCATGGCTCTTAAACTCCAACCCCCTGTTAATAAAAGCTAACACACTATATGCCTTCTTCACAGCTCTATCCACTTGAGTGGCAACCTTTAGAGATCTGTGGATATGGACTCCAAGATCTCTCTGTTCCTCCACAGTCTTCAGAACCCTACCTTTGACCCTATAATCCACATTTAAATACAATATACATTAAATACAATATACATTAAATACAATATACATTAAATACAATATACATTAAATACAAAAACATGCCAAATGCTTGATGTCATTAATAGGATAGATGCCAGACCGGAGAGATGGGTGGGGGGAGGGGGGTGGTGTCTTGTTTTGTGGCCTGAACTCTCGTCCCATACACCAAGATTTTGTTTATACCTCTACGGCAGCAAAGGTGGCACAGTGGTTAGCACTGCTGCTTCACAACGCCCGGGAACCAGGTTCAATTCCCGGCTTGGGTCACTGTCTGTGTGGAGTCTGCACGTTCTCCCCGTGTCTGCATGGGTTTCCTCCCACAGTCCGAAAGACGTGCTGGTTAGATGCGTTGACCCGAACAGGTGCCAGAGTGTGGCGACTAGGGGAATTTCACAGTAACTTCATTGCAGTGTTAATGTAAGCCTTACTTGTGACGAAGAAATAAACTTTAACTGTTTAACCGCTGTTGCTGCGTTTTGGAAGGGGCAAGGTGGAGGAAGAAGGGAGTGGCTGGAGTTGGGGGAAATGCTTGCGGGATGGGGGAGGGGGGAGGGGGGGGAGGTGGGTTGGGGGGGGGGTGGTCTCCCGTGTCTCCTAGTGGCCGGCTACCGGGTCTATTTGCGGTGGTCTTGACATCTGCTGCCTCTTGAGCCGCAGATTGCAACCAAGGTGACGCACCCTTCCCCCTTGCTCCCCCACCCCCGAGACACGAGTTGACAAAAACAGAATGCAATGTAAGTCCTGCCATTCTTCATCCCTAGGTCAGAAGATTCCTACAAACAGTATTTCAACGAGATGCCTTGGGTGGCTGTACCATACACGGATGAAGCCAGGAGGTCACGGCTCAATTGGCATTACGGCATACAAGGTATTGTAGAAAAACGGTGATCCTGGGGGGAATTCCGTCTGTCTTGTGTTTGTTTGTTTTTTCAATTCCACTTTTCTTTCTCTCTCTCCCTCGAACATTTAAGTATCAACTTAACCAAACATGTTCTAAACATGAAGGAGATTGTGTGCGGTTTGAAAGCTGCAGTGCGGTTCAAAATGTTAAGTCTGTCTAGATGTTGCCTAAGCCCCACAATGCCTGATTTTCTTTTTGTTGTAAACGGCACAGCGAGTTATTTGCTTTCAGCCTTGTTCAGCCAGCAGCTGCAGAGGGAAGTAACCACTCAATGTGTAACTTGGTTTTCTCATCTTGTCCATTTGAAACAGCGGAGTCTCTTTGTGAGTTAATCCGCCCCAAAATAGAGGAATCACAGAGTCCCCACAGTGCAGAAGGAGGCCATTCAGCCCATCGAGTCTCTAACAGAATATCTTAGAATCCCTACAGTGCAGAATCATAGAATCCCTTCAATGCAGAAGGAGACCATTCAGCCCATCAAGTCTGCATCAAACACAATCCCATCCAGGCCCTATTCCCGTAACCCCACATACTTACCTTGCTAATCCCTCCGACACTAGGGTCAATTTAACATGGCCAATCAACCTAACCTGCACATCTTTGGAGTGTGGGAGGAAACCGGAGCACCCCCGGAGGAAACCCCTGCAGACACAGGGAGGATGTGCAAACTCCACACGGACAGTCACGTAAGGCATCTTACCCAAGCCCTTTCCCCCACCCTATCCCCGTAACCCCACACATTTACCATGGATAATCCATCTAACCTACACATCTTTGTACGCTAAGGTCGATTTAGCTTGGCCAATCCACCGAACCCGCACATTTTTGGAGTGTGGGAGGAAACCGGAGCACCCGGAGGAAACCCACGCAGACACGGGGAGAATGTGCAAACTCCACACGGACAATGACCTGAGGCCGGAATTGAACCTGGGTCCCTGGCACTGTGAGGCAGCAGTGCTAACCACTGTGCCACCGTGCCACCCAAGAAGGAGGCCATTCAGCTCTTCAAACCTGTTTTGCCATTCAATTAGACCATTGGCTGATCTGCATCTTAACTTCATCTGCCCACCTTGCGAATGGAACTGTATCACTCTCCATTTCCACGTTTCTTAGTTGAACCCCCCGCCCACTCCGCCGCCCCTAGCCCCATTTGCGAGAGATTGTTCCAGATTTCTGCTACCCTCTTGTATGAAGAAGTGCTTCCTGGCTGCTCCACAGCAAACTTGAGTTAGGATTAACTCAGAGGGTTAGTTTATTTTATCATTCAAACCCCAGGGGAAGGAATAGGATTAACTCAGAGGGTTAGTTTATTTTATCATTCAAACCCCCAGGGGAAGGAATAGGATTAACTCAGAGGGTTAGTTTATTTTCACATTCAAAACCCAGGGGAAGGTGTAGGATTAACTCAGAGGGTCAATTTATTTTCACATTCAAAAACTAAGGGAAGGAGTAGGATTAACTCAGAGGGTTAGTTCATTTTCACATTCAAAACCCAGGGGAAGGATAAAAGCAAATTACTGTGGATGCTGGAATCTGAAATCAAAAGAGAAAATGCTGGAAAATCTCAGCAGGTCTGGCAGCAATCTGCCAGGAGAGAAAAGAGCTGACGTTTTGAGTCCAGATGACCCTTTGTCAAAGCTGAGGGTTAGACAAAGGGTTATCTGGACTCGAAACATCAGCTCTTTTTTCTCCTTACAGATGCTGTCAGACCTGCTGAGATTTTCCAGCTTTTTCTCTCCCAGTGGAAGGAGTAGGATTAACTCAGACGGTTAGTTTATTTTCACATTCAAAGCTGGGGGGGACAGAGTATTTGCAATGGCCCACTCCAAACACGCACCCACCTACACACACACACACACACACACACACACAGTAAAGCGGGAAAGAGAAAAGGAGTTTTGTCATACAAGAACCACCAAAATGAATATTAATTCACGTGATTTATTGAGTCTAGTGAAGAATCTTTCAGGTGAGTTCAGCAGGCTGAAAGTATTTGCTTTTCAGCTGGTGCTGATTGCAAGGTAAAATAGGCACACAACGACTGGATCAGTTTGACTGGGGCAATGATATGAAATCTTCCCACAGACAGGGTTCGAGATAGAGGCGGCTGTGTTGCCTGGAGGGTATATTTCTTGGTAAATCCCACTGCTGGATGATACAGCACAATGACTATTTCTCAGTTCTCAAAGACATACTGGGAATTTCAAAATGGTCACTGAGTCATGTGACCTTTCTTCTCCCCAGTGACATCAAAAGGGATGTTTATCCAGGGCGTGAACTTGGCTTTGATTCCAGGACTGACACTGTCCCAGTCATTTTAAAATAAAGTTTGTGTATTAGTCACAAGTAAGGCTTACATTAACACTGCAATGAAGTTGCTGTGAAATTCCCCTAGTCGCCGCAGTCCAGCGCTTGTTCGGGTCAATGCACCGAACCAGCACATCTTTCAGACTGTGGGAGGAAACCGGAGCACCCGGAGGTAACCCACGGGGAGAATGTGCAAACTCCACACAGACAGTAACCCAAGCCGGGTATCGAACCTGGGTCCCTGGCGCTGTGAGGCAGCAGTGCGAACCACTGTGCCGCCCATTAATTATTGAATGAGATACCACCCATCTGGAGGGCCTGTTGCTGGGACACTGGCAGACCCAGTGACTCCACTAGCAAGGTGAGCTTATCCAATGTAAATTATATCTCTTAAAATGGGCCTGGTCAGTCCCAAGTGTGATATGAGCCTCTTAGCAGCAGTGTAGGCATAACAAGTTCTAATGTGCAAGTCTCCTGCCCTTTTGAGATGATGTAAGATCTGTACAGTGAGGTGAGTTTCAAACAGAGGTCACTTATTCTCACACACTCACCTGACTTAACATAACATCACACACGTGATCTCTGTCTCACATACGCCCACACATCCCATGAGTATATTTTTACAACTCCACCGAAGACATGATACTGTCTGTAGTCCAAATGTCACCTGGTCACAGGATTATAGCAAACATTCTCACAAATGTATTGACTGAAACTTCTTAATTTGAGAAAAGTGCAGTGTGCAATGACCATCGTGACAGTGGTGGCATAGATGGTACACATCGCGGTGTTTTAGCAATGATGGATGGTGTACATCACGATGTTTTAGCAATGATGGATGGTACACATCGCGGTGTTTTAGCAATGATGGATGGAACACATCGCGGTGTGTTAGCAATGATGGATGGTACACATTGCGGTGTTTTAGCAATGATGGATGGTGTACATCACGATGTTTTAGCAATGATGGATGGTGTACATCGCGGTGTTTTAGCAATGATGGATGGTGTACATCGCGGTGTTTTAGCAATGATGGATGGTACACATCACGATGTTTTAGCAATGATGGATGGTGTACATCGCGGTGTTTTAGCAATGATGGATGGTACACATCGCGGTGTTTTAGCAATGATGGATGGTATACATTGCGGTGTTTTAGCAATGATGGATGGTACACATTGCGGTGTTTTAGCAATGATGGATGGTACACATCGCGGTGTTTTAGCAATGATGGATGGTACACATTGCAGTGTTTTAGCAATGATGGATGGTACACATCGCGGTGTTTTAGCAATGATGGATGATACACATCGTGGTGTTTTAGCAATGACGGATGGTACACATCGCGGTGTGTTAGCAATGATGGATGGTACACATTGCGGTGTTTTAGCAATGATGGATGGTACACATCGCAGTGTTTTAGCAATGATGGATGGTACACATCGCGGTGTGTTAGCAATGATGGATGGTACACATTGCGGTGTTTTAGCAATGATGGATGGTACACATCGCAGTGTTTTAGCAATGATGGATGGTACACATTGCAGTGTTTTAGCAATGATGGATGGTACACATTGCGGTGTTTTAGCAATGTTGGATGGTACACATCGCGGTGTTTTAGCAATGATGGATGGTGTACATCGCGGTGTTTTAGCAATGATGGATGGTACACATCACGATGTTTTAGCAATGATGGATGGTACACATCACGATGTTTTAGCAATGATGGATGGTACACATCACGGTGTTTTAGCAATGATGGATGGTACACATCACGATGTTTTAGCAATAATGGATGGTACACATCGCGGTGTTTTAGCAATGGTGGATGGTACACATCACGATGTTTTAGCAATAATGGATGGTACACATCGCGGTGTTTTAGCAATGATGGATGGTACACATTGCAGTGTTTTAGCAATGATGGATGGTGTACATCACGATGTTTTAGCAATGATGGATAGTGTACATCGCAGTGTTTTAGCAATGGTGGATGGTACACATCGCGGGGTTTTAGCAATGATGGATGGTGTACATCACGATGTTTTAGCAATGATGGATGGTGTACATCGCGGTGTTGTAGCAATGATGGATGGTGTACATCGCGGTGTTTTAGCAATGATGGATGGTACACATTGCAGTGTTTTAGCAATGATGGATGGTACACATTGCAGTGTTTTAGCAATGATGGATGGTACACATCGCGGTGTTTTAGCAATGATGGATGGTGTACATTGCGGTGTTTTAGCAATGAATGATGGTGTACATCGCGGTGTTTTAGCAATGATGGATGGTGTACATTGCGGTGTTTTAGCAATGATGGATGGTACACATCGCGGTGTTTTATCAATAATGGGTGGTACACATCACGGTGTTTTAGCAATGAATGATGGTGTACATCGCAGTGTTTTAGCAATGATGGATGGTACACATCACGGTGTTTTATCAATGATGGATGGTACACATCACGGTGTTTTAGCAATGAATGATGGTGTACATCGCGGTGTTTTAGCAATGATGGTTGGTACACATCGCGGTGTTTTAGCAATGATGGTTGGTACACATCGCGGTGTTTTAGCAATGATGGTTGGTACACATCACGGTGTTTTTGCAATGATGGATGGTGTACATCGCAGTGTTTTAGCAATGATGGTTGGTACACATCACGGTGTTTTTGCAATGATGGATGGTACACATCGCGGTGTTTTAGCAATGATGGTTGGTACACATCACGGTGTTTTTGCAATGATGGATGGTGTACATCGCGGTGTTTTAGCAATGATGAATGGTACACATCACGGTGTTTTTGCAATGATGGATGGTGTACATCGCGGTGGAGTGATTCTGTGACTAGTGGAGTTTTTAAACCTACCCCATGTGTCCTCACCCTCACTCCCCTACTCTCCTGCTAACCATGTCTTCTCGACGTCCAGAGCTGCATCCTTGGGCCCACCTGGTGAAGGGGTTTCCCCTCGATCATGGTGGTCTGACAGCTGCGTACAACTTTGTTTCGAACTGTATCAACACGCTGAGGAGGAGACCTCCATCTCGAAGTTCCCTCTTTTCTCCTTACCTGCCTCGGCGGGGCTGCTGCTCCCTCGAGGCGGGAGAACCTTTGATTGGCCCTGCAGCATTAAGAGCCTCTTGCCTACCCTTATTTAGATGGTGGACCTGCCCTGTTTGGCCATTCATCAGCCTTGGCTTTGAAAATCATGCCAGCACCTGCACCTGGCGCAGTGCAGGGTCGGATCCTGAGGCGACACGGTGGCACAGTGGTTAGCACCGCTGCCTCACAGGTTCAATAACTTGCCTCAGGTCACTGTCTGTGTGGAATTTGCACATTCTCCCCGTATCTGCATGGGTTTCCTCCGGGTGCTCCGGTTTCCTCCCACAGTCCAAAGATGGGCAGGTTAGGTGGATTAGCCAAGGTAAATTGCCCCTTAGCATCAGGGTGATCAGCAGGGTAAATGTTTGGGGTTACACGAATAGAGCCTGGGTGAGATTGTTGTCGGTGCAAACTCGATGGGCCGAATGGCCTCCTTCTGCATTGTAGGGATTCTATGAAGTGATCCCGAGGTTGGCGTCACGTCATCAGACCGAAATTCCAGCCCCGAGGAGTTTAGCGTGATCCCATGTTACTGCCAAACAGGCGTTAATTTCCCCAGAAAATCCCTGAAGAACAAAGAACAAAGAACAGTACAGCACAGGAAACAGGCCCTTCGGCCCTCCAAGCCTGTGCCGCTCCTTGGTCCAACTAGACCAATCGTTTGTATCCCTCCATTCCCAGGCTGCTCATGTGACTATCCAGGTAAGTCTTAAACGATGTCAGCGTGCCCGCCTCCACCACCCTACTTGGCAGCGCATTCCAGGCCCCCACCACCCTCTGTGTAAAAAACGTCCCTCTGATGTCTGAGTTATACCTCGCCCCTCTCAGCTTGAGCCCGTGACCCCTCGTGATCGTCACCTCCGACCTGGGAAAAAGCTTCCCACAGTTCACCCTATCTATACCCTTCATAATCTTGTACACCTCTATTAGATCTCCCCTCATTCTCCGTCTTTCCAAGGAGAACAACCCCAGTCTACCCAATCTCTCCTCATAGCTAAGACCCTCCATACCAGGCAACATCCTGGTAAACCTTCTCTGACTAATTTGACTAATCCACGCCAGAGGTTTATTTTACAGTACAGTAACTGAAATACGAAATCCAGGGAGAAATGTCTCCGCTCTGCAGCCAGGCGCCAGCCTGTGGAGACTCCAGGGGAAGTAGAATGTTTTCTGGCTTGGGTTGTGATGAAGATGACTAAAAGAACCGGAGGGCATCACTCCAGGAAAAGATACAGATTCCTCTTGTGATTGGAAAGCAGCAGATATGTAACTATTTCAGTGTCTAGCGATCGTTCTTAACATTGGCACTAGGTTATTGAATTAAATATTGCCTCGAACTTTGGAACTGACCACAAGGGATGAAGTAAATGCAGTCCAGCAAAGGCATTCTTTTTTAAGAGTCAGAGACGTTTACAGCATGGAAACGGGCCCTTCGGCCCAACTTGCCCATGGCGCCCCATTTTTACCACTAAGCTAGTCCCAATTGCCTACGTTTGGCCCATATCCCTCTATACCCAGAAGGGCAGAACTGGGTGTTAAATATTGCTGGACACAGGGTGTTCAGGAAAGATAGGGAAATTGATGGGGGAGTGGTGACGGAATTGATTCGAGAGAGCACTGCAGTGCCTGAAGAAGGGGCACCATAGTCAGTATCCTTGTCGCTCCGGATAAGGAGCAAGGAAGGTGTAATTACATTGCTCGGTGTGGTCTATGAGTGGGAAGGATAAAATTTGGAAGGAAGTTATAGAGAGGTGCAAGAATAATAGGGTAGTTATCATGGGAGAGTGTCATTACCTGAATATAGATAGGGATAGTAGTATTGTAAAGGGCAGAGAGGGGGCAAGAGTTCCTCAAGTGTGTTCACGCGAATGTTCCACAGCAGTATGTTTCCAGTCCAACAAGGAAGGGGGCATTGACATGGTCCTTGGGGATGAGGTGGAACAAGTATCAGTGGGAAAACATTTGGGAAACAGTGATCATTGTATCACAAGATTGTATGATTTGATTTGATTTATTATTGTCACATGTATCAACATACAATGAAAAGCATTGTTTCTTACGCGCTATAGACCAAGCATACCGTTCATAGAGAAGGAAAGGAGAGAGCGCAGAATGTAGTGTTACAGTCATTGCTAGAGAAAGATCAACTTAATGCGAGGTAGGTCCGTTCAAAGGTCTGGCAGCTGGCTGGCTGTGGAAAAACCCAGAGAACCATCCAGAGTAACAATAATTAAGTGGGGGAAAAGCCAACTCCACTGGGGAAAAGAATGTCTTGGGGCCGTATAAACTGGGATCAAAGGTCGGCAGGGAAAACGTGAGCTGAACAGTGGGCTACCTTCAAATAAGAGGTAGTTCAGGCACAGTGAAGGGATATTCCCTCGAAAGGGAAAGGGAAATGTAGGGCAAACAAACCCAGGGCTCCCTGGATGACAAAAGAGCTAGCGATTAAGATCAAGAAGAAACGCGCCTGTCAGGCAGAAAATACAAGGCTGAACATAGAAGGTTCAGGTGGAGGTGAAAAAGTAAATAAGAGAAGTGAAAAGGAAGTATGAACGAGACTGTCAGTTAACATAAAAGGGAATCCCAAAGTCTCCTTTAGGCATGTATACAGTAAAAAGGTGGTAGTTGGGGCCAGTTAGGGACCAAAAAGATTTATGTACGGAGGCAGAATCATAGAAACCCTACAGTGCAGAAGAAGGCCATTCGGCCCATCGAGTCTGCACCATCCACAATCCCACCCAGGGCCCTATCCCCATAACCCCATGCATTTACCCCACCTAGTTCCCCCTGACACTAAGGGCCAATTCAGCATGGCCAATCCACCTCACCAGCACGTTTTTCAGACTGTCGGGGGGAAACCGGAGCACCCGGAGGAAACCCAAACAGACACGGGGAGAATGTGCAAACTCCACACAGACAGTGACCCAAGCCAGGAATCGAACCCAGGTCCCTGGCGCTGTGAGGCAGCAGTGCTAACCACTGTGCCGCCCTAGAAGACTTAGCCCAGGTATTCAATGAATCATTTGCATCGGTCTTCACCAAGGAAGAAGGTGCTCCCCAGGCCAAGGTGAAAGGAAGAGGTAATCCAAACACTAGAAAGTTTAAAATTGATAAGGAGGAGGTGTTGGACAGGCTGCCTGTACTTAAAGTCAACCGTTCCCCCTGGAGAAAAGAAGGCTGAGAGGAGACTTGATAGAGATGGTCAAAATCACGAGGGGGTCTGGACAGAGCAGACGGGGAGAACCTGTTCCCACTCGTGAAAGGTTCGAGAGCCAGAGGGCACAGATTGAAAGTGATTTGCAGAGGAAGCAAAAGCTCGAGGAGGAAAATAACTCATTTCACGCACTGAGTGGTTAGGGTCACGCAGCCTGAGTGTGTGGTGAAGGCAGGTTCAATCAAGGCATTCAGAAGACCATGAGATATAGGAGCAGAATTTGGCCATTAGAAGGGAATCAGGCTGCTATTCGTAAAGGAACAATCTGCAGGGTTATAGGGCGAAGGCGGGAGAGTGGCCACTGAGTAGGATGCTCATTCAGAGAGTCGGTGCAGGCATGATGGTCCGAATGAATCATAGAATCCCCACAGTACAGACGGAGGCCACTCGGCCCATTGAGTCTGCACCGACTCTCCGACAGAACATCTTACCCAGGCCCCCCCCCACCCGAACCCCATAACCCCCTGCACATTTACCCCACTAATCCCATTAACCCGCACTACTTTGGACACTAAGATGCAGTTTAACATGGCCGACCCACCAATGGATGGACTGGTACGACACCAAACCCGGTCTACGGGGAAGCTTACCAATCCCTTCCTTATGTAATTGTAATTTCAAAGGGGGCCTGAGGGGCAGCTTTTCCACACAGAGGGTGGTGCGTGCGTGGAATGAGCTGCCAGAGGAGGTGGAAGAGGCGGGTACAATTCCAACATTTAAAAGACATTTGGACAGGTGCATGGATGGGAAAGGGATATGGGCCAAACGCAGGCAAATGGGACCAGTTCAGTTTCGGAAACCTGGTCGGCATGGACGGGTTGGGCCGAAGGGCCTGTTTCCGTGCTGTATATCTCTATGACTCTATGTAACGATTTCGGTCAATTGAAATCTTGAATGCTTCATTTAATTTTATAGTAAATGCCAAGAGAGAGAGAGTAAGTCCTTGGAATGTTCCTTTGCTGACCACCCTTGAGTTTATAAGCAGCCTATGTTTACACTGCGTTCCATTTGCTGGTATTAAATTCTATAAATTGCACTACTCAAAGCCTTTAGATGACAATGTTTTCACTATAGTGAGGGTCAGTGTCACAAAATGTAAGCAATCCTGCCTGTCCGTCCTTGCTGCCTCATAGAGCCTCACCCTTATTTAAGTGTAGATTGAAGCGTTGCAGACTAAACAAGCCTCTGTTTGCCAGCCTGGGAGCACCGGGGTGCGCAGAGAAGCAGAACACAAATGCCCCCAGCTGCAGGATTCAGGCTCGAGGGGAGGTCGCCTCTACCCCGCAGTGGGAAGGTCGCTCCGACACCTTCACACGTGTGACCTTGCAGCTGAGGTGTTGAACTGAAGCCCCCACTGCCCCCTCGAGTCGACTTAAACCTGGTCCCACGGCCCCGTGTCAAAGAAGAGAAGGTGAACTCTCTCCGACCTCCGGGTCAATATTTATCCCTCGACCAACACCTAAAAAGCAATGATTGGCTCATTATTGCATTGCTGTTTGTGGGATTTTTTTTTGTGCAGAAGTTGGATCATAGAAATCCCTACAGTGCAATTCGGCCCATCGAGTCTGCCCTGACTCTCTGAAAGAGTATCTTACCCAGGCCCTCTCCCCCGCCCTGTGACCCCACACACTTATCCTGCTAATCCCCCTAACCTATGCAACTTGACACACTGAGGGGCAGTTTAACATGGCCAATCATCCTAACCTACACATGCCGACACTATAGTCAAGAAAGCCCACTAATTCCTCTACTTTCTCAGAAGTCTAAGGAAATTTGGCATGTCAGCTACGACTCTCACCAACTTTTACAGATGCACCTTAGAAAGCATTCTTTCCGGTTGTATCACAGTTTGGTATGGCTCCTGCTCTGCCCAAGACCACAAGAAACTACAAAAGGTTGTGAATGTAGCCCAATCCATCACGCAAACCAGCCTCCCATCCATTGACTCTGTCTACACGTCCCACTGCCTCGGCAAAGCAGCCAAGGGGGTCCATAATTAAGGACCCCACGCACCTCGACATACTCCCTTCCACCTTCTTCCGTCGGGAAAAAGATACTAAAGTCTAAGGTCACGTACCAACCGACTCAAGAACAGCTTCTTCCCTGCTGTCGTCAGACTTTTAAATGGACCTACCTCGCACTAAGTTGATCTTTCTGTACACCCTAACTATGACTGTAACGCTACATTCTGCACTCTCGTTTTCTTCTCTACGAACGGTATGCTTTGTCTGTATAGCGCGCAAGAAACAATACCTTTCACTGTATGATAATACATATGACAATAATAAATCAAATCACAACTTAAGATTGTGGGGTGAAACCGGAGGAAACCCACACAGACACGGGGAGAACATGCAAACTCCGCACGGTCACGCAAGGCCAGAATTGAACTCGGGTCCCTGACGCTGTGAGGCAGCAGTGCTAACCACTGTGCCACCGTGCCGCCCGTGTATCTCCGCTGATAGCAATCTTGTGTATACTACCAGGAAATCCATTTATGCCAACCCCTGATGGCAAATTCTCTCACCCACTGTGACCACACACCCCACTGACCCCCTCCCCCTCACCCTCCGCCTCAGACCCTTCTGGAATACGCTGCTTGAATGGTCCCTGCCGACAGATTCAGCGGCAATTTGCAAAAGAGGCAGGATTGGGATATATAATCGACCAGGCAGGTCTGTGGGCAAGTGGGACTAATCGACTGTCTGCCAAGGGCACAATGGGCCAAAAGGCCTCACTCTGTGACCAATCGTTCTGGATTGATATGTGCTTCCCAGAGCAATGAAGGGTTCCAGCTTGTTCCACTGAACCTCCTGTGTTTGTAACCTAATCTCCCTGCACTCTTGCTTTGAAACACAATCTCCCGGTAGCTCTTGGGGGAGGGTTTGGGGGGAGGAGAGACACATAGAAAGTTTTTATATAAAGTGAAAATATATTTGATCACTTGCAAGTCCGATCTTGTTCACTTCAAAATCTTATTGGATACGTTTTTGGGGGGAAAAAAGTTCTTTTTGAGATCCAGTGAATTCCTGAATTTCCATTTATTAAAGTTTATTTATTATTGTCACAAGTAGGCTTACATTAACACTGCAATGAAGTTACTGTGAAAGTCCCCTAGTCGCCACACTCCGGTGCCTGTTCGGGTACACTGAGGGAGAATTTAGCACGGCCAATGCACCCAACCAGCACGTCTTTCGGACTGTAGAATCCCTACAGTGCAGAAGGAGGCCATTTGGCCCATCGAGCCTGCACCGACAACAATCCCACCCAGGCCCTATCCCCATAACCCCAAATATTTACCCCATTAATCCCTCTAACCTACACACCCCGGGACACTAATGGGCAATTTAGCATGGCCAATCAACCTAACCCGAACCTCCTTGGACTGTGGGAGGAAATCGGAGCACCCGGGGGGAAACCCACGCAGACGTGGGGAGAACGTGCAAACTCCACACAGACAGTGACCCAAGCCGGGAATCGAACCCGGGTCCCTGGCGCTGTGAGGCAGAGGGGCTAACCACCGTGCCGCCCACAATTTGATTTGATTTGAATAGGTGTGGAGTGGGGAATTATACCCATAAGAGAACTCAAACCTCTTTTATTTTATCCCAGCAAAGATAAAGTGAATTTGACTGCACGTTTCTTTAAGCATGGGTTTGTAATGCGTATTAGGCAGAAGAATTGTGCGGGCATATTGTCACACACAGCATTGCGGCCAGAGTTCAGTCCCAGCGCTGGCTGGCTGGTGAGCTGAAACGCGTGGAGTGATTCTCACCGTGCCACTCGCAGCTCGGTGGCCCAGTGGTTAGCACTGCTACCTCACCGCGCCAGGGACCCGGGTTCGATTCCCGGCTTGGGTCACTGTCTGTGCGGAGTCTGCACGTTCTCCCCGTGTCTGCGTGGGTTTCCTCCGGGTGCTCTGGTTTTCCTCCTGCACTCCAAAGATGTGCGGGTTAGGTGGATTTTCCATGCATGAATTACCCCTTAGTATCAGTGGGACTAGCTAGGGTAAATATGTGGGGTTACGTGGAAAGGGTCTGGGTGAAATTTTCATCGGTGCAGGCGCAATGGGCGGAGTGGCCTCCTTCTGCACTATCGAGATTCTGCGATTCTATAACCTTACCCTTTTTTTATTCGTGGGACACGCGTGTCGCTGGCTGGCCAGTATTTATTATGTGGAGATGCCGGCGTTGGACTGGGGTAAGCACAGTAAGAAGTCTCACAACATCAGGTTAAAGTCCAACAGGTTTATTTGGTAGCAAATACCATAAGCTTTCGCAGCACTGCTCCTTCGAAGGAGCAGTGCTCCGAAAGCTTATGGTATTTGCTACCAAATAAACCTGTTGGACTTTAACCTGGTGTTGTGAGACTTCTTACTGTATTTATTACCCATCCCTAGTTGTCCTTGGAGGGCAGTTGAGTCAATCACATTGCTGTGGCTTTGGAGTCACGTGTAGGTCAGACCAGGTAATGATGGCAGATTTCCTTCCCTAATGGACATGAATGAACCAGATGGGTTTTTCCGACAATCGACAATAGTCATCAGTAGATTCTTAATTCCAGATACTTTTATTGAATTCAACTTCCACCACCTGCCGTGGCGGGATTCGAACCCGGGTCCCCGGAGCATTAGCCGAGTTTCTGGATTAATAGTACTTAATCTACTTGCCTCGTTAAGCATTTCCGTCTCTCTACTGTTCGAATGCAACCAGTGACAATTTTGTATTGGATGTAATGTGACCAATGGGAACAAGATGTAAGGGTCAGCTGACCCAGTAAACCATGGAACCAATCACAGAATGATGTAATAATCAGGTGACCAGCTGATTCACTGTAAATAAGGAACTTTGTCGAATTGTGGGGAGCTTGGATTGGCCCTGGGCGAGACCCCAAGTTTGGAGTAATGAAGTTTCTTTATTAAACCCTTTCTTTGATTTATAAGTTGGAGTAAGTTTTGTTGTATTTTCATTAGCTGCATTTTGAAGAGTTCCTTCTGAGGAAACATCTACTTCCTTTAAGATGCTCCAGGATGTTGCCTGGATTGAATGGCATGCCTTATGAGGATAGGCTGAGGGAGCTCGGTCTTTTCTCCTTGGAGAGACGTAGGATGAGAGGAGACCTAATAGAGGTTTATAAGATGTTGAGAGGCATAGATCGGGTGGACTCTCAGAGGCTTTTTCCCAGGGTGGAAATGGCTGCTACGAGAGGACACAGGTTTAAGGTGCTGGGGGGTAGGTACAGGGGAAATGTTAGGGGGAAGTTTTTCACACAGAGGTGGGCGAGTGGAATCAGCTGCCGTCAGTGGTGGTGGAGGCAAACTCAATGGGGTCTTTTAAGAGACTCCTGGAAGAGTACATGGGACTTAATAGGATGGAGGGTTATAGGTAGGCCTGGAAGGTAGGGATATGTTCGGCACAACTTGTGGGGCCGAAGGGCCTGTTTGTGCTGTAGTTTTTCTTTCTATGCTCCTTAAAAAATAGTTTTTGACCAAGCTTTTGATCATCCTGTCTTCCTATTCCGTTAAGTGACTGGACATTAAGTTTTGCTGATAATATAATGCGTTTTGGGATATTTTACTACAATACAGGTGCGAGTTGTGTCTTATGTCAACTTGTTTTGGTCTCCCCCTCCCGCCCCCCCCCCCCCTGCCCCCCCCTCCCCCCCCCCCCCCCCCCCCCCCCGCCCACCCGTGACAGTTTGCACTTTCCCCCCATCGACCGTGTCGAATGTGAAAGACCTGGATCAGCCTTCTCTTTATTCCTGGGGAAAAGAGCCGCCCAGCCTGTTCAAAGCCAGAGATCAAATCCGCTTTCAGCCGACTTCTCTTTGTGTGAAATTGAAGCAGGCCCTGATCGGCAGGCTTGACCGGGCTTACCTGATGGGATAATGGCCTGGTGTCTTATTGATGCTCACAGCTGGCGGCCTGGGAGTGTGGGGCAGAGGGGCGCAGTCTGTTCAAAGGCACATCCCTTTTTTTTTAGCTGCCACGTTATCAGTTGCCCTGATCTGAGCACGACTGGTCTCTCTCTCTGTCTGACGATTTGATTTGATTTGATTTATTATTGTCACATGTATTAGTATACAGTGAAAAGAATTGTTTCTTGCGCGCTATACAGACAAAGCGTACCGTTCATAGAGAAGGAACTGAGAGAGTGCGGAATGTAGTGTTACAGTCATAGTTAGGGTGTAGAGAAAGATCAACTTAATGCGAGGTTGGTCCATTCAAAAAAAGGAGGAATTCTACAATGATCCCTCTCCCAGAATCCCTACAGTGCAGAAGGAGGCCATTCGGCCCATCCAGTCTGCACCGACTCTCTGACAGAGTACCTTACCCAGGCCCTCTCCCCCGCCCTATCCCTGTAATCCTACACATTTACCATGGCAATCCCTCTGACCAATCCTCCCTAAGAGCACTCTACCTAGGGTCACTCCCCACCCTATCACCATAATCCTTCATATTTAGCATGGCCAATCCACCGAACCTACACATTTTGGGACATTAAGGGGCAATTTACCCTGGCCAATCCACCTGACCTACACATCTTGGGACACTAAGGGACAATTTAGCATGGCCAATCCACCGAACCTGCACATCTTTGGACTGTGGGAGGAAACCAGAGCACTCGGAGGAAACCCACGCAGACACGGGGAGAACGTGCAAACTCCACACAGACAGTGACCCAAGGCCAGAATTGAACCTGGGTCTCTGGCGCCGTGAGAGAGCAGTGTCAACCACTGTGCCACCGTGCCGCCCTCTCTCTCCTAATGGACTGTGTTCACACATGAGAGTTGGATAGCAACATGAATGAGTTTGCTCATAATGCTGTCTTGGGCAAGTCATCTATAGCCAGTAGTTTTTGTGGCACAGTTTCTGCTAGCATTCAGCACTTGTAAGCTACAGTGACTCAGGGTAGTCAAGAACTTACAAACTATTACCTATTAGAATCCATAGAATCCCTACAGTGCATCGAATCTCGAATCTCGAAAGAGCATTTTACCCAGGCACTGCTGCCTCACAGTGCCAGGGACCTGGGTTCAATTCCCGGCGTTGGGTGACTCTCTGTGTGGAGTCTGCACATTCTCCTCATGTCTGCGTGGGTTTCCTCCGGGTGCTCCGGTTTCCTCCCACAGTCCAAAGGTGTGCACGTTAGGTAGATTGGCCATACTAAATTGCCCCTCAGTGTCCCAAATTGTGTAGGTTAGGTGGATTAGCCATGATAAATGTGAAGGATTATGGTGATATGGTGGGGAGTGGCCCTCGGTAGAGTGCTCGTTCGGAGGGTCAGTGCAGATCCGATGGGACGAATGGCCTCTTTCTGCACTGTAGGGAATCTATGGATGAAGAACATGGGACTTCTTCCTGGTGCCCTGACCTCATCCATCATCCCTCATTCAGCATCACCGAAACAGGTTAACTGGTCATTTCTGTCTGTGGGAGCATGCTGCGTGCAAATTGGCTGCCGTGTCTCCTCCGTTACTGCGGTGTCTACACTTCAGTGCCGGAATGCCCGGCTCCACACTGTCCAAACAGTCACTGTATTCAGAACCACACCAGAGCCAGCTCACAAGGGAGTCAAAAACAATGTTTCAAAGGCAGTCTCAAAACGCCAGCGAAGGTTTCCTCTGTGAACAGCAGCTGTGACAATACTGTGCCTTTAAGAAATGTATTTTAATCATGTTTCTCTGAAGGACTTTGTCAGCACTGTGTTGTCTGTAGCTGGTGTCCTTTATTGCTACTGAAGCAGTGTAATTGACATCATGTTTATTTTTAATCATAGAATCTCTACACTACAGAATGAGGCCATTGAGGCTGCACAGACAACAATCTCACCCAAACTCTATTCCCATAACCCTATGTATTCACCCTGCTATGAGCAGCACGGTGGCACAGTGGTTGGCACTGCTGCCTCACAGCGCCAGAGACCCGGGTTCGATTCCCGGCTTGGGTGACTATCTGTGTGGAGTCTGCACGTTCTCCCCGTGTCTGCGTGGGTTTCCTCCAGGTGCTCCGGTTTTCTCCCCACCCCAAAGATGTGCAGGTTAGGTGGATTGGCCAAGCTAAATTGCCTCTTAGTGTCAGGGGGGTTAGCAGAGTAAACATATGTGGATAGGGCCTGGGTGGGATTGTGGTCGGTGCAGACTCGATGGGCCAAATGGCCTCATTCCGCACTGTAGGGACTCTATGATTCTAAATCAGAAGTACTTCATTGGCTGCAAAGCACTTGGGATGCACAGAGGACATGAAAGGCGCTATATAAATGCAACGTCTTCCTTTTTTTGGGTGAATGCTGTTTAGTCAGAGCTGGGTTGTGAAGTCCTGATGTGCCCTATTGTCCCAGTGGCCACTTGGATGAGATGCCAGTGTAAGCGGTGCCTGAGGGGCTGCACTTCAACACAAGCATCGTTGGTAGGGGTGAGGGGGGAAGATGGTGGACAAAGGTGCTCATGTCAAGAGGTGCCACAGCCAAGAATGATAAATCATGATTGGGCCGTCACAGGACATCTTGGTTGTAATAAAATGGTGATAACTTACAGAAGGAAATAAGAGTTTCCAGCTTCCATTCGCACTGAGAGGTTAAAGGTCACTCCCACGGCCAACTCTGTGGGATGGTTAAGGTATGGAAGAGAAAGGGACGGAAGCATCCGGATGAGTAGAGAGAGAATAGATGGATATGGACCGAGTAAGGGTAGAAGTTTTTTTTTTAAGTTTA
Source organism: Mustelus asterias (assembly GCF_964213995.1). Lineage (NCBI taxonomy): Eukaryota > Metazoa > Chordata > Chondrichthyes > Carcharhiniformes > Triakidae > Mustelus > Mustelus asterias. Next base: position 9,823,682 of record NC_135812.1, read on the forward strand.
GTGAGGGCATCGTGATCAGCACAGGCTTGAAGGGCCGAAGGGCCTGTTCCTGTGCTGTACTGTTCTTTCTCCTTTGTTCTTGCAGTTGGGGCAATTCTGTCCCACATAAAAACAGACACTGGATTCAATTTCTAACTCTCTTAAAGTTTATTTATTATTGTCAGAGGTAGGCTTACATTAACACTGCAATGAAGTTACTGTGAAAATCCCCCAGTTGCCACACTCCGCCGTCTGTTCGGGTAACACTGAGGGAGAATTTAACACGGCCAATGCACCCTAACCAGCACGTCTTTCGGACTGTGGGAGGAAACCGGAGCACCCGGAGGAAACCCACACAGACACGGGGAGAACGTGCAAACTCCCCACAAATCTACCTCGCATTAAGTTGATCTTTCTCTGCACCCTACCTATGACTGTAGCACTACATTCTGCACTCTCTCCTTTCCTTCTCTATGAACGGTATGCTTTGTCTGTATAGCGCGCAAGAAACAATACTTTTCACTGTATGCTAATACATGTGACAATAATAAATCAAATCAAGTCAGTGATCCAAGCCGGGAATCGAACCCGGGTCGCTGGTGCTGTGAGGCAGCAGTGCTAACCACCGTGCCGCCCCCTTTCACTCACAGCTCAGCTTTCTGTTTTGGCAAACTTACTTTCCTATTTTCCTGACTCTTTTTAAAGTCAGTTTTCCGTTCCCTCTCAAAAATAATAAACCGACATGAGAGGTAATGTCACTGAGTCCAGATAGCCAGATGTCACGTCTCTGTCCGAGTATCCTGCCGTGTGTGCACTGAAAGTTCATATTCAGCGCGTTGCCACACACGCTGGAAGCTGAAATGTTTTGTTCCGAATCCACTCTTGACAATTTCCCAATATCCCTCCCACATTCCCCCGCCCCCACCACCGATCTTTAGGAGTATGTTCCCACACATCCATTGGTGATCCCAGTGCTGACCGCACGCAGGACTTGAGCAGAATATCCCAGGCTGACATTATCAATCAAGCATCAAATGGTCTCGGTTTGCTCTCTTTGGGATCTTGCTGTGTACATGAAAGCTTGTCACGTTGGTCTGCGTCACAGTGATATTCGGATTGATGCTTCATGAAGATGTATCAAAGTGGGATGTAAATATAAGTTCTTTAGTTAATGAATTGTCCCAGCTGTTGAGGTTAGAATAGAATCATAGAATAAGATCCCTACAGTGCAGAAGGAGGCCGTTTGGCCCATCGAGTCTGTACTGACCACAATCCCACCCTATTCCCATAACCCCACATATTTATCCTACTAATCCCCTTGACACTAAGGGTCAAACTATCACGGCCAATCAACTTAACCCGCACATCTTTAGACTGTGGGACGAAACCGGAGGAAACCCACGCAGACACGGGGAGAACGTGCAGATTCCGCACAGACAGTGACCCAAGACCGGAGTTGAACCCGGGTCCCTGGCGCTGTGAGGCAGCAGTGCCAACCGCTGTGCCACCATTCCACCCAGTTTCTCTGAATGTTTATTGTACTGCTGTCTCTGATCACCCCCCCTCCCCTCCCTCCCAAAGGGATTATTGTGGCCATCTTCTCACAGAAAGAAAAAAAAATGAAATTTGCATTTACATAGCACCTTTGATGACCTTGGCATATCCCAAAGCGTTTTCAGCCAATAGGTAATTTGAAGTGTTGTGGAGATTAGGGGAAATTGGGAATGCAGGCTACTTTCCCATTGCTCTCTCGCATCTTGGAATACCCAATCTGTGACCCTCCCTGGTTGGCGTGGCCTGCTACATCATGGATTGTTATTTTCAATCCATCTGCCTCTTAATTGGGTCCAACATCAATAACTACTTTCTGCAAGTGGACCTTGTCTTTGATTTGATTTATTATTGTCACATGTATTAACATACAGTGAAAAGTATTGTTTCTTGCGCACTATACAGACAAAGCATACCGTTCATAGAGAAGGAAATGAGAGAGTGCAGAATGTAGTGTTACAGTCATAGCTAGGGCGTAGAGAAAGATCAACTTAATGCGAGGTTCCAAAGTTTGAAGGCAGCAGGGAAGAAGCTGTTCTTGAGTCGGTTGGTACGTGACCTCAGACTTTTGTATCTTTTTCCCGGTGGAAGAGAGTATGTCCAGTGGGTGTGGGGTCCTTAATTATGCTGGCTGCTTTTCCAAGGCAGCGGGAAGTATAGACAGAGTCAATGGGTGTGCATTATGAACCAGAGTGTGCCATTATCTGACCAACATTTAAGTTGCTGTAGCAAAACCCAGACATTAAACAGTGGATTTTCATCATTGTTTTTAAGCCAATGTCATCAGTTGACCTTTATCTTCAGTAGATGTTATAATCTAGGTCAGAAACACCAAGGGTTTCTTAAAAGTCAGCCTAGATCATAAGTTTCGCACCTTGGCACGGACAAGCTTAAGACGTTTCACTCCAGGTTTGATTCAAATGACCCACTAGGGAGCTTTTATCAAACAAAGTTTATTTAAGAATACAGTTCACATGCAAAGAAAGAAAATTATCAATAACTTTTGCCAATTACAAACAAAAAAACAACCATGATATTGTATAAACTTTAATAGCTACAAATACTGTTCCAACACAACATTCTTACCAAAATACATCCCCGGTTTCAGTTTAATGCACAAAATACGCATGCTCATGTGATTTCCAGCTCTGCAACACCTGCTGTGAATTACTCCTTTGGATGGAGAATTGAAACTCTGACTTCTCTGTCCTGGAGCTCCCAGCACCCCTCGAGGCCAGAGTTGGAGCCTCAGCTGGCCTCCAGCTAGCAAACCATCAACAGCAACAATTTTTACTCCAGAGAGGCAAGATAAACCTTGCGGCATGGTGGCACAGTGGTTAACACTGCTGCCTCACAATTTGCCAGGGACCCGGGTTCGATTCCCGACTTAGGTCACTGTCTGTGGAGTTTGCATGTTCTCCCCCGTGTCTGCCTGGGTTTCCTCCGGGTGCTCCAGTTTCCTCCCACAGCCCACAGGGCGGCACGGTAGCACAGTGGTTAGCACTGCTGCTTCACAGCTCCAGGGTCCCAGGTTCGATTCCCGGCTCGGGTCACTGTCTGTGTGGAGTTTGCACATTCTCCTCGTGTCTGCGTGGGTTTTCTCCGGGTGCTCCGGTTTCCTCCCACAGTCCAAAGATGTGCGGGTTAGGTTGATTGGCCAGGTTAAAAATTGCCCCTTAGAGTCCTGGGATGCGTAGGTTAGAGGGATTAGCAGGTAAATATGTGGGGGTAGGGCCTGGGTGGGATTGTGGTCGGTGCAGACTCGATGGGCCGAATGGCCTCCTTCTGCACGGTCGGGTTTCTATGTTTCTATGAAAGACGTGCTGGTTAGGGTGCATTGACCCGAACAGGCGCTGGAGTGTGGCGACTAGGGAAATTTCACAGTAACTTCATTGCAGTGTTAATGTAAGCCTTACTTGTGACACTAATGAATAAACTTTACTTTAAAACTTTACTTTACAAACCTGCTTCCAACTAGCCAGCAGAATTTCTAATACCAGGGAAAGAGACAAAAACACTGCATCCAGTCTGGGAGTCCAAACACCCCCCAACTAGCCAGCAACCAAACCTGAAAGTAAAGAAGTCTTGTGAAAAAAGGACTGCCCCACCTGCCCAGTCAATCATCTCCCCACAAACAATTCAAAAGGGTCATAAAACCCCAGGACAGTGCATTAGGCCCAGATTAAAAATACACAAAATGCCGATTATATAACTCGAGCAACAATAAAAGATACCACTACAGACCTCACGGTGCCAGTGACAAAAATAAAAACAGGCTTTCTTAGAAACTGAAGAAAATATGATTAAAAATGCACCCCTTAGTGGCACATAGCATCACGTAAGTGAGTCAGAAGGTTATGGGTTGAACCCTGTCACAGGGAATGAAGCACGCGATTAAGGGTAACATTCCACTGCAGTACAGAGGGAGTTGTCAGTTTTTGGGTAAGGCATTAAATCACAGCATTGTCTGCTCTCTAAGGTGGATTTAAAAGTTCCAATGGGACTATTTTGAAAAAGGGAGGGAGAGTAATTCCTGGTACGTTGTCCAATAGTTAGACCTTAACCAATCCCTGCAACATCTGGTCACTTTTCTCTGCAGTTTGTGGAACCTTGAAGCATTTAAAAGCAGTCACAGTTGCGGCAGGGTGGTACAGTGGTTAGCACTGCTGCCTCACAGCGCCAGGGACCCCGGGTTCGGTTCCCAGCTCTGGTCACTGACTGTGCGGAGTCTGCACATTCTCCCCGTGTCTGTGTGGGTTTCCCCCGGGTGCTCTGGTTTCCTCCCACAGTCCGAAAGGCCGTGATGGTTAGGTGCGTTGGCCATGCTAAATTATGGGCGGCGCAGTGGTTAGCACTGCTACCTCACAGTGCCAGGGACCCGGGTTCAACTCCGACCTTGGGTGGCTGTCTGTGTGCAGTTTGCACCTTCTCCCCGTGTCTGCGTGGGTTTTCTCCGGGTGCTCCAGTTTCCTCCCACAGTCCGAAAGACGTCCTGGTTAGGTGCATTGACCATGCTAAATTATTGGTGGCGCAGTGGTTAGCACTGCTACCTCACGGCGCCTGGAACCCGAGTTCAATTCCAACCTCCGGTGACTACGTGGAGTTTGCACATTCTCCCTGTGTCTGTGTGGGTTTCCTCCGGGTGCTGCGGGTTAGGTTGATTGGCCGTGCTAAATTGCCCCTTAGTGTCAGGGGGATTAGCAGGGTAAATACGTGGGATTACGGGGATAGGGCCTGGGTAGGATTGTGGTCGGTGCAGGCTCGATGGGCCGAACGGCCTCTTTCTGCACTGTTGGAATTCTATGGGTAGAATGTTACCGGCACATCCGCCCAAGTTTCGTACAATCTCGCCCCCGGGACCAATGGAGAATGCCATCTCCAAGCCTCGGGGGCGGGCATGCTGGTAAAATTCCGGCCTATGATCCTATACCCAGTGAGCTATAGGCTGATAGGTTTCGGTCTTCACTCTTCATTTCTCTTCCATTGAAACAACTGAAACCTCAGCCCCTTGCATCCACTCTGCACTCCCACAGGAAACGCTGACAGTTTTGGCAAAGCTGTGTTGGAATAATGCTCAGTATCTCCAGACTATGTTGCAATGCGGTTTTGCAATGCAGTGTGCTCACTTGGTTTGGAAGCTCAGAGGTTTTTGGGGGGGAAGGGGGGGTTGCTGACTGAAGATGACACTCGTCAGAAGGATTTGACCCTCCCTCTCTCAGTACCGTGTGTACTGACCAATAAAGGACTGATTTCTCTTTGTATTTACGATCTGCTTTGTATTCAAAGGCGTTTGTAGCAGGGACCAGGCTTCAAGAGTTCATCATTGGCTGCATCCTCCTTACTGACGCAGCCCCTTTATCTGAGTGAAATTTTTAATTTCAGAAGCTTTCATTTAATATCCGAGTGTAGATCATTAAATGGCATCTCCTCAGTGCCCCCCCCCCCCTCCCCCCTCCCCCACCCACCGCCCCATAGGGTTCAGCTCCTGCTGGGAAGAAGCAGAGATGTCTTTTGTTTATTCATTCACTATATGAGCATCTCTGGCGAGACTGGCATTTATTATCTATCCGCACTCTCCCGTTAGACAGCAGTCTCCGTGTACACAGTCGAATGGTCAGTGTTGTAATGTCGGAAACACGGCCACCAATTTTCACACAGCCAGCTGCCAGAGACACCAGTGTGGTAATAGTGGGATGATCTGTTTGTGTGAGGTTTAGTGAGGGATAAATATTGGGCAGGACACTGGGAATAACACCATCTGTGTTCCATCAGAATTGTGTCAAGGGCCTTGTTTTAATATCTCATCTGAAAGACAGCACTTCCAACAGCGCGGCACTCCCTCAGCGCGGCGTTCCCTCAGCGCGGCGCTCCCTCAGCGCGGCGTTCCCTCAGCGCGGCGCTCCCTCAGCGCGGCGCTCCCTCAGCGCGGCGCTCCCTCAGCGCGGCGCTCTCTCAGCGCGGCGCTCCCTCAGCGCGGCGCTCCTTCAGCGCGGCGCTCCCTCAGCGCGGCGCTCCCTCAGCGCGGCGCTCCCTCAGCGCGGCGCTCCCTCAGCGCGGCGCTCCCTCAGCGCGGCGCTCCCTCAGCGCGGCGCTCTCTCAGCGCGGCGCTCCCTCTCTCTCAACACACAAGCTTCATGACTTAGAGGCAAGAATGATACCCACAGAGCCAAGGGGTGGCACCTGGCAGTTCTCAGGACATCTCTTTTTATTCTTTCACTGGGATGTGGGCGTCGCTGGCAAGGCCAGCATTTATTGCCCATCCCTAGTTGCCCTTGGAGTGAGTGGCTTGCTAGGCCATTTCAGAGGGCAATTAAGAGTCAACCACATTGCTGTGACTCTGGAGTCACATTTGGGCCAGACCAGGTAAGGACGGCAGATTTCCTTCCCTAAAGGACATTGGTGTACCAGATAGGTTTTTCCTACAATCAACAACGGTTTCATGGTCATCATTACTGAAGATTTTAATTCCACATTTAATGGTTGAATTTAAGTTTCACCAGCTGCCTTAGTGGGGTTTTGAATCCGTGTCTCCAGGACGTTAGCCTGAGCCTCTGGATTGCTCATTTAGTAATGTTAGCACTCCACCGTCCACCTACCTCCTTGACATGTGACTCTTTTCCCCAACAACGACACGGTGGCACAGTGGTTAGCACTGCTGCCTCACAACACCAGGGACCTGGGTTCGATTCCCGGCTTGGGTCACTGTCTCTGTGGAGTCTGCACGTTCTCATAGTGTCTGCGTAAGTTTCCTCCGGGTGCTCTGATTTCCTCCCACAGTCCAAGAGAAATGCTGGTTAGGTGCATTGGCCGTGCTAAATTCTCCCTCAGATTTGATTTGATTTATTCTTGTCACATGCATGCAGTGAAAAGTATTGTTTCTTGCGCGCAATACATACAAAGCATACCGTTCATAGAGAAGGAAAGGAGAGAATGCAGTGTTACAGTCATAGCTAGAGTGCAGAGAAAGATCAACTTAATGCGAGGGAGGTCCATTCAAACGTCTGACAGCAGCAGGGAAGAAGCTGTTCTTGAGTCGGTTGGTAGGTGACCTCAGACTTTTGTATCTTTTTCCCGACGGAAGAAGGTGGAAGAGAGAATGTCCAGAGTGCGTGGGGTCCTTAATTATGCTGCTGCTTTGCCGAGGCAGCGGGAAGTGTAGACAGAGTCAATGGATGGGAGGCTGGTTTGAGTGATGGACTGGGCTTTGTTCACGACCCTTTGTAGTTCCTTGCGGTCTTGGGCAGAGCAGGAGCCAGACCAAGCTGTGATACAACCAGAAAGAATGCAGTGTACCCGAACAGGCGCCAGAGTGTGGCAACTAGGGGATAACTTCATTGCAGTGTTGCTGGCCTACTTGCGACACTCATAAATAAAACTTTAACCTCACTCATTGCTCTCTGTTTGCGATTGGTTCTCTCACCAACTGGTATGAACACAAAGTGATTTGGATGGCATGAATCGTTCTAAAACTCTTGAGTCAGCAATGCGCATATTACAATCTAGTTCAAATCATTGGACCTTTCAGAGGGAGAGGAGAAAGTTAGAAAACCTCAAATAGTTGTTTAAGGTTGATTTGTAATGCTCTCGGTGGCAGTTTGATCTACAGAAGCTGTAGTCATGGTGAGACGCTTTAAACAGAGTTCTCTAATCATTGTGATGTTAAATTATTTCAGCTGTGAGACAGAGCGAGTCGAGGATTGAAATTCTTTCTCAGTAACTGTCACGTGGTCGATGTTCTAATGAGCTCTCGGTGGGATTGACTCCGAGTCTCCTTCGCCTGCTCTGCATATTTACTCAACCAATGTTTTGGCCCTTTCTCACTATCTTTTACACATGTCTGTAACACAAACAACAGCCCCAGATTGAATTACGAGGACCACCACCCCCCCCCCCCAACCCCCACCGCTTTCCCTCTGTCATCCCCATTCCCTCACTCCGTGGCCTGGGCCTCGGCTCCTCCCTCTGCGACTGGATCCTAGACTTCCTAACCCATAGACCGTAATCAGTAAGGATAGGCAACAACACCTCCTCCACGATCATCCTCAACACCGGTGCCCCACAAGGCTGGGCTGTGACCTGAAAAGAGTATGTCCAGGGTGCGTGGGTGTGGTGAACCATCGTTGGTTCCCACTGGATAGTGCTGAGCCAGGGGCTGGCCAGTACTACAAGGATGTACATATGTTACTGTTGGATTGTGCTATTGTTGCTGTTGGGGTTAGGGTGGGGTCGTTACTCCTTTGTACTGTAGTGTTGTGGCACATCCCAGTCGGGCTCCGCCTCCTGGGAGAGGTATAAGAGTCCCTGCTCTGGCCGGGACCCCTTCGGTCTGGGATAGTGTATATAAGTTCTGGTAGCTTCGTTAACAGTAAATAAAAGCCTTTCATTTACTGAGCTTCAAGCCTCGTGTCTGAATAGCGCATCAGTGGGGTCCTTAATTTTGCTGGCTGCTTTTCCGAAGCAGCAGGAAGAGTCAATGGATGGGAGGCTGGTTTGAAAGCTGGACTGGGCTTCATTCACAAACCTTTGTAGTTTCAGGCGGTCTTGGGCAGAGCAGGAGCCCATACCAAGCTGTGATACATCTAGAAAGAATGCTTCCTGTGGTGCATCTGTATAAGCTGGTGAGATGTAGTGGACATGCCAAATTTCCTTAGTCTTCTGAGAAAGTAGAGGCGTTGGTGGGCTTTCTTAACTATAGTGTCGGCATGGGGGGACCAGGACAGGTTGTTGGTGATCTGGACGCCTAAAAACTTGAAGCTCTCGACCCTTTCTACTTTGTCCCCATTGATGTAGACAGGGGCATGTTCTCCTTTACGCTTCCTGAAGTCGAAGTGCCTCTGTCCCTGTAAGAAGATTAATGACTCTACTTTTAAGATCATGAAGCCAATCCACTGAGAAATTCTTGTATGTAGAGTTTACGTTTGTCTAATGTGCACTCCTTCCCCACAGGTTCATTTTCCAACTATCTGATCCCTATAAGCTTATACACAGGATGATGAAAGCTGGGGCTTGTATGCTCTCTGGGTATGTGTGGAGATAGTGCTGTGATTTAATGGCCAGAATGTAGTGTTACAGTCATAGCTAGGGTGTAAAGAAAGATCAACTTAGTGCAAGGTAGATCCATTCAAAGGTCTGACAGCGGCAGGGAAGAAGCTGTTCTTGAGTCCAATGGTATGTGTCCTCAGACTTTTGTATCTTTTTCCCAACGGAAGAAGGTGGAAGAGAGAATGTCCGGGCTGCCTGGGGTCCTTAATTATGCTGGCTGCTTTCCCGAGGCAGCGGGAGGTGTAGACAGAGTCAATGGATGGGAGGCTGGTTTGCGTGATGGATTGGGCTACATTCACCACCTTTTGTGGTTCCTTGCGGTCTTGGGCAGAGCAGGAGCTATACCAAGCTGTGATCCAACCAGAAAGAATGTTTTCTAATGCTTTCAGGTACACAGGTCAATGAAAGTGGCAATGCAGGTGGAGAAGGTAGTCAAGAAGGCATACGGCATGCTTGCCTTTATCGGCCGGGGTATTGAGTTTAAAAATTGGCAAGTCATGTTGACGCTTTATAGAACCTTAATTTGGAACTTGGAATATAGTGTTCAATTCTGATCACCACACTACCAGAAGGATGTGGAGGCTTTGGAGAGGGTACAGAAAAGATTTACCAGGATGTTGCCTGGTATGGAGGGCATTAGCTATGAGGAGAGTTTGGAGAAACTTGGTTTGTTCTCACTGGAGGGACGGAGGTTGAAGACCTGATAGAAGTCTACAAGATTATGAGAGGCATGGACAGAGTGGATAGTCAGAAGTCTTTTCCCAGGGTGGAAGAGTCAATTACTAGGGGGCACAGGTTTAAGGTGCGAGGGGCAAGTTTTAAAAGAGATGTACGAGGCAGATTTTTTACACAGGAAGTGGCGGGTGCCTGGAACTCGCTGCCGGGGGAGGTAGTGGAAGCGGATACGGTAGTGACTTGTAAGGGGCATCTTGACAAGTACATGAATGAGATGGGAATAGAGGGATATGGTCCCCGGAAGGGTAGGGGGTTTTAGTTCAGTCGGGCAGCATGGTCAGTGCAGGCTTGGAGGGCCGAAGGGCCTGTTCCTGTGCTGTAATTTTCTTTGTTCTTTTCTTTGTTCTTTGTTTATGGTGCATCTGTAAAAGTTAAAATCTGGAAAATCTTTGGAAAATGCATAGAGCCAAACAAATTCCTTGAGCTTCTACTGTTGTTGAGTTTAGGTAGAAACGTCAAATAATCACCAATGTTTTGTTTTGAATCCAGGTATTCCGACCCTTATCATCCTAGACCAGGAGGGGAAGATAATTACACGCCAGGGGAGGCCGGCAGTGCTCAATGACATGGATTGCAAAGACTTCCCGTGGCATCCTAAACCAGTATTGGAACTTACAGAATCCAACGCCATGCAACTGAACGAGGGACCCAGCCTCGTTCTCTTTGTGGGTATGAAGTCTTAGTCACGTATCCCTATCTGTATTTGTGTGGCTGCAGATGTCTGGCCGGGATTCTCCAATCCCGCTTGCCCAGCAAGAATGGAGAATGTGGCGTTCAGCCAAACCTCCCTTCCCTGCAGCGGGACTGGAGAACCCCAGCCGTGGGGGCGAGATCTGAGAATCACGGCCATCTCTCTCTCTCTCTCTCTTTCTGTCTCTCTCTCTCTCTCTTTCTCTCTCTCTCTTTCTGTTTCTCTCTTTCTGTTTCTCTCTCTCTCTCTCTGTTTCTGTCTCTCTCTTTCTCTCCCTCTCTTTCTCTTCCTCTCTTTCTCTCTCTCTGTTTCTCTCTCTCTTTTTCTCTCTCTCTGTCTCTGTTTCTCTCTCTTTCTCTCTCTCTCTCTCTCTCACTGTTTCTCTCTCTCTCTCTCTCTTTCTCTCTCTCTCTTTTTCTTTCTCTCGCTCTCTCTTTTTCTCTCTCTCTCCCTTTCTCTCTCTCTTTCTCTCTTTCTTTCTCTTTCTCTCTCCCTCTCTTCCTTTCTCTCTCTCGCTCTCTCTCTTACATATACTCACGTGACTATCCTGCCATAGTTTTACCTTTGAGTAGCTGTTTCCAGTCCACTTTTGCCAAATCACATCTCAGCGTAGCAAAACTGGCCTTTCACGAATTACAGCTTTTATTCTTGGCCTATCTTTATCCTTTTTTTATTTGTGGGACATGGATATCGTTGGCTGGCCAGCATTTATTGTCCATCCACAGTTTCCCTTGGAGGGCAGTTGAGAGTCAACCCCATTGCTGTGGCTCTGGAGTCACATGTAGGCCAGACCAGGTAAGGACGGCAGATTTCCTTCCCTAAAGGATATGATCCCTTTACATAACTACCCCAAATCGAACTGAATCATGATCACCAGCCCACAAATGTTCTCCCACTGATAGCCTCTTCCACCTGCCCAGATTCATTCCCCAAAACTAAGGCCAAGGCAGCAGCTTATTGCCACTTAAGTGCATATCTGGCCCTCAGGGCTGGATTCAGGTCATCTTTTGGGTTGACTCTCTGAGGAACAAAAATTGGATACCCACCACTCAGTTTTATATTTTATTAAAGAGGTATGGGGGGTTAAAAGTAAATGGGTTGCTGTTCACAGATGAGAAGGATCAGCGTGTACAGCACCAAGGCGGGTCTGCGCATCACCACATTGTATGTCTGACCAGACCACATTTTCTTATTTATATTTTTATTTATTTTTAATTTTATTTATTAGTGTCACAAGTAGGCTTACGTTAACATTGCAATGAAGTTACTATGAAATTCCCCTAGTCTCCACACTCTGGTGCCTGTTCGGGTACACTGAGGGAGAATTTAGCACGGCCAATGCACCCTAACCAGCACATCTTTCGGAGGAAACCGGAGCACCCGGATGAAACCCACGCAGACACGGGGAGAACGTGCAAACTCCGCACAGACAGTGACCCGAGGCTAGAATTGAACCCGGGTCCTTGGCGCTGTGAGGCAGCAGTGCTAACCACTGTACCACCGTGCCTCCCGATCATTGAGAATATTGTGAGCAATTTTGCACCCCATATTTAAGGAAAGATGTGCTAGCCTTGGAGAGAGTCCAGAGGAGGTTCACAAGAATGATCCCGGGAATGAAAGGCTTGACATATGAGGAACGGTTGAGGACTCTGGGTCTGTACTTGATGGAGTTTAGAAGGATGAGGGGGGGATCTCATTGAAACTTACAGGATACTGCGAGGCCTGGATGGGGTGGACATGGGGAAGGTGTTTCCATTAGTAGGCGAGACACGGGCCCGAGAGCACAGTCTTAAAGGACGACACTTTAGAACCGAGATGAGGAAGGATTTCTTCAGAAAGCAGGTGGTGAATCTGTGGAATTCATTGCCACAGAAGGCTGTGGAAGCCAGGTCATTGAGTGTACATTAGACAGAGTTCCTGATTGGTGAGGGAATCAAAGGTCATGGGGAAAAGGTGGGAAAATAGGGATGAGAAACATATCAGCCATGATCGAATAGCAGAATGGGCCGAATGGCCTGATTCTGCACCTATATCTTATGGCTTTAGGCAGGCCACACACGCCATGAGATTAAAAAAAGGGCCATTTTGTCAGCGTTTCAGGAGCTATGGGTTGTGGACCACTCAACCTCTAATCTGTCCTCTGCCTCCGCATTCTCCCTCCTGGTGACTTAACGGTCGCAACCGTGTCCTTGACCCTTTTACCGGAACGCTTCCTGCCTTTTTCCCTGGAGTCTCATTCCTGTGCCTCCCTGGATTCCAGGCTAGCCGCCCACTGATCACGACCTTGACCTGCTCTCACTTGTTCCCTTTGATCCTTGCTCGATGCGAACTCTATTTTTGCTGGCTGCCTTCCTGTCCTTTCCACAGTCCCCCCCTTGTCGAAGATCCAGTTTCACTCACACACTGCTCTTTAGCTAAATTTAACTCTCTGTCGTCTGAAAATAGTGGCTGCGACAGCTTTCTACAGGAATGACTGACAAAGGAGGGGGTTAATCTGATGTGTGTGTAAATGTTTCCCAAAAGCCTGACAATATGAAGCTAAAACATCGTGCCTGGAGCTGGAATTGGGAAATATAGAGCTGTAGTTACCTCATGGGCAGCACGGTGGCACAGTGGTTAGCACCGCTGACTTACAGCGCCAGGGACCCGGGTTCAATTCTGGCTTTGGGTAAAATAAAAGTGAAATTTATTTATTAGTCACCAGTAGGCTTACATTAACACCGCAATGAAATTACTGTGAAAATCCCCTTGTCACCACACTCCGACGCCTGTTTGGGTAGAATCATAGAATTCTACAGTGCAGATGGAGGCCATTTGGCCCATCGAGTCTGCACCGACCACAATCTCACCCAGGCCCTACCCCCATAACCCCATGCATTTACCTTAGCTAGTCCCCCTGACACTAAGGGGCAATTTAGCGTGGCCAACCCACCGAACCCGCACGTCTTTTGGATTGTGGGAGGAAACTGGAGCACCCGGAGGAAACCCACGCAGACACGGGGAGAACGTGCAGGCTCCACACACACACAGGGGATCAAACCGGGTCCCTGGCGCTGTGAGGCAGTGGTGCTAACCACTGTGCCACCATGCTACCCATGTGTCTGTCTGTGTGGAGTCTGCACATTCTCCCCGTGTCTGCGTGGGTTTCCTCCAGGAGCTCCGGTTTCCTCCCACACTCCAAAGATGTGCGGGTTAAGTGGATTGGCCATGCTAAATTGCAATTTAGTGTCAAGGGGATTAGCAGGGTAAATATATGGGGTTACAGGGACAGGGCCTGGGTGGGACTGTTGTCAGTGCGGGCTCGATGGGCTGAATGGCCTCCTTCTATGATTCTGTGCCTACAGTGCAGAAAGTGGCCATTCAGCTCCCAGTGTTTATACTGCCCCCAGGCCACACCAACCACCTCCCCAGAGAGACAGGGAAATACTAGAAACTAATTCACAGCAGAAATATTCACTTTGAATTAAATTCACCAGCGGGGGTGAGCTGCCCACTCAGTTTTCTATATAGAATGGGAATCCTATCCAATTAACCTGTCACATTGACTGTGGAACTTGAGTTAATGGACATTAATGGATTGGCTCCTATTGAATGGAATCAGTCTCACAATGGGTTAATGTTTTAATTATCTGGCTGATAACCAGCATCTCTTGGAGGCTGTTCTATTTTTACAAAGAAGCTTTATTAGCCACCTAGTGCGATGATTAAACAATAGCTCATGTCATGCCAGTTACCTACTGGTACATGACTCATGCTAACCTGGACAGTAGCTGAGCCACAGCGGGTTGGGAAGGTTCGAGGTTTAGTCGGCGATGTGTGCTGACTGGCCTCTCTATGACAGTCATAGAGGTTTACAGCATGGAAACAGGCCCTTCGGCCCAACTTGCCCATGCCACCCAGTTTTTACCACTAAGCTAGTCCCAATTGCCCGCATTTGGCCCATATCCCTCTGTATCCATCTTGCCCATGTAACTGTCTAAATGCTTTTTAAAGGACAAAATTGTGACCCGCCTCTACTACTACCTCTGGCAGCTTGTTCCAGACACTCTCCACCCTCTGTGTGAATAAATTGCCCCTCTGGACCCTTTTGCATCTCTCCCTCTCTCCTTAAACCTATGCCCTCTAGTTTTAGACTCCCCTACCTATGGGAAAAGATGTTGACTATCTATCTCATCTGTGCCCCTCATTATTCTATCAACCTCTATAAGATCACCCCGAAGAGAGGGTAGAAATTTAACCAGGCAAATGCAAAGACAGAATCTGCATGTCTCGTGATGCCACCTGCAGCGGGTAAGCTGCTTCACACATGAGGAGTCTGAGGCCATCTGTGTAACCGCATCACCCACCCCCCCAACCACCCCCTCCCCTCCCCACCCTGCCCAGCTTCCTGAAGAGGGAGAGAAACCCCAACTGGAATTGACACCTGATTGGAGTTTGTGAGGATTGGGCGAATCAATACCAAGATTAGCCTCCTGTTTTGTCCCTTCCACATAATCCTCTCCAGGAACCTGGCAGCAGATAGCGCTGGGTAGCAAGGCTTGGCCTTCGTCTTACTGTCAAATCACCTGGGCAAAATGTGCCCCCCAGGCACTTACCCAGGCACAGGGAGGAGGCCACTGACCTCCTCTGCCAGTCACTGAGATCGTGCCTCATGGGTGGTCTAACTCTACGTACCCCCTCCCCCCCCCCCCCGCCCACCAGCCCCACCAACCTTCTCAAGGAAAACTGGGGATGGGCAGTAAGTGCTGGCCCAGCATTAATACCTTAGATTAGCAAACAGCACGGTGGCACAGTGGTTAGCACTGCTGCCTCACAGCGCCAGGGACCCGGGTTCGATTCCCGGCTCGGGTCACTGTCTGTGTGGAGTTTGCACATTCTCCCCGTATCTGTGTGGGTTTCCTCCGAGTGCTCCGGCTTCCTCTCACAGTCCAAAAGATGTGCGGGTTAGAATTGGCCGTGCTAAATTGTCCCTTAGTATCAGGGGGACTAACATGGGGTTACGGGGATAGGGCCTGGGTGGGATTGTGGTCGGTGCAGACTCCTTGAGCCGCAGGGCCTCCTGCTGCACTGTAGGGATTCTATGATTCCATGAAACAGCTACCTGTCTCCGATTTAAAATTTACAACTGATGGAACATCAATTGCCGTTTGCGGGAGAGATTTCCAAACTGTTGCCACCCTTTGTGTGTGGAAATGTTTCCCAACTTTACTCCTGAAAGTTGTAGGAGCTGTAGGTTTTAGACTACATTCCCTGGTCTCAATGGTGAGGCCTAGTGGTATTATCGCTAGACTATTAATCCAGAAACTCAGCTAATGTTCTGGGGACCCGGGTTCGAATCCCGCCACGGCAGATGGTGGAATGTGAATTCAATAAAATATATCTGGAATTAAGAATCTACTGATGACCATGAAACCATTGTCGGAAAAACCCATCTGGTTCACTGATGTCCTTTAGGGAAAGAAATCTGCCGTCCTTACATGATCTGGCCGACATGTGACTCCAGAGCCACAGCAATGTGGTTGACTCTTAACTGCCCTCCAAGGGCAACTAGGG
This sequence comes from Mustelus asterias, assembly GCF_964213995.1. Taxonomy (NCBI): domain Eukaryota; kingdom Metazoa; phylum Chordata; class Chondrichthyes; order Carcharhiniformes; family Triakidae; genus Mustelus; species Mustelus asterias. The sequence goes on from NC_135812.1 coordinate 9,839,733, forward strand.
ATGGGCAATACATGCTGGCCAGCCAGCGACGCCCATGGCCCATGAATAAATGAATAAAGAGTGTCTCTCTCGACTATTAAACTGTGCATTGTAGTTGAGTTGGATTCTGCCGTGAGCCAACGCATAAGGCACGGTGTGCTTTTCATCAAGTAGTCTCAAACCTTGTTTCTACAGGTATCTGGCTAGAGATCACTGAATCGTGCAATCAAGGAAAAACAAGTAGGTTAGTGTGAATAATGTGGAATGGGAATATTGCTCGATATTCTAGAACTTTCCTTGCCTTGCTATTGAGAGAGAGGGAAGCAAGAACCTGAGGGACCATTCCTTGGGAGATGAAGTGGATTGGTTATAACAAGAGGCAATTATAGAAGTTCTTCATTTTGTGCCCTTTATTACACTTCCATTCCTTGTATTTCTAAAGCGTCCGTGCACCCTGGGAGCCCGCAGGGGGGGTTATCACACGGGTTGTTGTGAGTCGGTTTAGCTCAGTTGGCTGGACGGCTGGTTAGTGATGCAGAGCGATGCCAACAGCATGGGTTCAATTCCCGTACCGGCTGAGCTTATCCATGAAGGCCCCACCTTCTCAACCTTTCCCCTTACCTGAGGTGTGGTGATCCTCAGGTTAAATCACCACCAGTCCGCGCCCTCCCCCTCAAAGAGCATCTGGGATTATGGCGACTTTACCTGTTGTGATGGTGCTTTTATTTTTGAATTTTTCTTCAGATTCTGACGAGGAGGAATTAGAACCAGCAAAGCAACTGATCCAGCCAATCGCGGAGAAGATTTTCGCTGAGCACAAGGCAAAGGATGAAGATCCGCCACTGCTGTTCTTTGTTGCAGGCGATGTAGGTACAAGGTTCACTTGGCGTTTTGTGAATTGGATCATTGTGTTCAATGTCTGATCTGCAATAGAGAAAGACTTGCGTTTCTATAGCACCCTTCAGGATGTCTTAAAGCCCTTTGCAGCCACTGAAGCCTAGTCATTGTCAGGAGTCATAGAGGTTTACAGCTTGGAAACAGGCCCTTCGGCCCAACTTGTCCATGCCGCCCTTTTTTTTGAAACCCCTAAGATAATCCCAATTGTCCGCATTTGGCCCATATCCCTCTATACCCATCTTACCCATGTATCTGTCTAAATGCTTTTTAAAAGACAAAATTGTACCCGCCTCTACTACTACCTCTGGCAGCTTGTTCCAGACACTCACCACCTTCTGTGTGAAAAAATTGCCCCTCTGGATACTTTTGTATCTCTCCCTCTCACCTTCAACCTATGCCCTCTAGTTTTAGACTCCCCTACCTTTGGGAAAAGATATTGATTATCTAGCTGATCTATGAGCTTTGACAAAGGGGTCATCTGCACTCGATACGTCAGCTCTTTTTCTCTCCTGCGGGATGCTGCCAGACCTGCTGAGATTTTCCAGTGTTTTCTCTTTTGGTTTCAGATTCCAGCATCTGCAGTAATTTGCTTTTACGCCTAGTCATTGTTTAATAGTAGGAAACCTGGCAGCCAATTTCCTCACGGCAAGCTCCTTCAAATCCTAGGAATCCCTACAGCGCAGAGCAAGGCCATTCAAGCCAAAGTCTGAATCAGCCACTCCAGCTGCTGGAGAGGCGAGTTCAGAGCTTCCAACGGCTTACTGACTCAGATCAGTGGTGGGGGGGAGGAGGGAGGGGTCAGATCATTCTCTGGTTGGGAGGGGGAGGAGGGGGGTGAGGCCACATCGTTGTCTGGTTGGGGGGCAGGGGGGTAGGAGGCGAGTCAGATGTTCCTCGGGGGGGGGGGGGGGGGGGGGGGGGCGGTGAGTGAGGCCAGACTATTCTTGGGGGTGGGGGAAGGGGGTGGTGGTGAGACCAGATCGTTGTCTGGGGAGGGAGGAGGGACGGGGTAAGATGTATCTCTGGTGGGGGGGGGGGGGGGGGGGGGAGGGGGGGAGAGCCCGATCACTCACTGGTGGGGGGGGAGGCAGATGGATCTCTGGTGGGGGGGGTCAGATGGATCTCTGGTGGGGGCGCAGGGGTGTCCGCTGCCACTCTGCGGGTGATCGGTGTGGGGGCAGGGGTGGGCAATCGGTCTGGGTAGTGGGGGGGTGGATAAGGGGGACAGTGATGTGTGTGGGTAGTGGGGGGGTGGATAAGGGGGGCAGTGATGTGTGTGGGTAGTGGGGGAGGTGGATAAGGGGGACAATGATGTTGTGGGTAGCGGGGGGTGGGTGGATAAGAGGGACAGTGATGTGTGTGGGTAGAGGGGGGGGTTGATAAGGGGGACAGTGATGTGTGTGGGTAGAGGGGGGGGGTTGATAAGGGGGACAATGATGTGTGTGGGTAGGCGGGGGTGGGTGGATAAGAGGGACAGTGATGTGTGTGGGTAGAGGGGGGGTTGATAAGGGGGACAGTGATGTGTGTGGGTAGAGGGGGGGGGTTGATAAGGGGGACAGTGATGTGTGTGGGTGCCATCGCTCCGCTTGTCGCTCCCAGGGCCGCTTTCTCCCGCTTTCTGCGCCCGGGAGCGATCTGACACGGGCGCACTTTTCAATTTTTATTCTAATGCACATGCGCGGTTCAGAGCTCCGATCGTTTCGGCCGCGCTAAGCCCGCCCACAGCGCGAATGGGACCTGCGAATTTGTTTCAGGCTGAGTGCGGTATGGGGGGGCCCTGAAAGGCAGATTTCCAAATCGGATCCGAATTATGCCCAGATTCAACACTTAGAATGAAAATGGTAAAATCGGGCCCTTAGCGTCAGGAGGATTAGCAGGGTAAATATGTGGGATACAGGAATAGGGTCTGGGTGGGATTGTGGTCGGTGCAGACTCGATGGGCCGAATGGCCTCCTTCACTGTAGGGATTCTATGATTCAAAAGTCTGGTGGCAGCAGTTTTTGGGTCGGTTGGTATTTGAGAGTTGAATCAGAATTAAATGACTGTGAGAATTGATGGATAATCATTAAAGCTAGCTCGAGAAATTCCATCAGGGTTACCCTATCGTGGTCGGGCCACGTGCAACTCCACTCTGCACTCATTGGTTGCCCTTTGCCAGGAAGAGACTGGCAATAAATGGTTGCATTTTGCTCTGTTGGCACGCATATCTTGAAAGATAAAAGTAGAGGAGGAATTATTTTGCCTCGGTTATGCTTTCATTCCATGTTATCGTCGATGCCAGAGGCCGTCACAGCAGTGTGACCACGTCAACACTCTGCTGTGAGTCTTCCCGACGGTGAAGGGACAAAGGAAAAGTTTGTATTTCCTAGGCAACCACCTCAGCATGCCAGGTGCCCGATTGGTACAGCAGCAACCTCGGAGTTCACTGGTTTCCATTTTTCTATCTGATAAGTGTTTTACTTCAGTCCAGATTAGCCGATACATCTGGCGTTGGTGATGTTTGCCAGACACATGTGTCTTTTTTTCTTCTCTCTCTCTCCCTGCAGCATCTACAGATGCTAAAAGGTTCCAGCGTTGCCCTAATTGAAAGCATTCCCCTAACATGAGAACATGTTTAGCATTAACTAGAAACAGATCCCTCTGCCGACTGTCAGACTCAACGCATGGCAGAAGGACAGAAGCTATTATTTCCCCTCTCCTTAAGACACAGGTGGTCATTTGGGTAAGGGACATAACCACCCCCCCCCCCCCCCCCACCCCTTCGTCCACCCCTGTCCCCCCCTCCCCCCCTTTCTGCTGGAAGAAATTACCTTTTAACTTCCTGGTTTAAGATACTCTTAAGGTTAACGTTCAGGTTCAGTCGGCAGTTAGGAAGGCAAATTCAATGTTAGCTTCATGTCTACAGGGCTAGAATACAAGAGGAGGGATGTACTTCTGAGGCTGTATAAGGCTCTGCTCAGATCCCATTTGGAATATTGTTTTGGGGCAGTTTTGGCCCCCATACCTAAGGAAGCCTTGGAGGGAGTCCAGAGGAGGTTCACAAGAACGATCCCGGGAATGAAGGGTTTGTCATATGAGGAGCGGTTGAGGACTCTGGGTCTGTACTCAATGGAGTTTGGAAGGGTGACGGGGGATCTAATTGAAACTTAGAGAATACTGAGAGGCCTAGATAGAGTGGACATGGAGAGGATGTTTCCACTAGTGGGAGAGACTAGAACTCGAGGGCACAGCCTCAGAGTGAAGGGACGCTCCTTTAAAACAGAGATGAGGAGGAATTTCTTCAGCCAGAGAGTGGTGAATCTGTGGAACTCATTGCCACAAAGGCTGTGGAGGCCGGGTCATTGAGTGTCTTTAAGTCAGAGATAGATAGGTTCTTGATCAATAAGGGGATCAGGGGTTATGGGGAGAAGGCAGGAGAATGGGGATGAGAAAAATATCAGCCATGATTGAATGGCGAAGCAGACTCGATGGGCTGAATGGCCTAATCCTGCTCCTATATCTTATGGTCTTCTGATATGTTAAGGAGCAGCCAGGTAGCTCCACACTGCTATGCATGGTTTGGCAGTAATTACAGCCGTTGACGCCTAGTTACGATGGAGCCCATTCTAAGCAGCTAACTATTTTTTCCTTCAGGGAAGTTGCCTCCCCCTTATCTCTGAGTCAGGTGGTAATGGGCAGCAAGGGTAAGTGGAAACTCACAGTCATTAAAGAGCGGGGAGAGGGCAGTGAGCAGAAATTTTATAACATATCATAGAATCCCTACAGTGCAGAAGGAGACCATTCAGCCCATCGAATCTGCACCAACCACAATCTCACCCAGCCCCTATCCCCGTAACCCCACATATTTACCCAACTATTCCCCCTGACTCTAAGAGGCAATTTAGCAAGGCCAGTCAACCTAACCCACACATCTGTGGAGTGTGGGAGGAAACTGAAGCACCCGGAGGAAACCCACGCAGACACGGGGAGAATGCGCAAACTCCGCACAGACAGTTACCCAAGGCTGGAATCTAACCCGGGTGCATAGCGCTGTGAGGCAGCAGTGCTAACCACTGTGCCACCTTAGCTAAGGATGCTAAGGCTGGCTCAAAAGCTTTTCCTCATCTGTGCTCATGTTGGGACGAGCTTAGTGGTTAAAAACTGGGCAACATGGACAAGTTGGGCTGAAGGACCTGTTTCCAGGCTGTAAATCTCTGTGACTCTATGTGCCACACCACTATTTTCATCGAATCATAGAATCTTACAGTGCAGAAGGAGGCCATTCAGTCCATCGAGTCTGCACTGACAACAACCCCAACCAGGCCCTATCCCCATAACCCCATCATGTACAGAGCCAGGAGGCGGTGGACTTGCAGAGAGAGGACATGCACCTTGGCCTGTGCAGCTCCAAGGGATTAGAAAGTGTGTGTGTGTGAGAGAGAGTGTGTGAGGAACATGAGCTCCACACCATCTGCAACCCCCCTGGCAATGAGAAGGATCACCATTATTATTATTTTGCTTGTTGGTTTAATTGCTAGAGGGACTAGCTTACCCTAGCTAGTCCCTCTGACACTAAGGAGCAATTTAGCACAGCCAATCCACCTAACCAGCACGTCTTTCGGACTGTGGGAGGAAACCCACGCAGACACGGGGAGAACGTGCAAACTCCACACAGACAGTGACCCAAGCTGGGAATTGAACCCAGATCCCTGACGCTGTGAGGCAGCAGTGCTAACCACTGTGTCACCGTGATACCCTCCCTCGCAATAACCTGGCTACTCAGAATTGTTACAGCGCAGAAGGGGGCCATTTGGCCCATCGGGTCTGCGCCCCCAGCTCCCCAAAACAAGCGGCACGACATAGTATCATTCTGCTGAGTTTTTCCCCGTAACCCATCCACATCGTTTCTACTCCTGGTTCCAGTTTCACTTTGAACGCACGGGGAACCTCCATTATTGGAACAAAATTGGAGCATTAAGCTTGCTGTAGCATTGACCGCCCTGGGTCCACCACCTCCCCCAGTGTCATCAGCATGTCACCGTGTATCGCTTATTTCTTAACGGACAGTGTAAGCAAGCTCCCATTGCGAATTCCACAGGGAAAGGCCGGTATGAGTAAAGACCGGGTATATGGGAAAGGGGAATATGGAATATGGGCTGGAGGCACACCACTTCCAGCTGTCAAATTTCACGATACTTTGTTAGTTGCGTTTTAATCCCGGAGGGATAAGAACCTCACTCTCGAGTAGAACTTGGGCTCAATGCCAGTGGAGGGAGGGCAGGGGGATAAACATTGGCTGCTTCCGATACTGGCCAATAAATGCATTTGTTGAGGATGAACCCAAATAATGCAGAGTGAGAACTCAAATCTTTTGAGTTTTTTATTAACCTGCTAGCAAGGAGAACAGACACAGTGAACAGTGATTTTCACTATGAGATTCTGTCAATTCATACAGATAATTAGCAGTTATAGTTAATTACAGCAAATGAGAAACGAGCAACTTTCTAATCCTTAATTTGCATACATAGTCCACCCAATCATAGCATAGCTTTTTGCCCTTTCTTATCCAATAGAAAACCGTCTCCTGCATGAGCATCGTATCTTATTTGGTAATTGTCATGGTAACTTGTCTTTGTTTACATCCTGTGTCCTAGCCTGGAATGCAGTGTTTATGAAACTAACGCAAGGTTAGACTGGTCTCTTATCCTGAGTACAAAAGCGTTGGCCTCACTGAGGGCCTTGTTTGCTAATAATCATTTTCCATTACTTAACAGAGTTGCCTGTCATAACTTAATTTCCACACATTCCCTGAGGTTGAGAATTCTCATATTACTCTGACTGATTGAGACTGGGATAATCAATTATTTTTCTTGGAAGTTCCAAATATTTAATGTACTTCCCTATGGCTCCTATCACTTTCTCCCTTGTTTATTTCTCTTGAATTGAGGTGAAATCGGAATTATTGCTCAATCCTGTGCTCGCTCCTGTCCATTTGAGATCTTAAATCAAGAAATAACAAGATAAGATCTTGTTGCCCGTGGAATCCCTGTTTTAAAATTGGAATGTTAGTTCCTCATTGGCCTTTGTTGAATGTGCACAGCACAGCTTCCATTGAATTCCAACAACCCAGTCCCTAATGGATGTTCACGTTTCATTTTGGGGGCATTTTGTTAATGTTAAATGTGGAATTGGACGTTTTGTAACGCAACGAGAAGATATGGGTCACTGTGGTACATTAGCAAGCACGCTGACCTCTGACCCAGAAGATATGAGTCACTGTGGTACATTAGTGAGCAGTTTCACCTCTGACCCAGAAGATATGGGTCACTGTGGTACATTAGCGAGCACTCTGACCCAGAAGATATGGGTCACTGAGGTACATTAGCAAGCACTTTGACCTCTGACCCAGAAGATATGGGTCACTGAGGTACATTAGCAAGCACTTTGACCTCTGACCCAGAAGATATAGGTCACTGAGGTACATTAGCAAGCACTTTGACCTCTGACCCAGAAGATATGGGTCACTGTGGTGCATTAGTGAGCACGCTGACCTCTGACCCAGATGATTGGGGGTCCGAGTCTCACTCCAGAAACTTGAATACAAAACCTGGCTTGACCAGGCCACTGCAGTTCTGAGGGAGTGCTGCACTATCAGAGGCCCAGTCTTTTGGAAGAGACACTAAACTAAAAGTCCTCTCAGGTGCACGGAAAAGATCTTGTTGCACTATTTTGCAGAACAGCAGTTGCCCCGTGCCTACGTTTATCCTTCAACCAAACTTTACTTTAAAAAAAAACACACAACCTGCTTCTTGCCATAATTGCTGTTTGTGGGATCTTGCTGTGCACACTTTGACTGCTGTGTTTCCTACATTGCAGCAGTTGAAAAGTACTTCATAGTTTCTAAAGTGCTTTGGGATGTCCCAGGTGCTGTGTAAGGTGTGATATGAATGGTAGAGTTTGTTTTTGCTTTCACTGCTCTCTGCCAGCTACCTGTCATTGCAGTTGGTTTTACCGCTTTTTAAGATTTATGTTCGAACTGTACAAACCTGTGTTACCTGAGCCTTACTGAGTATTGAAAGAAACTGTGAGCTGACTGGTGGTTAACAGTTCTGCCCGTGTTCTGAATGTTTTTACCATTCTGCCTAAGGCTGCCTCGTATAAAACGTGCTTGTACACGGATACGTGTCAGAAAGTCCCCACACCATTGGTGGCATTGGACTCCAGGGTGTTGAAATCTGATGGGTGACCATCCTACCTGCCTGATAACTCGTGTAGGACCCCAACCACCTGAGTGTCCATGCTGCCCCAACGCCCCCCTCCAACCAAATGTTTTTATTCATTCTTTCATTCGTAGGACATGGGCGTCGCTGGCTGGGCCAGCATTTATTGCCCATCCCTAGTTGCACCTTGAGAAGGTGGTGGCGAGCTGCCTTCTTGAATCGCTGCAGTCCATGTGCTGTGGGTTGACCCACAATGCCGTTAGGGAGGGAATTCCAGGATTTTGACCCAGCGACTGCGAAGGAACGGTGATATATTTCCAAGTCAGGATGGTGAGTGGCTTGGAGGGGAACTTGCAGGTGGTGGTGTTCCCATGTATCTGCTGCCCTTGTCCTTCTAGATGGAAGTGGTCGTGGGTTTGGAAGGTGCTGTCTAAGGATCTTTGGTGAATTGCTGCAGTGCATCTTGTAGATAGTACACACTGCTGCTACTGAGCGTCGGTGGTGGAGGGAGTGGATGTTTGTGAATGTGGTGCCAATCAAGTGGGGCTGCTTTGTCCTGGATGGTGTCGAGCTTCTTGAGTGTTGTTGGAGCTGCACCCATCCAGGCAAGTGGGGAGTATTCCATCACACTCCTGACTTGTGTCTTGTAGATGGTAGACAGGCTTTGGAGAGTCAGGAGATGACTTACTAGCCTTGAACGTAGCCCGTTGAATGTGAGACAGGCTGGTGGAGAAGGTTAAGGTTTCTCCGTGTCTCTAGTGTTGGAGTATCTGCAGCCCAGTCAAAGCGGATTGAGGTCAGCCCCAGCTGGGCTGGTAAGATTTTACATTGGCTGAGGTACATGTGACATTGGATTGCTTCATTTGATTGGAGGCACTGGGAGGGATTGTATGGCCTTGCTCGTCCCAAAACTGTAAAATCCTGCCCGCGGTCGACGGACCTCCCAATGCTCTGCCCCTCACCCGCTCCGATTCACATGGTGGGCAAGCCAGTAAGATTCCGGCCAAGGAGTCAACAGCGATGAGAGATTGTTCCAACCTTGTCAGGTGTCCCAAACAACGCATCAGCCATTCATGGGACAAGGTGATTTGATTTGATTTGATTTATTATTGTCACATAGAAATCATAGAAGAAATCATAGAAATCCTACAGTGCAGAAGGAGGCCATTCGGCCCATCGAGTCTGCACCGACCACAATCCCACCCAGGCCCTATCCCCACATATTTACCCGCTAATCCCTCTAACCTACGCATCCCAGGACTCTAAGGGGCAATTTTTAACCTGGCCAATCAACCTAACCCGCACATCTTTGGACTGTGGGAGGAAACCGGAGCACCCGGAGAAAACCCACGCAGACACGAGGAGAATGTGCAAACTCCACACAGACAGTGACCCGAGCCAGGAATCGAACCCGGGACCCTGGAGCTGTGAAGCAGCAGTGCTAACCACTGTGCTACCGTGCCGCCTACATGTATTATCATACAGTGAAAAGTATTGTTTCTTGCGCGCTATACAGACAAAGCATACCGTTCATAGAGAAGGAAAGGAGAGGGTGCAGAATGTAATGTGACAGTCATAGCTAGGGTGTAGAGAAAGATCAACTTAATGCGAGGTAGGTCCATTCAGAAGTCTGACAGCAGCAGGGAAGAAGCTGTTCTTGAGTCGGTCGATACATAACCTCAGACCTTTGTATCTTTTTCCTGACGGAAGAAGGTGGAAGAGAGAATGTCATGGGTGCGTGGGATCCTTAATTATGCTGTGCATACGATCACAGAATCCCTACAGTGCAGAGGGAGAGCATTCAGCTCATCGAGTCCACACCAACTCTCCGACAGGGCATGTGATCCAGGCCCACCCCCTGCCTTATCACCATAACCCCATGTATTTGCCCCATCATTCTCCCCAAACTCCACATCTTGGGACACTAAGGGACAATTTAGCATGGCCAATCCACCTATCCCGCACATCTTTGAACCCCGAAGCTAGTCCCAATTGCCCGCATTTGACCCATATCCCTCTATACCCATCTTACCCATGTAACTGTCTAAATGCTTTTTAAAAGACAAAATTGTACCCGCCTCTACTACAATCTCTGGCAGCAAGTTCCAGACACTCATCACCCTCTGTGTGAAAAAATTGCCTCTCTGGACCCTTTTGTATCTCTCCCCTCTCAGCTTAAACCTATGCCCTCTAGTTTTAGACTCCCCTACCTTTGGGAAAAGATATTGACTATCTAGCTGATCTGTGTCCCTCGTTATTTTATAGACCTCCATAGGATCACCCTCAGCCTTCTACGCTCCAGGGAAAAAAATCCCAGTCTATCCAGCCTCTCCTTATAATTCAATCCATCAAGTCCCGGTAGCATCCTAGGAAGCAGTTCACCACTGCCTTCTCAAGACCATCTCGGGATGGTCAACACTGTAAAATGAAAGCTTATGATTTTATATCCTCTGGCAATCTGCAAGCACTTGACAGGGAATGAAATATGTTCTGAATTGTAGCCACTGTTTAAGGTAAGGAATTGTAGCAGACGGTTCATGTACAGCAAGCTCCAGAGAGCAACAATGAGATAAATTATCAAATGGCTTGTTTTGCTGGTTAAAGCCTAATTGTTGACCAGGAGTCTGAGGGAACTCCTCCGCCCTACTTTGAATATCACCACGGGATCTTGTGCCTTGTATCGAGAGGGTAGATGGGGCCTCAACTTAACCCCTCATTCAGAACATGGCACCTCTGACAGTGCAGCACTCTCTCAGTACTGCGCCAATGTCTGATTATGCGCTCAAGTCATTGGAGTGGGACTTGGAACTTGCCCACTTCACTCTCGGAGGTCAGAATGCGCATGACAAACAAAATAAAAGGTCATTCATAGAAACTAGAAGCAGGAGGAGGCCATTCGGCCCTACGAGCCTGCTCCAACATTCAGTCTGATCATGGCCGATCTTCCACCTCAATGCCATATTCCTGCTTTCTCCCATACCCCTTGATGCCTTTAAAATCTAAAACATTATTTGTCTCTTTCTTAAATACATTCAGTGACTTGGCCTCCTGTAAGTTTATTACCCTTTGAATGAAGACAATTTTCCTAATCTCATTCCTAAATGGTCTACCCTGTATCCTGAGACTGTGACCCCAGGTTCCAGACTCCTCAACCAGTGAAAACATCCTCCCTGCATCTAATCTGTCCCGTCCTGTTAGAATTTTACACATTTCAATCAGATCTTCTCTTCCTTCTGAACTCCAGTGAACACAGGCCCAGTCGACCCAGTCTCTCCTCATAGCACAGTCCCGCCAACCTCAGTATCAGCCGAGTGAACCTCCGCTGCACTCCCTCTATGGCAGGTATATCCTTTCTTAGGTAGCGAGACCAAAACTGCACACATTACTCCAGGCGCGATCTTACCAAGGCCCTGTATAACTGCAGTCAGACACCCCTACATCTGCCCACCAAATACCATCCTCCTTGTGTCTACCTCTACAACCCTCACATTGTATTGCATCTTGACTGTTAACCCAAATCTCTCATCACTTGGATAAAGGGGGAAGTGTGGTAATGGTGTCTTAAGGAATATAACATAGATTTCCTCAGATTGATCTCCAGAGGTACTTTCTCAGAAGACTAAGGAAATTTGGCATATCAGCCACAACTCTCACCAACTTTTACAGATGCACCATAGAAGGCGTTCTTTCTGGTTGTATCACAGCTTGGTATGGCTCCTGCTCTGCCCAAGACCGCAAGGAACCACAAAAGGTCGTGAATGTAGCCCAATCCATCACGCAAACCAGCCTCCCGTCCATTGACTCCGTCTACACTTCCCACTGCCTCGGCAAAGCAGTCAGCATAATTAAGGACCCTATGCACCCCAGACATTCTCTCTTCCATTTCCTTCTGTCGGGAAAAAGATACAAAAGTCTGAGGTCACGTACCAACCGACTCAAGAACAGCTTCTTCCCTGCTGCCGTCAGACTTTTGAATGGACCTACCCTGCACTAAGTTGATCTTTCTCTACACCCTAGCTATGACTGTAACATTACATTCTACACTCGCTCCTTCTCTATGAACTGTATGCTTTGTCTGTATACCGCGCAAGAAACAATACTTTTCACTGTATACTAATACATGTGACAATAATAAATCAAATCAAATCAAACGTATAGTAGATTCCTGAAATTGAGCTCAAGCTCCCAGTTCAATGGGAAGTCCATTAAATTGTGTGGAATTTCTAAAGTCAAAATCTCCTGATTCAAGAAGGAAATAGTCTTGAAGTTGCTTGGTAGCAGAGAACTTGTGCATTGCTGAAAAAAAGAGACATGCAGGCGAAGCTTTTCATCTTGCACTCATCAGGACAGACACAAGAATTCCAAATTTCAAAGGGAACAATAATTGACACTGCAATTGAAAAGGGTGCTGATTGGTTGGCAAGTGGACTTTAGTAGAGGTGTTGCCAAGGAGAAGGCACCAGGGAGCAGTTAACTCGATCAGAGTCATAGAATCCCTACGGTCCAGAAGGAGGCCATTCGGCCCATCGAGCCTGCACTGACAACAATCCCACCCAGGCCCTGTCCCCGTAACCCCATGTATTTACCCTGCTACTGACCCTAAGGAGCAAGTTTGCACGGCTAATCCATCTAACCCACACATCTTTGGACTGTGGGAGGAAACTGGAGGAAACCCACGCAGACACGGGGAGAACATGCAAACTCCACACAGACAGTCACCCGAGGCCAGAATTGAACCCGTGGCCCTGACGCTATGAGGCAGCAGTGCTAACCACTGTGCCACCATGTCACCCCCAAGTCGACTTGCCTGTGTTGAATTTAAATGAAAGCTTGGGGGTTAATCTCTTCTTGTGCAGTATAAATTGGTCTCTTTGCGATTTGCCTTTGGTATTTGATATTCTTGCATCTGTCCTGATGAGTGCAAGGTGGAAAAAGTTGTCGGCATTTCTCCTTTTTTTTTAGCAAGCAAAGGTCTTGAAGTGATTTAGCTTTTAAAGATAATTGGTTTTACAAACTGCTCTACGCAGTGAATGCTGCCAGGCACTAACTAAAGGGACGGCTCGACCTAGTCTTAATCACACTTTTCAAGTGAATTTTTTCAAAACTCAATAAAAATAATGGATCCTACATTCTCCATGTGAAGTCCAAAGTGACTCCGCATGTGGATCGTGCGGCCATTGGCAGAGCCAAGTTGACATTTCACTCGGCCCATGAGAGATTTGGCGCTGCTGGCTTGCTAGAACTTTCCAGCCACGCTGACTGCAATATTTATCACCTCAACCAATATCATGAAAACAGAGCATCTGCTCATGATTACATGGCAGCTTGTGGGAGCTTGCTGTGCATACGTGAGCAGAGGTGTTGCCCCCCCCCCCCCCCCCCCCCCGCCTCCCCACTGTCCTAGCTGACATTTATCTCTTACTCAACACAAATAAAAAATAATTGTGGTCATTATTACGAAACAGTACATGGGATCCTGCTGTGCAGATTGGTGGCGTGGTGGCACAGTGGTTAGCGCTGCTGCCTCACAGATCCAGGGACCTGGATTCAATTCCCAGCTTGTCCAATGTCTGTGTGGAGTTTGCACATTCTCCCCGTGTCTGCGTGAGTTTCCTCCGGGTGCTCCGGTTTCCTCCCACAGTCCAAAGATGTGCGGATTAGGGTGATTGGCCGTGCTAAGTTGCCCCTTAGTGTCCCAGGATGTGTAGGTTCGAGGGATTAGTGGGGTAAATATGTGGAGTTACGGGGACAGGGCCTGGGTGGGATTGTTGTCGGTACAGGCTCGATGGGCGGAATGGCCTCCTTCTGCACTGTTGGGATTCTATGATGATGATTTCTATGACGGGGGCAGCCAGTTCCATGGGCCTTTGTATCGCGGCCTATGTGGTCCCAGCAAAGTTTAAGAACTCCAGTTAGCTGGAGAATTATTGCCAGAATGTGCTCGATAAAACGTCACCTGGGGGGATTTAGGCCCCATAACAATTGTGTGACTACAACATACACAGGATTATCAAAAGCGCAAAGAGAGGCCATCAACACTTCAACCACACTTTAAACCTGGCTTACACTCGCTGGAGTTTAGAAGGATGGAGAGGGGACCTGATCGAGGTATATAAAATTCTAAAAGGGATTGACAAAGTACATGTAGATCAAATGTTTCCTCTTATGGGGCAATCTGGAACAAGAGGTCACAGGTAGAGGTTGCGAGGCGGTAGATTTAAAACTGAGGTGAGGGGGAACTACTTCTCGCAAAGGGTGATGAGTTTGTGGAACTCGCTGCCACAGAGCACGGTGGCGTCCGAATCATTGAATGGTTTCAAGAGGAGATAGATAGCCCACCCCAGTCCAGTGCCGGAATCTCCACATCATGATAAAAAATGGATATGGGGAACAGGTAGGGAGGTAGATTTGAGACCAGGGAGAGATCAGCCATGATCTGATTGAAGCCGGTTCAAAGGGCTGATTTTGCCTACTTCATAAGTTCAAACGTTTGTTAGATATAGGAGCAGAATTAGGCCATTCGGCCCATCGAGTCCACTCCGCCATTCGATCACGGCTGATATGCTCCTCATCCCCATTTTCCTGCCTTCTCCCCATTACCCTTCAACCCCATTACCAATTAAAATTCTGCCTAACTCCTCCTTAGATTACTCACTTTCCCAGCATCCACCGCACTTCTGCTCCTAATTCCTATGTTCCTATGCCCTTTGCATGTGGAGGGTTTTTTGATATGTTCGGGAGAGCGAGCACTTGGGAATCCCAGGTTCCATGGGAAAAGGGTGCTGAGCATTTTAGAAGCTTTCCGCAGTTCCCGAAATGCATTAGGGCCTTCTCGAATCCTGGCCTCAAGCTTTGACAATCCTCATCCAGCTGCCTTTGATTATTATCCTGCTGAGCTGGTCGAGGTTGGAATGTTATGGTTTTGGGTGCGTGGGTGAGCCGGTGTTTGCCAAGTGCCATCGTGCGGGATTGGACCGCCGGTGTGTCTCTGGAGCATCTGGTGACGAACGCCCAACGAGGCTGCCACGGGGCTGTTGGGCAGACGCCCGGTGGGTCGTAACCGGGTAGAGTGGATAACATTGTAAACTATGAGGGCACACAGCTTGGTGGGATTCCTGAATGTCAGCAAGACACAAGAGGAGAGGAAAGAAATTGCCTCCATACGGCACCGTTTACCACCTTCAGGGGCTGCCAAGGTACTTTGCAGCCAATGAGGTACTTCCGAAGCGTACCCACTGCAGTGAAGGAATGAGAAATGAAAGGCAATTCGCACAGCAGGATCCCATGTACTGTTTTGTAATAATGATCACAATTGTTTTTTATTTGTGTTGAGTAAGAGATAAGTGTCAGCTAGGACAGGAAGGAGCAACTCTCATTTATGCACAGCAAGCTCCCACAAGATGCCATGTAATCTGTAATGACTTTAATCAGGCAATTGAGGTGGGCCTGATAGAATAGGAACTCCCTGATTGAGGGCCAAATTGATGGGCCAATGAGGGAGCCTCTTGCTTTGTATTTAACCAGGCGTGTCAGTGCCTCTGGGACTCCCAGTGTAGACTGCTCACTGAAAGTACTTTGTATACTGGTGTCAGCCTTGTAAATAAAGGGATTTTGGTGAAGGGACTTCTGGCTCCAAGGACTTATCACATTACCATGACCAGATGATCTGTTTTCGTGATATTGGTTGAGGAGATAAATATTGGCCGTGTCACCGGGGTGAGCTCCCCAAGCCTCCTTCAAAGTAGTATCGATGGATCTTTTGCTCCGAGGGCAAGTGAGACCTCGCTTTACTGTCTCATTTGAAAGACAACACCTCTGATAGTGCAGCATTCCCACAGTCGGGGCACTGGATTGTTGGCCTGGTTTCCTGCTCAGGTCTCTGGAGTGAGATGTGAGTTCGCAACCTTTACGGACATACGAATGAGGAACAGGAGTAGACCATTTGGCCCCTCAAGCCTGCTCCTCAATATGATATCATGGCTGATCTGAATGTGGCCTCAATTCCACCTTCACATC
Source organism: Mustelus asterias (assembly GCF_964213995.1). Lineage (NCBI taxonomy): Eukaryota > Metazoa > Chordata > Chondrichthyes > Carcharhiniformes > Triakidae > Mustelus > Mustelus asterias. The sequence continues at coordinate 9,855,824 of NC_135812.1, forward strand.
TAACACCTCCCGCCAATAACATTTGACTCACTTGTCAATCAAGAATCTGCCTAACTCAAGCCTTGAATATATTCACTATAACTCAAACTCCACTGCTCTTTGAGGAAGTGAATTCCAGTGACTAACGACTATAATGAACCTTCAGGTTCAGAAGCAAGAGTGCCTTATACTCAAAGAACAAAGAACAGTACAGCACAGGAAACAGGCCCTTCGGCCCTCCAAGCCTGTGCCGCTCCTTGGTCCAACTAGACCAATCGTTTGTATCCCTCCATTCCCAGGCTGCTCATGTGACTATCCAGGTAAGTCTTAAACGATGTCAGCGTGCCTGCCTCCACCACCCTACTTGGCAGCGCATTCCAGGCCCCCACCACCCTCTGTGTAAAAAACATCCCTCTAATATCCGAGTTATACTTCGTCCCTCTCACCTTGAGCCCGTGACCCCTCGTGAACGTCACTTCTGATCTGGGAAAAAGCTTCCCACCGTTCACCCTATCTATCCCCTTCATAATCTTGTACACCTCTATTAGATCTCCTCTCATTCTCCATCTTTCCAGGGAGAACAACCCCAGTTTACCCAATCTCTCCTCATAGCTAAGACCCTCCATACCAGGCAACATCCTGGTAAACCTTCTCTGCACTCTCTCTAACGCCTCCACGTCCTTCTGGTAGTGCGGCGACCAGAACTGGACGCAGTACTCCAAATGTGGCCTAACCAGCGTTCTATACAGCTGCATCATCAGACTCCAGCTTTTATACTCTATACCCCGTCCTATAAAGGCAAGCATACCATATGCCTTCTTCACCACCTTCTCCACCTGTGTTGCCACCTTCAAGGATTTGTGGACTTGCACACCTAGGTCCCTCTGTGTTTCTATACTCCTGATGACTCTGCCATTTATTGTATAACTCCTCCCTACATTATTTCTTCCAAAATGCATCACTTCGCATTTATCCAGATTAAACTCCATCTGCCACCTCTCCGCCCAATTTTCCAGCCTATCTATATCCTGCTGTATTGCCCGACAATGCTCTTCACTATCCGCAAGTCCAGCCATCTTCGTGTCATCCGCAAACTTGCTGATTACACCACTTATACTTGCTGGAGTATACTTGCTGGATCCCCTCGCTGAGAGGGGATCTGATCGAGGTATATAAATTTTTTAAAGTGATTGATAGAGTAAATTTAGACGAAATGTTTCCCCTTGTGGGGCAATCTGGAACAAGAGGTCACAGGTATAGGCTGAGAGGCGGTAGATTTAAAACTGAGATGAGGAGGAACTACTTCTCGCAGAGGGTGGTGAATTTGTGGAACTCGCTGCCCGGTGGAGTCATAGGAAAATAGAAACTAGAAGCCGGAGTAGGCCATTCGGCCCTTCAAGCCTACTCCACCATTCATCTTGATCATGGCTGATCATCAAATTCAATATCCTGATCCCCCCCTTCCCCCCCATATCCCTTGATCCCTTTAGCCCCAAGTGCTGTATAAAGTTAAATTTTATCTATTAGTCACAAGTAGGCTTACATTAACACTGCAATGAAGTTACTGTGAAAATCCTCTAGTTGCCACACTCCGGTGCCTGTTCAGATACACTGAGGGAGAATTTAGCATGGCCAATGCACCCTAACCAGCATGTCTTTCATACTGTGGGAAGAAACCGGAGCACCCGGAGGAAACCCACGCAGACACAGGGAGAATGTGCAAACTCCACACAGACAGTGACCCAAGCCGGGAATCGAACCCACAGCAGTGCTAACCACTGTGCCACCGTGCCGTCCCTACATCTATATTCCTATATCTAATTTCTTCTTGAAATCAGACAACGTTTTGGCCTCAACTACTTTCTGTGGTAGTGAATTCCACACATTCACCACCCTCTGGGTGAAGAAATTTCTCCTCACCTCAGTTCTAAAAGGTTTTCCCCTTTTCCTCAAACTGTGACCCCTAGTTCTGGACTCCCCCCACCATCGGGAACATTCTTTCTGAATCTGCCCTGTCTAACCCTGCTAGAATTTTTCTAAGTTTCTATGAGATCCCTTCTCTCTCTTCTAAATTCCAGTGAATATAATCCTAACTAAATCATTAAATGGTTTCAAGAAGGAGATAGATACATTTCTAATTTTTTAAAAATGGCTTAAAGGGAGATGGGGAACAGGTGGGGAGGTGGATTTGAGACCGGGGAGAGATCAGCCATGATCTGATTGAATTGCGGAGCAGGCTCGAAGGACTGAATTTATCTACTTCTGCTCCTAATTCCTATCTTCCTATGATTTGGAGATGCGGGTGTTGGACTGGGGTGGGCACAGTAAAGTCTCACAACACCATGTTAAAGTCCAACAGGTTTATTTGATAGCACGAGCTCTCGGAGCGCTGTTCCTTCCTCAGGTGAATGACGACACTGTGATTCCAAAGCTCGTGATTCCACATAAAGCTGTTGGACTTTAACTTGGTGTTGTGAGACTTCTTACAATGTTCCTATGAGTCGGGCCTAGCACCTGAGGTTAGTTGCAATCTCAACCACTATCACCTCTAAGGACATAGGCCATAGATTGGAATGTACCACCTTCCTGGTTTATTCTTGTACCACAACTTGCAGTGCATGCCTGCGTGAAATTATGAGGCCAGCCTTAAAAATCTGCTTCCTTTAGGGGAGAGTGTTTGAAGAGATGAATCCAATTGTAGAGAGGGAGTGCACTCGACAAATTTTGGCTAACCGGAACGTCATTGGTTTGAGGCCTGGCTCCTTGCAGTGATGTTATCCCCCACGCACAGCAGTTCTGGTGAGGGTGTCTGACGAGGATTATCCCAGTCCCTCAACCTGGGGACGGCACGGTGGCACAGTGGGTTGGCACTGCTGCCTCACAGCACCAGGGACCCGGGTTCGATTCCTGGCTTGGGTCACTGTCTGTGCGGAGTTTGCACGTTCTCCCCGTGTCTGCGTGGGTTTCCTCCGGATGCTCCAGTTTCCTCCCACGGTCCAAAAGATGTGCGGGTTAGGTGGATTGGCCATGCCAAATTAACCCTGAGTAGCAGGAGGATTAGGAGGGTAAAGGTGTGGGGTTACGGGGATAGGGCCTGGGTGGGATTGTGGTCGGTGCAGACTCAATGAGCCGAATGGCCTCCTTCTGTACAGCAGGGATTCTATGATACTCCCTCAGAGGGTCCCATGTTCCAATTTCATTTGGTTTGTCTGACGCTGGCCAGTTTGATGCGTGCTTAACTCGCAGACTGTTGTAAATGGGGGTGTGTGTGCGGGGGGGGGGGAGCAGAGAGCAGGGGAGGAAATGAGCAGCAAGTATGATGTGTATAAGAAGTGACAGGCACTGTGAGCAATGCTGCATTGCACACACCCTGAGCCATTGCTAATTGTTACCATTAACTTTTGCCTGCAGTTGGAGAAGTCCTGCTCTGATTTTGATGAGGTAGCGCTGCTCCGTTCTTCCTGCTGGTGTACATTACCAAAGCAGCCGTAAATTAATACCTTGTCTCAGTTCCTCTGGGCACCGGCCTTGAGAATGAGATTGCTTTCCTTTGTGTGAAGCTGCCTTTGTCAAGATGATCGATGACTCTGAGCAGAACCGTTTCTTTTCCCCTCTAGTTTTCGAAACCAGGTAGAAATAACGACCGTGCCTCATTGTGGGCCCGTTCTCTAACAACTCAGTCACGCTCGCTGCTGGTTTACCTCAGCAAAAGTGAGGTCGACTCTGCTGCCCACGTCCTGACTCACACCCAGTCCTGTTCACCTGTCACCCCCTCTGCTTGCTGACCTCCCCGTCACCAATGCCTCAATTTTAAAGTCTCATTCTCATTATCAAATCCACTCATGGCTTTGCCCCTCCCCTCTCTCCATCATCTCCCCCAACCCCACGCCCCTCTGAGTTAACTCGGTTCATTCTCACTGGAACGACGGGGGTTGAGGGGTGACCTGATAGAGGTTTACAAGATTATGAGGGGCATGGACAGAGTGGATAGTCAGATGCTCTTCCCCAGGGTGGAAAAGTCAAGTACTCGGGGACATAGGTTTAAGGTGCGTGGGGAAGGGTTTAGAGGAGATGTGCGAGGTAAGTTTTTTACACAGAGGGTGGTGAATGTCTGGAACGCGCTGCCCGGGGAGGGGGTGGGAGCAGGTACGATAACGGCATTTAAGGGCAACAAGACGAATACATGAATAGGATGGGAATGGGAGGATACGGACCCTGTAACTGCATATGGTTTTAGTTTAGGCAGGCATCATGATCGGCACAGGCTTGGAGGGCCGAAGGGCCTGTTCCTGTGCTGTACTGTTCTTTGTTCTTTTGTTCTATCTGCTCCTCAGTTTCTGGTTTCCTGAACATATCCTGTTCCATTCCCTTCACCAATGGCGGCTGTGAATTCAATTGCCTCGTCCCCAAGTTCTGGCATAATCTCCCGCTGCCTCTCTCCACCCTCCACCCCTCTGTGCCCTCCGCCCCTCTGTGCCCTCCGCCCCTCTGTGCCCTCCGCCCCTCTGTGCCCTCCGCCCCTCTGTGCCCTCCGCCCCTCTGTGCCCTCCGCCCCTCTGTGCCCTCCGCCTCCCTCCGCCCTCCTCCGCCCTCTGCCTCCCTCCGCCTCCCTCCACCCTCCGCCTCCCTCCGCCCCCCTCCGCCTCCCTCCTCCCTCCGCCTCTCTCCGCCCTCCGCCGCCCTCCGCCTCCCTCCGCCCTCCGCCTCTCTCCGCGCTCCGCCTCCCTCCGCCCTCCGCCTCCCTCCGCCTCCCGCCGCCCTCAGCCCCTCTCCGCCCTCCGCCTCCCTCCGCCCTCCACCTCTCTCCGCCCTCCACCTCCCTCCGCCTCCCTCCGCCTCTCTCCGCCCTCCGCCCTCAGCCCCTCTCCGCCCTCCGCCCTCAGCCCCTCTCCGCCCTCCGCCTCTCTCCACCCTCCACCCCTCTCCACCCTCCGCCCCTCTCCGCCCTCCGCCCCTCTCCACCCTCCGCCCCTCTCCACCCTCCGCCCCTCTCCACCCTCCGCCCCTCTCCACCCTCCGCCCCTCTCCACCCTCCGCCCCTCTCCACCCTCCGCCCCTCTCCACCCTCCGCCCCCCTCCGCCCCTCTCCGCCCTCCGCCCCTCTCCACCCTCCGCCCCTCTCCGCCCCTCTCCGCCCTCCGCCCCTCTCCGCCCTCCGCCCCTCTGCCCCTCTCCACCTCTCTCCGCCCTCAGCCCCTCTCCACCCTCCGCCCCTCTCCACCCTCCGCCCCTCTCCGCCCTCCGCCCCTCTCCACCCTCCGCCCCTCTCCGCCCCTCTCCGCCCTCCGCCCCTCTCCACCCTCCGCCTCTCTCCGCCCTCAGCCCCTCTCCACCCTCCGCCACCCTCCGCCCCTCTCCGCCCTCCGCCCCTCTCTGTTGCTTTTAGGCACTCTTTCAAGTCTACCATTTTGACCATGCTTTTGGCCATTTATTCTAATATCATTTACATGACTTGTTGTCTAATTTTGCTTCATAGCATTCTGGTGTAGCTCCTAAGAACATCTCATTGTGTTGTTGATTCCATAGTGCCATGTGACTTAATTTAGTCTTCAGAACCATAGAAAAGTTACAACACAGAAGGAGGCCATTTGGCCCATCTTGTCCATGCCAGCCCGAGGACACCCAGGTGCCCTTTCTAAGGCATGGGCGGCACGGTGGTTAGCACTGCAGCCTCACAGCACCAGGACCCGGGTTCAATTCCTGGCTTGGGTCACTGTCTGTGTGGAGTTTGCACGTTCTCCCCGTGTCTGCGTGGGTTTCCTCCGGGTGCTCCAGTTTCCTCCCACAGTCCAAAGATGTGCAGGTTAGGTGGATTGGCCGTGCTAAATTGCTCCATCGTGTCCCAAGATGTTTGGCCATGATGTGGAGATGCCGGCATTGGACTGGGGGTAAGCACAGTAAGAAGTCTCACAACACCAAGTTAAAGATAAACCTTTGAAATGATTTGCTGTTACAGGACATTTTTTACCAGGGACACAATCAGGACACTGAACACAGCAAAAGTGTGACCCAGATGTGTGGGTTAGAGGGATTAGCGGGGTAAATGGGTGGGGTTACGGGGATTGGGTGGGCCTGGGTAAAATGCTCTGCCAGAGAGCCAGTGCGGACTTGATGGGCCGAATGATCTCTTTCCTGCACCCAGTCCATAGCCCTGTAGCTTGCAGCACTCAAGGTGCAGATCCAGGTACTTTTTAAAAGAGTTTTGGGTCTCTGCTTCCACCACTAACTCGGGCAGCAAATTCCAGACTCACCTACTCCTCCTAAATCATCTGTTCGCATGAGTTATCCCTAATCAACATTCATCCCCAATCAATGTTGTTCAAACACATTATCTGGCCATTATCACAGTGCTGTCACTGGGATCTTGCTGTGCCCAATTTGACTGCTGCATTTCCTACACAATTGAATGTATTTCCAAAGTACATCATTGCCTGGGAAGCACGTTGGGATGGGATGCCCTGAGGTCACGAAAGGCGCTATAAAAATGCAAGTCCATTTTTCTTTGTCGCATCCTCAGCTGACTCCAGTCCAGCAATCCCGCTTCGAGATGCTATGAAATATGTCGCTCACTCTCCCTTGGCCACTATTCAATGCTTCTCTGCCACCATGCACCCGTGTGAGTAAAAAACAAGGAAGACAAGGCAGTACCGGAGCGTCCCTTCTCGACAATTCAGGCCACAAGCCCCCACATCCCACCATCTCATAGCACAGTGTGCGGACCAATTCCGGATTATTCCAGAAACATCGAGACGTTAAATCCTGATATAGAAACATGATGGCCCAGTGGCATTATCACTAGATTATCAATCCAAAAACTCAGCTAATGTTCTGGGGACCCGGGTTCGAATCCCACCACGGCCGATGGTGGAATTTAAATACAACAAAAAATATCTGGAATTAAGAATCTACTGATGACCATGAAACCATTATCGATTGTCGGAAAAACCCATCTGGTTCACTAATGCCTTTTAGGGAAGGAAATCTGCCGTCCTTACCTGGTCTGGCCTACATGTGACTCCAGAGCCACAGCAATGTGGTTGACTCTCAACTGCCCTCCAAGGACAACTAGGGATGGGCAATAAATGCTGGTCAGCCAAGAACACCCATGTCCCCACGGATGAATGAAAAAAAAATATTGAATTTGATGATCAGCCGTGATCAAAATGAATGGCGGAACAGGCTTGAAGGGCCGAATGGCCTCCTCCTGCTTCTAGTTTCTATTTTAACTGTGTTGGCAGGTGTCTGAGGTTGTGCTTGTGCGAGAAAACGCCTCACCCTCTAACTGCAGCGTGACCTACATTCTCACGTAAGTGCGACCTCACCTCAGCTCTCTCCTGCTGAAGGTTGCCTACATCTTGGGTGCGTTAAGCTGTTGACACGGGGGATGTCACAGGGTCACACTTTCGCTGTGTTCCGTGTCCTGATTTGCATCCCTGGTCTAAAATGTCCTGGAACAGCAAATCATTTCAAAGGTTTTTCTTTTACAAAACTGCAGGTTCAGTTGGTATAAAGAAAATCTTTTTTTTAAAATATACATTTCTACTGCACCTCTTGCAACCTCGTGTGGGCGGCACAGTGGGTTAGCACTGCGGCCTCACAGCGCCAGGGACCCGGATTCGATTCCCGGCTTGCGTCACTGTCCGTGTGGAGTCTGCACGTTCTCCCCGTGTCTGCGTGGGTTTCTTCCGGGCGCTCCGGTTTCCTCCCACAGTCCGAAAGATGTCCTGGTTAGGTGCATTGGCCGTGCTAAATTCTCCCTCAGTGTTACCCGAACAGGCGCCCGAGTGTGGCGACTAGGGGATTTTCACAGTAACTTCATTGCAGTGTTAATGTAAGCCTACTTGTGACACTAATAAATAAAAATTTTTTTAAAACTTTTATAAAAAAGAATGACCTTGGTGAGGCATTTACCTTGAGTATTGTGTGCAGCTTTGGTCTCCTAGTCTGAGGAAGGACATTCTTGCTATTGAGGGAGTCCAGCGAAGGTTCACCAGACTGATTCCAGGAATGGCAGGACTGACATATGAAGAGAGACTGGATTGACTGGGCTTGTACTCACTGGAATTTAGAAGAATGAGAGGGGATCTCATAGAAACAGATAAAATCCTGATGGGACTGGACAGGCTAGATGTGGGAAGAATGTTCCCGATGTTGGGGAAGTCCAGAACTAGGGGTCACAGTCTAAGAATAAGGGGTAAACAATTCAGGACTGAGATGGGGAAGAACTTCTTCACTCAGAGAGTTGTGAACCTGTGGAATTCTCTCCCACAGAAAGCTGTTGGGGCCAGTTCGTTAGATATAGATAGAACATAGAACATAGAACAGTACAGCACAGAACAGGCCCTTCGGCCCACGATGTTGTGCCGAGCTTTATCTGAAACCAAGATCAAGCTATCCCACTCCCTATCATCCTGGTGTGCTCCATGTGCCTATCCAATAACCGCTTAAATGTTTCTAAAGTGTCTGACTCCACTATCACTGCAGGCAGTCCATTCCACACCCCAACCACTCTCTGCGTAAAGAACCTACCTCTGATATCCGTCCTGTATCTCCCACCACGAACCCTATAGTTATGCCCCCTTGTAATAGCTCCATCCACCCGAGGAAATAGTCTTTGAACGTTCACTCTATCTATCCCCTTCATCATTTTATACACCTCTATTAAGTCTCCCCTCAGCCTCCTCCGCTCCAGAGAGAACAGCCCTAGCTCCCTCAACCTTTCCTCATATGACCTACCCTCCAAACCAGGCAGCATCCTGGTAAATCTCCTCTGCACTCCTTCCAGCGCTTCCACATCCTTCCTATAGTGAGGTGACCAGAACTGCACACAATATTCCAAATGTGGTCTCACCAAGGTCCTGTACAGTTGCAGCATAACCCCACGGCTCTTAAACTCCAACCCCCTGTTAATAAAAGCTAACACACTACAGGCCTTCTTCACAGCTCTATCCACTTGACTGGCAACCTTTAGAGATCTGTGGATATGGACCCCAAGATCTCTCTGTTCCTCCACAGTCTTCAGAACCCTACCTTTGACCCTGTAATCCACATTTAAATTTGTCCTACCAAAATGAATCACCTCACATTTATCAGGGTTAAACTCCATTTGCCATTTTTCAGCCCAGCTTTGCATCCTATCTATGTCTCTTTGCAGCCTACAACAGCCCTCCACCTCATCCACTACTCCACCAATCTTGGTGTCATCAGCAAATTTACTGATCCACCCTTCAGCCCCCTCCTCTAAGTCATTAATAAAAATCACAAAGAGCAGAGGACCAAGCACTGATCCCTGCGGCACACCGCTAGCAACCTGCCTCCAATCCGAAAATTTTCCATCGACCACCACCCTCTGTCTTCGGTCAGACAGCCAGTTACCTATCCAATCGGCCAACTTTCCCTCTATCCCACACCTCCTCACTTTCATCATAAGCCGACCATGGGGGACCTTATCAAACGCCTTACTAAAATCCATGTATATGACATCAACTGCCCTACCTTCATCAACACACTTAGTTACCTCCTCAAAAAATTCTATCAAATTTGTGAGGCACGACTTGCCCTTCACGAATCCGTGCTGACTATCTCGGATTAATCCGCATCTTTCTAAATGGTCGTAAATCCCATCCCTAAGGACCCTTTCCATCAATTTACCAACCACCGAAGTAAGACTAACCGGTCTATAATTACCAGGGTCATTTCTATTCCCTTTCTTAAACAGAGGAACAACATTCGCCATTCTCCAGTCCTCTGGCACCATCCCCGTGGACAGCGAGGACCCAAAGATCAACGCCAAAGGCTCTGCAATCTCATCCCTTGCCTCCCAAAGAATCCTAGGATACATTTCATCAGGCCCAGGGGACTTATCGACCTTCAGTTTATTCAAAACTGCCAAGACATCCTCCCTCCGAACATCTATTTCCTCCAGCCTATTAGCCTGTAACACCTTCTCTTCCTCAAAAACATGGCCCCTCTCCTTGGTGAACACTGAAGAAAAGTATTCATTCATATGATCAAGAGGGAGCTGGACGTGGCCCTTGTGGCGAAAGGGATGGAGGGATATGGAGAGAAAGCGGGAGTGGGATACTGAGAGTGCATGATCAGCCATGATCATGGTTTGAAACGATTAGCAGCTCGATGCTGGGCATGTTGGGTTTTGAGTAGGCGCTACCGTTGGACTGCCTTTCATGCCACCCAATCTGGGAGATCTTGTGAAGGCAGCAAACTCTTCAAAGCATTTGTGAAGAGGGTATCATTACTGTCCGTGCCTTTAGTGTCACGTTTGAGATGCTGGTCCGCGTATACCCTTTACAAATGTTTCAGTAAGGTACTTAGAGAGTCAGCCTAGATTTTTGTGTTCAAGGCTTTATGGGAAGATTTGAACCCACAAACTGGTTCTGAGATAAGAGAGCTACACACACAGCTAAAGGAGGGATTGACACCTTTAAACGTGTACGCTGAAAACCTCCAGCCTTATCCGTAGCTGGGATTCTCCAGTCCCGCTGCAGTGAATGGAGTTTTGGCTGAGTGCCAAATTCTCCGTTCTCACTGCAGCGGCGAGGGCACAGCATGCCCTCTGTGTCTCCCTCTCCCTTCTCGCCTACTCTCTCTCTCTCTTCCTCCCTCCCTGATCACTGTCTCTTTCTCTCTTGCTCACTCTCTCTCTCCTCCCTGCTCACTGTCTCTCTCTCTCTTTCTCCCTACTCCTCCCTCCCTCCCTGCTCACTCTCTCTCTGTCTCTCTCCCTACTCAGTTTCTCTCTCTCTCTCTATCCCTCCCGACTCACTCTCTGTCTTTCTCTCTCTCTGTCTCTCCCCTGCTCAGTGTCTCTCTCTTGTCTCTCTCTCTCTCTCTCCCCCTCTCTCTCCATCCCTCCCTGCCCACTCACTCACTCACTCTCTATCCCTCCCTGCTCACTCTCTCTCTCTGTCTCTTTCCCTGCTCAGTATCTCTCTCTCTCTCTCTCCCTGCTCTCTTTCTCTCTCTCTCCCTCCCTCCTTTCTCACTGTCTCTCTCTCTCTCTCTCTCCCCCTCCCTCTTTCTCTCTCTCCCTCATTTCTCACTCTCACTCTCTCACTCTCCCTCCTTTCTCACTGTCTCTCTCTCTCTCTCCCTCCCTCCATTCTCTCTCCCTCGTTTCTCACTCTCACTCTCCCTCCTTTCTCGCTGTCTCTCTCTCTCCCCCCTCCTTTCTCACTCTCACTCTCTCTCTCTCCCTCCTTTCTCACTGTCTCTCTCACTCCCTTTTCTCTGCCCATTTTCTCAGCCAGTTTTCTCCTGAGGTTTGACTGCAGTCTCTCACAGGAGGATTAATGATCGTAAATGTTATTACTGCAGCTTTATTGAAGAAGTAATCTGATGTTGGTTACTGGGAAATGTTCCATTCAGTACGTATATAATGGCAAAGAACGATGAATTGGGTCTGAGGTTATTTTATGTTGCACAGATGAGTTGAGATATGAATCAGAATGTTGTAACTTGCTGCCAATAAAAGTATTCGGCATTAAACTTTCTCATATGTAGCCATTCAGTTTCCACTCTGGACCGATTCCTGAACCCATACAGCTCAAACTGCAAACCCCATGCTGATGGTGTCCTGAAACCAGGTACTGGGGGCTGTTGGCAAGGTGGGCAGGTTCGCTAACCCTTGGGCTTTTCACCAAGGGTGGCATCTTGCCCTGTGCTAAGTACTATGAGACAACTGGCACAATACCAGCAACTTTCCTTTGTCTCCGACCTTCCCCACCCAGTCCTGATGCCACTGATGTCTGGCATTGTGACGTTCCTGTAAAAGGAACCCACATTCTCTCCCACTCGCGCAACACTTCTGAGCTCAATGGAAGGCCTTTTTATTCTTTTCCATATTGCCAATCACTGTCACAATCGGTAGCGGCGCGGTGGCACAGCGGTTAGCACTGCTGCCTCACAGCGTCAGAGACCCGGGTTCAATTCCCGGCTTGGGTCGCTGTCATAGAATCTACAGTGCAGAAGGAGGCCATTTGGCCCATCGAGCCTGCACCGACCACAATCCCACCCAGGCCCTACCCCTGTAACCTCACATATTTACCCCTCTGACACTAAGGGGCAATTTAGCATGGCCAATCAACCTAACCCACACATCATTGGACTGTGGGAGGAAACCGGAGGAAACCCACGCAGACACGGGGGGAACGTGCAGACTCCGCACAGACAGTGACCCAAGCCGGGAATTGAACCCGGGTCCCTGACGCTGTGAGGCCGCAGTGCTAACCCACTGTGCCGTCGTGCGCATTTTATCATATGTTCAGATATCTGCACTTTTCTGACCATGACCTCTTGACCATCCCCAAATGGCTCTAGTGGCCATGCCTCCAGCTTTTTATTTATTTGTTCATGGAATGTGGGTGTCGCTGCCGGGCCAGCATTTATTGCCCATCCGTGAGGGCACTTAAGAGTTAACCACATTGCTGTGGCTCTGGAGTCACATGGAGGCCAGACCAGGTAACAATGACAGATTTCCTTCCCTAAAGGACATTAGTGAACCAGATGGGTTTTCCCGACAATCGACAATGGTTTCATGGTCATCAGTAGATTCTTAATTCCAGATATTTTTATTGAATTCAAATTCCACCGCCTGCCGTGACGGGATTCGAACCCCGGTCCCCAAAGCATTAACCTGGGTCTCTGGATTACTAGTCCAGCAATATTACCACCATTCTACTGCCTCTCCTGGCCTTAATCTCCTCCCTAAACCTCTCCACCTCCCTACCTCACTTCCTTGCTTTATTGGTGATTGGTGGAATAGTGGACAGTGAAGAAGGTTATCTAGGATTGCAATGGGATCTTGATCAATTGGGCCAGTGGGCTGATGAATAGCAGATGGAGTTTAATTTAGATAAATGCGAGATGATGCATTTTGGTAGATTGAACCAGGGCAGGATTTACTCAGTTAATAGTAGGGTGTTGGGGAGAGTTACAGAACGAAGAGATCTAGGGGTACAGGTTCATAGCTCCTTGAAAGTGGAGTCACAGGTGGACAGAGTGGTGAAGAAGGCATTCTGCATGCTTGGTTTCATCGGACAGAACATTGAATATAGGAGTTGGGACGTCTTGTTGAAGTTGTACAAGACATTGGTAAGGCCACACTTGGAATACTGTGTGCAATTCTGGTCACCCCATTATAGAAAGGATATTATTAAACTAGAAAGAGTGCAGAAAAGATTTACTAGGATGCTACCGGGACTTGATGGTTTGAGTTACAAGGAGAGTCCGGATAGAATGGAACTTTTTTCCCTAGAGCGTAGGAGGCTTAGGGGTGACCTTATAGAGGTCTATAAAATAATGAGGGGCATAGATCAGCTAGATAGTCAATATCTTTTCCCAAAGGTAGGGGAGTCTAAAACTAGGGGGCTGTGGTGAACCATCGTTGATTCCCACTGGATAGTGCTGAGCCAGGGGCTGGCCAGTACTACAAGGATGTACATATGTTACTGTTGGATTGTGCTATTGTTGCTGTTGGGTTAGGGTGGGGTTGTTACACCTGTGTACTGTAGTGTTGTGGCACATCCCAGTCGGGCTCCGCCTCCTGGGAGAGGTATAAGAGTCCCTGCTCTGGCCGGGACCCCTTCAGTCTGGGATAGTGTATATAAGTTCTGGTAGCTTCATTAACAGTAAATAAAAGCCTTCATTTACTGAGCTTCGAGCCTCGTGTCTGAATAGCGCATCAGTGGCACAGGTTTAAGGTGAGAGGGGAGAGATACAAAAGTGTCCAGAGGGGCAATTCTTTCACACAGAGGGTGGTGAGTGTCTGGAATGAGCTGCCAGAGGTCGTAATAGAGGCGGGTACAATTTTGTCTTTTAAAAAGCATTTAGACAGTTACATGGGTAAGATGGGTATAGAGGGATATGGGCCAAATGCAGGCAATTGGGACTAGCTGAGTGGTCAAAAAAAAAAGGGCAGCATGGACCAGTTGGGCAGAAGGGCCTGTTTCCATGCTGTAAACCTCTATGACATCCTGCCACCCACTTGGTGGCAAATTTAATTTGATAACAGCAGTGTCCCAGGACATTTTATCACATTGCCAATACTATATAAATGCACGTTTCTAATGGAGTTTTAAAACCCGATCTAATGCCCAGCTCAGACCTCGGTCAAGCTGGTTTGACCCGTGGCTGCTCCGGCCATTGATGTTTTCTCTCTCTGCTTTGTTACAGGATGACATGACGGATTCGATACGGGATTTCACAAACCTTCCGGAATCCGCGCCGCTGCTCACCATCCTGGACATGTCGCAGAGAGCAAAGTACGTGAAAGATGTGGAGGAAATCACACCGGCCATCGTGGAAGAGTTCGTCAGGGCGTTCCTGAAGGAGAAGCTAAAACCGGAACCCATCTGAAGAGGCGAAAGGAAGAAGAATATTTAACACTCTCAGCTGATTTCCATTCAAACTTCTATTTAAACAAAAAAAAAGATTTACAAAAAAAAAAGGTCTTTCTAACTATTGAATTTCTGTTCGTTCTAACATTACGGTCATACGCACATCCTTGGAGGAGACTGCTGATGTCTCTTGCCTCTGTTCTAGCTGGCCATGTAAGATGACCCTGTTGCGATGAATCCAACTGGTAGCTTGACTTCCGCTCCACTTCAGGTTGCAGCAGACTCTTTGCCATCTCTGATAAGCCGACTAAATTCTGCTCGGGCCTAGTCCCTTCCAGCTGAAGCTCTTCCGTTCTCGAAGCCGGACGCGATTCTTTCACTGACAAATCCACCGACCCTGGGCTGCTTTTGGTGTTATTGGTTATTCAACGGGCGCCTGTTAGAACGCCAGCCTCCCCCCTCCCCCCGCCCCCCCTGACGCACTATATACATATATTTCCAAGCAGTTTCCCATTGACTTTACACCACGTCCTTTTTTTTGATATATCCTCCTTTTTATGTAATCTGGCCCTGTTACAATGTTTTAAATTATTGCAAGTAAGTCTAATAAACATGGCAGCAGTCGCATTGAAAGCAGCTCTGTTTAGTTTCCTTCTTCTTTCTGGGTGCCCTTCGAACAAAGTGGTTTCCACCAAAGTCGTTTTCTTCAATTTGCTGAGACGTCATTCGGGTAATTTTTGAGGGTAAATATTACCCAATTTTAAAAGGCTGTAGTGAAGGGGTGCTGATCCTGGGCTAATGTGACTGAAGACTTTGCCTTCTGAAGAGCGTTGGCATTGTAAACTCTTGCGACTCTGGAATGCGCTCGGGGCAAAGAATCTTTCTCTTTGCAAAGTTTATCTGCTTTGTGTTTTGCAAATTTTTTCTTCTGCCTTTCCCCTCTTATTTCTCTGTATACTTTCTCCTTTGTGTGTGCATGCGTGTGTGAGAGAGACTTGCCTTTCTCTTTCTCCCTCATTCTCCCTCTCTCTCTGTTTCTCATTCTCTCTCAATTGGGGTGGCACAGTGGTCAGCACTACTGCCTCACAGCGCCAGGGACCCGGGTTCGATTCCCGGCTTGGGTCACTGTCTGTGTGGAGTCTGCACGTTCTCCCCGTGTCTGTATGGGTTTCCTCTGGGTGCTCCGGTTTCCTCCCACAGTCCAAAGATGTGCGGCTTAGGTGGATTGGCCGTGCTAAATTGCCCCTTAGTGTCAGGGGGACTAGCTCGGGTAAATGCATGGGGTTATGGGGATAGGGCCTGGGTGGGACTGTGGTCGGTGCAGACCCGATGGGCTGAATGGCCTCCTTCTGCACTGTAGGATTCTATGATTCTCACTCTCGGTATCTATCCTCCCGGTTACTTTCTCTCGATGTCTTTTTTTCCTTTTCCCGTCTCTCTCACTCTCACTTGGTGTGTGCGCATCTTTCTCTCTTTCAGTTTCTCTGCCTCTTGGTTTCTTTCTCTGTTTTTCCTGGATTTCAGTTTTAGTGTCTCACCGGTGGTGTGTGTCTCTCTTTCTCTCTCTCTCGTTCTCTCTTTCAGTCTCTCTGTTTACTTTCTGCCTCTTTCTCTCAGTATCTTTGCCTATTTCGCACAGTCACTTTTTTCCTTTTTTGGTATCTCCTTCACTCTGCCTCTTTCTCTATCTCTTCCTTTCCCTCCACTTGTCTTTATCTCCTTTTATCACTTGCTCACTCAGTTCTCTTTCTCTCGCAATGTATCTGTGCCTCTCTTGTTTTCAATCTCTGCCTCTTTCTCTCTGTGTCTCTTTCTCTGTGTTCGTCTCTCTCTTTCTACAGCTTTTGGTCTCCCAGTGACTCAGTCACTTCCTTTTCTCTCTCTCTCTCTTTCTTTTGGGGTCACTTTCACTCAGTTTTGCTCTCTCTCTCTCTATTGGTATCTCTTCCAATCGGTCTCTCAGTGTCTCGTGCATTTGATCCCCCCACCGCACCCCCTTCCTCTCTCTCCTCCTCTCTCTCTCTCCCTCTCTGTCTCTCTCTTCCTCTCTCTCTTTCTCCCTCTCTGTCTCTCTCCCTCTCTGTCTCGCTCTTTCTCTCAATTTCTCCCTCTCCCTCTCTCTGTCTCTCTGTCTCTCTTTCCCTCCCTCTCCCCCCTCCCTCTCTCTCTCTCTCTCTTTCTCCCCCTCTCTTTTTCTCTCTTTCTCTCCCTTTTTCTCTCTCTCTCCGTCTTCCTCCCTCTCTCTATCTCTCTCTCTCCTCCCCTCCCTTTCTCGCTCTCTTTTCCTTTCTTTCTCTCCCTTTCTCTCTCTCTCTCCCTTTCTTTCTCCCTCTCTCCCTGCCTCTTTCTTTCTCTCCCTTTGTCTCTTTTCCTTTCTCTTCCCTATCCTGTCACCCTGACAGCACTGAGATATATTTCCACATCACCTAAAGCTGCTTTAATGGCAGTTTGTAGAGAGTGAGTCAATATTTTGTATTTATTTTGTAGTGTAACCAGTCTTCCTGTGACTCGCTGGCACTGTGCGCACATGGGGCAAACACCAGAGATACTTTGACCTGCGCCAGTCTCTGCGAAGGTGATGAGCAAAGGTCGTGCTTACGGACAGCATTAGAGTGGCACGGGGCTCACAGAACCAAAACCCATTTAATCATTTCAAGAATGTGATTTTTGCCAGATATGCAACAGAGGGGATTGTTTGAGGCTACAAACGGATCAGCCATAATCACATTGAATTGAACAGGATTCAGAGGGGCCGAATGGACTACTCCTGTTTCAGTATTCACTTGTTAAATTAGTGCAAGTGATGTGGACATCACTGGCTGGACAGCATTTATTACCCATCCCTAATTGCCCTTGAGAAGGTGGTGGTGAACTGCCGCCTTGAACCATTGCAGTGCCTGTGGTGTAGGTACACCCACAGTGCTGTTAGGGAGGGAGCTCCAGGATTTTGACCCAGCGACAGTGAAGGAAAAACCCATCTGGTTCACTAATGTCCTTTAGAGAAGGAAATCTGCCGCCCTTACCCGGTTTGGCCTACATGCGACTCCAGAGCCACAGCAATGTGGTTGACTCTCAACTGCCCTCGAGCAACTAGGGATGGGCAATAAATGCTGGCCAGCCAGCAACGCCCATGTCCCACGAATGGATAAAAAATGAGAGTCAACCACTTTGTAAGTTTGTTAATCCTGCAGCTGGGTGCCCACTTAACATCTCCAAACTCTGTGGTCTGGGCCTCGGCACCTCCCTCTGCGACTGGCACCTAGATTTCCTAACTCATAGAACACAATCAGTAAGGATAGGCAACAACAACACCTCTACGATCATCCTTAACACCGGTGCCCCACAAGGCTGTGTTCTCAGCCCCCTATTATACTCCTTACACACCTATGTGACTGTGTGGCCAAATTCCCCTCCAACTCCATTTTCAAGTTTGCTGACGACACCACCGTAGTGGGTCGGATCTCAAACAATGACGAGACAGAGTACAGGAATGAGATAGAGAATCTGGTGAACAGGTGCGGCAACAATAATCTCTCCCTCAATGTCAGCAAAACGAAGGAGATTGTCATCGACTTCAGGAAGCGTAAAGGAGAACATGCCCCTGTCTACATCAACGGGGACATTGATGTAGACAGGGACATGTTCTCCTTTACGCTTTCTGAAGTCGATGACAATGAAGTAGAAAGGGTCGAGAGCTTCAAGTTTTTAGGTGTCCAGATCACCAACAACCTATCCTGGTCCCCCCATGCCGACACTATGGTTAAGAAAGCCCACCAACACCTCTACTTTCTCAGAAGACTAAGGAAATTTGGCGTGTCCGCTACGACTCTCACCAACTTTTACAGATGCACCATAGAAAGCATTCTTTCTGGTTGTATCACAGCTTGATATGGCTCCTGCTCTGCCCATGACCGCAAGAAACTGCAAAAGGTTGTGAATGTAGCCCAATCCATCACACAAACCAGCCTCCCATCCATTGACTCTGTCTACACTTCCCGCTGCCTCAACAAAGCAGCCGGCATAATTAAGGACCCCACGCATCCTGGACATTCTCTCTTCCACCTTCTTCCGTTGGGAAAAAGATACAAAAGTCTGAGGTCACGTACCAACCGACTCAAGAACAGCTTCTTCCCTGCTGCCGTCAGACTTTTGAATGGACCTACCTCGCACTAAGTTGATCTTTCTCTACACCCTAGCAATGACTGTAACACTACATTCTGCACCTTCTCCTTTCCTTCTCTATGAACGGTATGCTTTGTCTGTATAGTGCACAAGAAACAATACTTTTCACTGTATACTGATCCATGTGACAATAAATCAAAGAAGTTGGAACTCACTATCAGAAGAAGTGAGTTCAGGTGAATAATCACACAAAGCAGAAAAGGATTAAAACATCATGCTGACACTGTTAGTTCAAGTAGGGTGGGAGGAAGTTCATGCACAGCATGGATTTGTTAGGCCAAATGGCCTGTTTCTGTGTTGTAACTACTGTGTAATAGGTAAACTCCTACCTGAACGGAAATCAGCTGGCTTAGCCCGGAGGGGACTTTCAACCCCAAGAACATCCTCACCTCTGAGTGAAAAGTTGTTAACTTGAATCTTTGGGCGGAATTTTACGGCCTAGCTTGTCCCGAAACCGTAAAATCCCGCCCAAGGTCAATGGACCTTCCCATTGTCCACCTCTCGCCCGATCCGATTCCCGTGGCAGATGGGGCGGTGTTTGATTCCGTTTCTCTCCCCACAGACGCCGCCTGACCTCCTGAATACTTTCAGCATATTCTGATTTTACCTCGAACACCCTCATCTCGGCCGAGCCCTGGGAACTGAGAGCATTCACGACCTGAACCGAGGTTAGACTGGCAGATGGTTTAAGTTGACGTTGCTCTGTCAAAGTTGCATTCTGCAACTCTTGATTTCCACCTAGAAAAATCCGTTTTTCTCTTCCTTGACATTATTACCTCTTCAGCTCTGATTTTTACATTACAACCGCAGTTTAACCATGGCAAATGAAAGGGATACTGTTCTCGGAGAAAGTCTACTTCTGTAATCTAATTTCCAACCTGGATCAGTTTGCCGTTAATGCAGGGAGCAGCAATACATGGATACACAAATCCCGGAGTGAATTCTTTCCCTTAAATATGTGCCGTCTGAATTGCTTTGTAGGATAATTCAGCCAAGATTTGCTGGGGATATGAGTTTTCGGTTATAACCCAAGTATTGTAGAATGCAAACATCTTTATTTTAACAGGAGGAGGATTTAATGTCGGAATTGTATTCCTAACTCTCGTTAGGTGAGGTATCGGATATCCTATTGCGTGTACGTGTTCCGCTGTATCTTGGGAGGGACATAAATGATCACATTCAATTTTAACGTAACTTTTGCTCCAGAGCCAGTGCTGGGATACATTTACAGAGAAAGTAAAAAGCTTTTAAGATTGCCTTTGAATCCTGTATGGCTGCCGAATGGTTCTTCATGGAATCACCGAAGACATTTGGGACAAGTTCATGAATAGGAAAAGTTTGGAGGGATATGGGCCAAACACAGGAAAATGGACTAGCTCAGTTTAGGAAATCTGGTTGGCATGGACGAGTTGGGCCGAAGGGCCTGTTTCTGTGCTGTATATCTCAATGACTCTCTTTGTTCCGAGGTCATTCAACAATGTTGTTGTGGAACTATGGGGAGGTGATGGCCTAGTGGTATTATCACGAAACTATTAATCCAGAAACTCAGCTAACGTTCTGGGGACCCGGGTTCGAATCCCGCAGATGATGGAATTTAAATTCAATTTTAAAAATCTGCAATTAAAAATTTACTAATGACCATGAAACCGTTGTCGATTGTCAGAGAAACCCATCTGGTTCACTAATGTCCTTTAGGGAAGCAAATCTGCCGTTCTTACCCGGTCTGGCCTACATGTGACTCCAGAGCCACAGCAATGTGGTTGACTCTCAACTGCCCTCCAAGGGCAACTAGGGATGGGCAATAAATGCTGGCCAGCCACACAAATAAATAAAAAAAACTTTTCTGCCCCTCAGTTCTTCACACTGGCACCTCAGTAAGTAAGTGCAATGAGGGAGGATTAATTAATAATCTTGTAGTAAAGGAACTTCTGGGGAAGACGGATCGTAATATGACAAAGTTTTACACTAGTTTGAGATTGATTTAGTTAAGTCCAATGTCTTAAATCTGAACATAGGTACAAAGGGAGAGTTGGCTAAGGTAGATTGGTAAATGAAAGTTGATATATTTATTGATGCCACAAGTAGGCTAACATCAACACTGCAATGAAGTTACTGTGAAAATCCACTAGTCGCCACACTCTGGCGCCTGTTCGGGTACACTGAGGGAGAATTTAGCACGGTCAATGCACCCTAACCAGCACGTCTTTCTGACTGTGGGAGGAAACCAGAGCACCCGGAGGAAACGCACGCAGACACGGAGAGAACATGCAGACTCTGCACAGACAGTGACTCAAGCTGGGAATCAAACCCGGGTCCCTGACGCTGTGGGGTAGCAGTGCTAACGCGTCACCCCGGTTATATTATATTAAAGAAATGATGGTAGATAGGTGATGACAAATATTTGAAGAATTCATTCATAATTTGTAATGATTATGCATTCCCTTGATTCTGTTACTGATTAAATCAACATTAACTGTAACACAAAAATCAAACGTGATCAGAGGCCAGCGACGCCCATGATTTCTTAGCTTTTAACAAGTCAACACCAGACAAAAGATGGCATTGTTCTCAATCAGGCCCCCAGCAGCATCTCAAAGCAGTGATCTGCACTGTACTATATCTAGTAAGAGTTTTAACAACACCAGGTTAAAGTCCAACAGGTTTATTTGGTAGCAAATGCCATTAGCTTTCGGAGCGCTGCTCCTTCATCAGATGATTATGTCTTGATTTTGTGTCTCTGTATGCCCTGTTTGAGAGCAGATTTCCACTCCATCTGACGAAGGAGCAGCGCTCCGAAAGCTAATGGTGTTTGCTACCAAATAAACCTGTTGGACTTTAACCTGGTGTTGTTAAAACTCTTACTGTGTTTACCCCAGTCCAACGCTGGCATCTCCACATCTGTACTATATCTACCAGCTCCAGGTTGTGAAAGGCTTATTATCTCCCAGCTTTGTCTGAGACTGCCCATGATGTTTGCGTTAACTTTTTCGTGCCTTTCTCATTGCTGAGAGCTTAGCAGGAATCGTAAAGGCACCTCTCTACAACAGATTTCCTGCATCTGCAGTATTTGCTGTTTTATTATGTCCATAGTGTTAGATGAAGAGGTGAGGGGGGTAGGAGACCTTTGGCCTGAGCGGCCTGTTTCTGTACTATAAATGCATTGTAGTACTTCTTAACGGCACATAGAACAAAGAACAACACCGCACAGGAACAGTCCGGAAGCTCCCCAAGCTTTGTTCTGGCGAATCTTGACATCTGCACCCCATGTTGCTCCAGCCGTGTTTTGGATGGGTGTGTTTTTCCGCTGGCATCGTGGAGAATTGGGCATGGGTGATTGGGCCTTCATCTGCATCCCATTAGCAGGGCACAACTCACTTTGACACCTGCCATCAGCGAGTTTCCCAGTCTGCCATAGCTGGCACCAGTAGAAGATCCATAGAATCATACAGCGCAGAAGAGGCCCTTCAGCCCATCAAGTCTGCACCAATACATTAGAAACACCTGACTTCCCACCTAATCCCGTCTGCCAATACTTGGCCCATAGCCCTGAATGTGCCAAGTGCTCATCCAGATACTTTTTAAAGGATGTGAAGCAACCCACCTCTACCACCCTCCCAGGCAGCGCATTCCAGACTGTCACCACCCTCTGGGTAAAAACGTTTCTCCTCACATCCCCCCCTAAACCCCCTGCCCCTCACCTTGAGTTTGTGTCCCTTCGTGACTGACCCTTCAACTAAGGGGAACAGCTGCTCCTTATCCACTCTGTCCATGTCCCTCCTAATCTTGTACACCTCGATCAGGTCGCCCCCTCAGTCTTCTCTGCTCCAATGCAAACAACCCAAGCCTACCCAACCTCATTCCATAACTTAATTGTCAATCGCAGGCAACATCCTGGTGAATCTCCTCTGCATCCCCTCCAGCGCAATCACATCCTCCCTATAATGTGGCGACCAGAACTGCACACAGCACTCCAGCTGTGGCCTCACCAAATCGTGCCAATGTAAAACTGATTTTTGGCCATCCCAGTGAAATCCACCTTCCCCCCCAAACCCCCTACTGCCCACCATTAAACCCGTTGGCGGGGGCATGAGAGAATTCTGCCCGTAGTTTTATGTTGTTGTTAAAAAGTAGGGTAATATATTTTGGTGGAGGTGTAGTATAAAGGGTTAACAGATGGGATATGCTAGTATACCGCTTCGATGATAATATACCACTGACATCATGCTGTCATGTAAGTGCGGTTCGAAACATGCCTAAGGGCACCATATGCCTGCTCTGTAACCTGTTCAGATGCAGTGTTAATAAACAAACGTCACACAGATCCCAGAGTATGTCTACAGTCTAAGAATCACGTCTCATGTCTAGAGTCCTAGACAGAAGGATCCAAGCTCAAAAGACAGACTGACAGCGCATCTCAAAAATGTGCATCTCTTGTGAATATTACTGAAGTTTGAATTACTGTGTGTTCATGTTATTATCCTTTCATGAAATGCAGATCCCAGGAGAGTCCTTGCCTAGCTGTTGTATCGTATTATTTTAGGTGGCATGGTGGCTTAGTGGTTAGCCCTGCTGCCTCACCGCGTCAGGGACCTGGGTTCAATTCCCGGCTTGGGTCACTGTCTGTGTGGAGTCTGCACGTTCAGTTCAGTCGGGCAGCATGGTCGGCGAAGGCTTGGAGGGCGGAAGGGCCGGTTCCTGTGCTGCAATTTTCTTTGTTCTCCCCGTGTCTGCGTGGGTTTCCTCCGGGTGCTCCGGTTTCTTCCCAGACTCCAAAGATGTGTGAGTTAGGTGGATTGGCCATGCTAAATTGCCTCTTAGTGTCAGGGAGATTAGCAGGGTATATATTTGGGGTGACGGGGGTAGGGCCCGGCTGGGATTGTTGTCGGTGCAGACTCGATGGGCCGAATACACTGTAGGGATTCTATGATTCAGGTGTCACTGGCAAAGCCAGCATTTGTTGCCCATCCCTATTTGCCCTTGACCTGATTGCCATGGGTCTGGAGTCACGTGGGCAAGGCCAAGCTGGGTAAGGACGGCAGATTTAGGGAATCGGATTGGTTTTTACAATAAGCAATTGATAGTTTCATATCCACGGTTAGTGAATCTAACTTTCGAATCCAGATTTTATTAATTGAATTCAAATTCCATCAGCTGCAATGGTGGGATTTGAACCCGTGTCCCCAGAGCATTCGCCCCGACAGCTGGATTGCTCATCCAGTGACATTACCGCGATGCCACCAGCTTCCCCTCACGTACCATGGTTGATTTACTGAGGTGCTTTTCTGACAGTAAAATGCAGCCAGTCAGGCTCCGCGCCACTCCTGACCCCGGTACCTGACAGGAGATAAAGCCCCACAAAGGGTAGGCACGCCAGCCTGGGATCTGTGGGAAAGAATAGCTCTTTTAAACATGATGGATATTCCACACGCTAGCCGAGTTTGCTATTTGGAGAGCGGCAGATGTGGATGAAGCGTTTGGCTTGTGTGCTGGCAGTGCTATCGTTTCCACGCTAGTGCCCTGTCAGACATAAGTGATGATGTTCTCTGCATGGGTAGCACAGACTGAGCCCCAGGAATAAATCTTGGGCTTTATCCTGTCATGAGGCAGCAACATGAGAACAGAACAGGTCTTCCTAAACCCATTAAACAAAGCTGGTCGGAAATTAGATTTCACACAGCAAGACAAAGGCCTGTATTTATAGAATACCTTATCGCATCAGCAGCACACAATGAGATGCAGTCACCGTAATGTAGACAAACACAACGGCTACTCTGCGCACAGTAAGATTTCACAGAGTGATAGGCCAGGAGTTTGTTTTCGATGGTATTTGAGGGAGGGGATATTGACTGGATTGTTTTTTTAAATAGTGCCTCGACATAAGAGCTAGGAGCAGGAGTGGGCCATCCGGCCCCTCGAGCCTGCTCCGCCATTCAATAAGATCATGGCTGATCTTTTCGTGGATTCAGCTCCACATACCTCCGCTTAAGGGCGGCACGGTGGTTAGCACTGCTGCCTCACAGCGCCAGGGACCCGGGTTCAATTCCGGCCTCGGGTCACTGTCTGTGTGGAGTTTGCCCGTTCTCCCCGTGTCTGCGTGGGTTTCCTCCGGGTGCTCCGGTTTCCTCCCACAGTCCAAAGATGTGCGGGGTTAGGTGGATTGGCCATGATAAATTGCTCCTTAGTGTCAGAGGGATTAGCAGGGTGGGGTTACGGGGATGGGGCCTTGATGG
Source organism: Mustelus asterias (assembly GCF_964213995.1). NCBI lineage: Eukaryota > Metazoa > Chordata > Chondrichthyes > Carcharhiniformes > Triakidae > Mustelus > Mustelus asterias. Next base: position 9,880,569 of record NC_135812.1, read on the forward strand.
GATTGTGGTTGGTGCAGACCCGATGGGCCAAACGGCCTCCTTCTGCACTGTCGCGATTCTATGATTCTACCCGCCCGCTCACCATAACCCTTAATTCCTTTACTGTTCAAAAATGTATCTATCCTCGCCTTAAAAACATTCAATGAGGTAGCCTTTAATCTATAATCTCTCGATCAGGTAGCCTGAGTCTCTGATATTAAAGCTGGCATAGTGGTAATGTCACTGGTATGAGTAATCCAGGTGTCGGGGCGAATGCTCTGGGGACACGGGTTCAAGTCCCACCATTGCAACTGATGGAATTCAATTAATAAAACCTGGACTCGAAAAGTTAGATTAAGTAACCGTGGATATGAAACTATCAATTGTTGTAAAAACCCATCTGATTCACTAAATCTGCCATCCTTAGCCAGTTCGCTCTTGCCCACGGGACTCCAGACCCAGGGCAATCAGTTCAAGGGCAAATAGAAAAGCGCCGGGAATACTCAGCAGGTCAGACTGCATCTTCGAAGAGAGAAACAAGGTTCATGTTGGTGTTTCAGTCACTAACAGCTCAAAATGTACAGCAGCAGTATTTTCAGAATTGTTTTTAGCGATCCTGGACATGTGATTTTCCCACATGTCCAGAATCATAGAATCCCTGCAGAGCAGAAGGAGGCCATTCGGCCCATCGAGTCTGCACCGACCCTGATTGATATGCTGACAGAATATCTTACTCAGGCCCTCTCCCCTACCCTATCCCCATAACCCCACGCATTTACCATGACTAATCCACCTAACCTGCACACCTTGGGACATGAAGGGGCAACTCAGCATGGCCAATCCACATAACCTGCACATCTTGAGACACTAAGGGACAATTTAGCATGGCCAATCCTCCTAACCTGTGCATCTTGGGACACTAAGCAGCAATTTAGCATGGCCAATCCTCCTACCCTGCACATCCTGGGACACTAAGGGACAATTTAGCATGGCCAATCCTCCTACCCTGCACATCCTGGGACACTAAGGGACAATTTAGCATGGCCAATCCACCTAACCTGCATATCCTTGGACTGTGGGAGGAAACCAGAGCACCTGGAGGAAACCCACGTAAGCACGGGGAAAATGTGCAAACTCCACACAGACAGTCAGCCGAGGCTGGAATTGAACCTGGGTCCCTGGCGCTGTGAGGCAGCAGTGCTAATCACTGTGACACCATTTCCTCCCCCAAAACCCCAATTGCCCACTTTGGTGCCTGTTCGGGTCAATGCACCTAATGCACCCTAACCAGCACGTCTTTTAGAATGTGGGAGGAAACCGGAGCACCCGGAGGAAACCCACGGGGAGAACGTGCAGTCTCCGCACAGTCACCCAAGCCGGGAATCGAACCTGGCGCTGTGAGGCAGCAGTGCTAACCACTGTGCCACCGTGCTGCCCTACCTAAACAAGGGTCTGGAGTTGGCAGGGTTTTTGATGGCAATCTGTGAACATTCAATATCATTGTCCCATCGAATTTGACTACAACCTTTGGATTTACCGCAAGCGCAGATGAACATGGAAGTCTTGAAGATACTGCACTGTGGACTCGACACTCTCTCTTCCTGAGAGACAGCAACAATCAATCACATCGATTAATCTGGTGTAGACCGCCTCTTCCCACACTCATATGACTGCTGAATAGTTAAGCCCGTTCCATGAGGGGTAACTGAGTTTTTAATCATTATCTGAGTGATAGCAACTGCTAAACAAATGAGCTGCCTCTGAAACATATGTGGAATGTTGGTAAATATCTCCATTACGATGGATTTTCTAACGTTAATTTTTAAATAATTTAATAGTTGATGACATTTCAGCCTTCACCCCACCCCATGCCCCGATCTTTATTTCTCTTGATGTCTTAAAAAAAAGTGATTTGATTATCAGTGCTTTTCATTTCCTGGTTGGCTGTCTGTGAGAATTCTTCAATGCGATTGGCTGCTTGAATAGACTGATGCTATCACCGCAGCTCCACACAGGGAACCATAAGACATAAGAGCAGAATTAGGCCGCTCGGCCCATCGAGTCTGCTCTGCCATTCAATCATGGCTGATATTTTTCTCATCCCCATTCTCCTGTCTTTTCCCCATAACCCCTAATCCTCTTATTAATCAAGAACCTATCTATCTCTGTCTTAAAGACACTCAATGACCTGGCCTCCACAGCCTTCTGCAGCAAAGAGTTCCACTCATTCACCACTCTCTGGCTGAAGAAATTCCTCCTCATCTCTGTTTTAAAGGATAGTCCCTTTAGCCTGAGGTTGTGCCCTCAGGTTCTAGTTTTTCCTACTGGTGGAAACATCCTCTCCACATCCACTCTATCCAGGCCTCACAATATCCTGTAAGTTTCAATAAGATCCTCCTTCATCCTTCTAAACTCCAACGAGTACCGACCCAGAGTCCTCAACCGTTCCTCATACGACAAACTCTTCATTCCAGGGATCATTCTTGTGAACCCCTGTTAAAGAACATGACAATTAATAGCACTTTGAGAGAGGTATAATCCTTGCCACTGAGATCACTACATCTGTTAAGCATGCTTTCTTTAAGGTCAATGGTTACTTTCCGTGGGTGAGTCTGTGGAATCCTGATGGGCAGGAGACAGGTCAAGGGCTAGAATTCATCTCAGCTGATCCAAGCCATGTCCTCCCCTGCCAACCCTTGCTAGTGAGAACTTTACCAATAGCCCCTCTTAGAATATAACCATGGTATTCTAGCAGAACCAATATTAATAGGGAGACGATGGCCCAGTGGTATAATCGCTAGGCTATTAATTCAGCTAATATTCTGGGGACCCGGATTCGAATCCCGCCACGGCAGATGCGGAATTTGAATTCAATAAAAAATATCTGGAATTAAGAATCTACTGATGACCATGAAACCATTGTCGATTATCAGAAAAACCCATCTGGTTCACTAATGTCCTTTGGGGAAGGAAATCTGCTGTCCTTACCCGGTTTGGCCTACATGTGACTCCAGAAGGACAGCAATGTGGTTGTCTCTCAATTGCCCTCGGGCAACTAGGAATGGACAATAAATGCTGGCCAGCCAGTGACGCCCATGTCCCACGAATGAATAAAATAAGAGTTAACCAAAAGCAAATAACTGCGGATGCTGGAATCTGAAATAAAAACAGCAAAATGCTGGAAAATCTTAGCACGTCTGAGAGCATCCGTGGTGAGAGAATAGAGCCAACGTTTTGAGTCTGGATGATCCTTAGTCAGAGCTATAGATAGAGAAGCTAGGACAGGATTTATACAGTAAGGCAGGGAGGACTCAGACCCTCCTGTCACTTGCCATTCCAACACACAACCCTCTTCACAAAAGGGGCGGCGCAGTGGTTAGCACTAAGAAACGTATCCGCCATGTTTGGGGCGGCATGGTACCATTATATGTTTAATACAATATAATCTGGGCAGCACGGTGGCACAGTGGTTAGCACTGCTGCCCTACAGCGCCAGGGACCCGGCTTCAATTCTGGCTTTGGGCGACAGTGTGGAGTTTGCACGTTCTCCCCATGTCTGCCTGGGTTTCCTCCGGGTGCTCCGGTTTCCCCCACACAGTCCAAAAACGTGCAGGTTAGGTTGATTGGCCATGCTAAACTACCCCTTAGAGTCAGGGGATTAGAAGGGTAAATACGTGGGATTACGGGAATAAGGCCTGGGTGGGATTGTTGACGGTGCAGACTCGATGGGCCGAATGGCCTCCTTCTGCACTTTGTGGATTCTATGATTCTATGAATGGGTTTGAGAAACTCATCGGCCATGATTGAATGGCGGAACAAACACGATGGGCCGAATGTCCTGATCCTGCTCCTATACCTTATGGTCTTATCGAGACACAAAAGGGCTGACTAGTCAGCTGGTGGAAGGAGCTGCCCCTCGATTGGAGGATGACGCCTACTCAGGGTCACGACCTTCCGCCCATGTGTGACTGAACGGGCCGATTCTGGAGCCCGGGACCTATGATCCCACGGGGTGGGAGCAGCGGGATCCGGAGGGCAGGATTTGCTTCTCTCCACCTTTCCTCCTCAGCCACCGCTCTGCCTCAGTGTTGAGACGTCGTGACTCAGTGTACTGGAGACAGGACCAGAAGGGAAAAGACGATTAAGATCACCAGAAGAGAATGTGCACCAGCAACACCCGTGTTAATCCCACAGTGCGAGTGAACAGTCTGGTATTCAGTCGCATGCACGCCATCCGCTTCACCAGCTGTCTGTGTAATTCAGATGTATGCTGTTGACTCTTGCCTCTGGTTGTATATTAATTCATTGTGCAAACAGAGGCTGACTTTATTCTTAAAAGCCCAGGCCCGAACACATCGGCTTAGCTTCTGAATCGCGGCGGCCAGTTTGTGGGGGAAATTAAAAATGTGCTGCGTGTTTAGGCAGGCTAGTTTCCATCGCAGCCCCCATCCTCTCTCCCTCTCTCTCTGGCTCTACGTGTGGGCCAGGAAAATGCCGGAAGGACTAAACTGAAGCAATGAGCTAATGCAGTTGTGGAATTCTCATTGAAGCCAGCAAGGACTTGTTTAGAATAAGAGTATTCATCTGAGCAGTAAGCCAGACTGACAGTGTTCAGTATTGTTTTCGCTGCAAGCTGTTGCCATGACAAAAATGGGAGTCACCCTTTATCTTAAATGCTTCGATTGTGTTCACATTCGCTCTGTTAAAGTGACCAAGGAATCCATCTGAACCCAAAGTCCCTCCGTGCCAATCTGCATTCACCACCATAAATAACTGTTTTTAAAATTCATTCATGGGACATGGGCATCGCTGGCTGGGCCGGAATTTATTGCCCATCCCTAGTTGCCCTTGGAGGGTAATTGAGAGCCAACCACATTGCTGTGACTCTGGAGGCCAGACCGGGTAAGGATGGCAGATTTCCTTCTCTAAAGGAACCAGATGGGTTTTTCCGACAATGGTTTCATGGTCATCAGTAGATTCTTAATTCCAGATATCTTTTATTGAATTCAAATTCCACCATCTGCCGTGGCGGGATTCGAACCCGGTTCCCCAGAACATTAGCTGAGTTTCTGGATTAATAGTCTAGTGATAATACCACTAGGCCAACACCTCCCCAGTGAGTGCTATCACTAGAATAATAGAATTATCGAATTTTTTTATAGAATTAGAATTATGTGCGGAAGGAGGCCATTCGGCCCATCGAGCCTGCACTGACAACAGTCCCGGTAACCCCACGTATTTACCCTGCTAATCCCCCCTGACACTGAGGGTCAATTTAGCATGGCCAATCACTGGGCTAACCACTGTGCTACCATGCCGCCCAGAACAAACGACAAAGAACAGTACAGCACAGTAACAGGCCCTTCGGCCCTCCAAGCCTGCGCCGATCACGTTGTCCTATCTCGACCAACCGCTTATATCCCTCTATTCCCCGTCTGTTCATCTGTCTATCCAGATAAGTCTTAAATGTGGCTAGTGTAACTGCCTCAACCACCTCACTTGGCAGCGCATTCCAGGCCCCCACCACCCTCTGTGTAAAAAGCTTCCCCCGCACATCTCCACTGAACCTTCCCCCCTTACCTTGAACTTGTGCCCCCTTGTAATTGTCATTTCTACCCTGGGAAAAAGCTTCCAACTGTTCACCCTATTCATACCCCTCATAATTTTATAAACTTCTATCAGGTCGCCCCTCAGCCTCCGTCTTTCCAGGGAGAACAATCCCAGTTTATTCAATCTCTCCTCATAGCTAATACCCTCCATACCAGGCAACATCCTGGGAAACCTTCCCTGTACTCTCTCCAAAGCCTCCACGTCCATGAGAAAAAAGATTTGCTTTTATTTAGCGCTGTAATGCATCTCTTGGCATAAGTCCCAAAGACGCTGTGCCGCCATTGCTGTGAACTCATCAGTTTGGCTCAAAGGTTAGTGCCGTGGCAGAGGACATTTTAATGCAGGGAAGTGCGAAGAGATACATTTCAATAGAAAGGCCATCAACGCAACTGGGGCTGGGCAGTAAGTGTGGCCTTGCCGTGGTGGCAAACATCCCAGGATAAAGGGCCTCTAAAGTTGTGTGTTCCCCACTTCCACCAGATGGTATTCAATATACTGAGGACGAAGCAGAGAAGAGTTAAAGATGGCAGCCAAAGCCTTGGCTGGAGAGAAAGTCCTGAGGAAGCTTTGGGAGAAAGGGACATAGAAAGATCACATCGGATGTACAGCACAGAAACAGGTTATTCGGCCAACCAGTGGTGCTGTTCATGACTCAATGGAGCCTGCTCCCATCTTTCCTCATCGAACCCGATAGAATCATAGAATCCCTACAATGCAGGAGGAGGCCATTCGGCCCATTGAGTCTGCACCAATTGTCTGAAAAAGCACCCCACCCAGGCCCTCTAACCCACCCTATCCCCATAACCGTGCGCATTTACCTTGAATAAATCCACCTAACCTATACATCTTGGGACACTAAGGGGCAATTTAACATGGCTAACCCAACTAACCCGCACATCTTGGGACACTAAGGGGCAACTTAGCATGGCCAATCCACCCAATCTGCACATCTTGGGACACAAAGGGGCAATTTGCCATGGCTAATCCACCTAACCTGCACATCATTGGATACTAAGAGGCAATTTAGCATGTCCAATCCACCTAACCTGCACATCTTTGGACACTAAGGGGCAATTTAGCATGTCCAATCCACCTAACCTGCACATCTTTGGACACTAAGAGACAATTTAACATGGCCAATCCACCGAACCTGCACATCTTTGGACACTAAGGGGCAATTTAGCATAGCCAATCCACCTAACCTACACATCTTTGGACACTAAGAGACAATTTAACATGGCCAATCCACCGAACCTGCACATTTTTGGACACTAAGGGGCAATTTAGCATGGCCAATCCACCTAACCTGCACATCTTGGGACACTAAGGGGCAACTTAGCATGGCCAATCCACCCAATCTGCACATCTTGGGACACAAAGGGGCAATTTGCCATGGCTAATCCACCTAACCTGCACATCATTGGACACTAAGAGGCAATTTAGCATGTCCAATCCACCTAACCTGCACATCTTTGGACACTAAGGGGCAATTTAGCATAGCCAATCCACCTAACCTACACATCTTTGGACACTAAGAGACAATTTAACATGGCCAATCCACCGAACCTGCACATTTTTGGACACTAAGGGGCAATTTAGCATGGCCAATCCACCTAACCTGCACATCTTTGGACACTAAGGGGCAATTTAGCATAGCCAATCCACCTAACCTACACATCTTTGGACACTAAGAGACAATTTAACATGGCCAATCCACCGAACCTGCACATTTTTGGACACTAAGGGGCAATTTAGCATGGCCAATCCACCTAACCTGCACATCTTTGGACACTAAGGGGCAATTTAGCATAGCCAATCCACCTAACCTACACATCTTTGGACACTAAGAGACAATTTAACATGGCCAATCCACCGAACCTGCACATTTTTGGACACTAAGGGGCAATTTAGCATGGCCAATCCACCTAACCTGCACATCTTTGGACACTAAGGGGCAATTTAGCATGTCCAATCCACCTAACCTGCACATTTTTGGACACTAAGAGGCAATTTAGCACAGCCAATCCACCTAACATGCATATCCTTGGACTGTGAGGGGAAACCAGAGCACCTGGAGGAAACCCATGCAGACACTTGTAGAACGTGCAGACTCCGCACAGACAGTGACCCAAGACTGAAATTGAACCCTGGTTCCTGGCGCTGTGAGGCATCTGTGCTAACCCTTCTATTCATTACTTCCTCATTTGCTTATCCAGCTTTTCCTATACTGCCCAGTGCCAGGCAGCAAATTCCACGTTTACGCCACTCTTCGGAAAAAGACGTTACTTCTGAATTCCCGATTGGATTTCTTGGTGATTGTCTCGTATTAATGGCCCCTCGTTTTACTCTTTCCCACAAGTGAAAACAAACACTCCATACTATTAGGACATCTCTCAGCCTTCTTTCCGCTAGGGAACCGAGAATCTGTCTGCTAAACCTCTCCTGATAGTATAGCTGAAAAAAGAGAGGTGCTGTTTAAATTCTGCCCACCACACAATGAGCAATGTGCTATCTGAGTTCCAATGCCTGTGTGCAGCCAGGTTCGCTTGCTGTATGTACCAATGACTGGTGGATCACATCGAATAGGATATCGCTTCGGCTGTTCGCAATAGCCAGAGGACTGACTATACTCAACCAGTTTGTGCTTGGAGAACCCACAACATAAGGTCCAACATTGGATGTGATTCCACAATTGGGCAGCACTTGCTGAACAATCCTGTGCGCGTTAGGAATTACACTGACAACCAATTTAAGATTAATGGTCCGACTTGCAATGTGGGTTCACGCTTGCTGGAAGCTACAAATGTTCATACACCGGGACCTGTCCACTGCAAGCAAAGGGAATATGTACGGATACTGCACTCAGAAAGACCTGGACAATATCCAGGCTTGGGCTGACGAGTGGCAAATAACGTTCGCACCCCACAAGTGGCAGGCAATGATCATCTCCAATTTGAGAGAATTTAACCATCGCCTCTTGACATTCAATGGCATTACCATCGCTGAATCCCCCAGAAATTTAACTGGACTAGTCATATAACTAATGTGACTCCAAGAGGAGGTCAGAGGCTGGGAACCCTGTTCTGAGTAACTCACCTCCTGTCTCCCCAAAACCATGGTAAATTGCTGCTAGTGTCCAAAGATGTGCAGGTCAGGTGGACTTACCAAGGTAGATGTGCACAGTTACAGGGATAGGGCGGGGTAGAGTGCCTGGGTGGGGTGCTCATTGACACAATTGGTGCAGACTCAATGGGCCAAATGACCTCCTTCTGTGTTGTAGGGGTTCTGTGATTCTATAGGGTTAGATGAGGAGTGCGCCATCTACAAGGCACGAGTCAGGAGTGTGATGGAATACTCCCCACTTGCCGAGATGAATGCGGCTCCAACAACACTCAAGAAGCTTGCCATCATCCAGGACAAGGCAGCCCACTTAATTGGAATCCCTTCACTATCGATGAACAGTGGAAGCAGTGCGTACCATCTACAAGATGCAGCAACCCACCAAGGCTCCTTAGGGAGCACCATCCAACCATCAAAACTCAGGACCACTTCCATCCAGAAGGACAGGGGCAGCAGGTACATGGGAACACCACCACCTGCAAGTTCCCCTCCAAGCCGCTCACCATCCTGACTTGGCAATATATCACCGTTCCTTCGCAGTCGCTGGGTCAAAATCCTGGAGCTCCCTCCCTAACAGCACTGTAGATGTACCTACACCTCAGGGACTGTAGAGGTTCAAGAAAGCAGCTCACCACCACCTTCTCGATGGCAATAAAGGTTTCGGCAAATGGTGGGATTGGCAGGAACATCTAAAGTTTAAAGTTTATTTATTGTTGTCACAAGTAGGCTTACATTAACACTGCAATGAAGTTAGGCTTACATTAACACTGCAATGAAGTTACTGTGAAAATCCCCTAGTCGCCGCACTCTGGCGCCTGTTCGGGTACACTGAGGGAGAATTTAGCACAGCCAATGCACCCTAACCAGCACGTCTTTCGGACTGTGGGAGGAAACGGGAGCACCCGGAGGAAACCCTCACAGCAGCAGCAGGGACCCGGGTTCGATTCCCGGCCTCAGGTCACTGTCTGTGTGGAGTTTGCACATTCTCCCTGTGTCTGCGTGGGTTTCTTCCGGGTGCTCTGGTTTCCTCCCACAGTCCAAAGATGTGCGGGTTGGGTCAATGGGCCATGTTGAATTGACCCTAGTGTAAGGGGGATTAGCAAGGTAAATTAGGGTTACAGCAATAGGGCCTGGGTGGGATGGTGGTCGGTACAGACTCGATGGGCTGAATGGCCTCCTTCTGCACTGTAGAGATTCTATGATTTTATGAAAGTCCAGCTGTTATCGGAACTTAAGGACCAGGGGGACACCCCAAAATTAAAAGGGGACAGCAGCTGTAAGTGCCTCCTCATTCACCCACCAGCCCCCACCAACCCCCCGACCCCCCTTTCCCCGAGGCCTAAACCTGATTATTTTCAGGCTATCAACAAACCCAGGAGTTGAATCTAGGTGGGAAATGGCCCTCGGCGGTCAATAATTGGCCTCAACTGGGGCAAGGGTGTTTGGCCTGTCTCAGACCTCAGCCTCCAACGGTGAATTACTGAGAGGTCAGAGTGGAGAGGAACACAGCGGGAAGCCCGTCCCCGCTATTTTCTGCTCAACACCACCCCACCCCCCCACCCCCTCCCCACACCCCCGCTGCCTATAAACCCACCGGCAAAGAGTGTGAAATTCAGGTCTTAGTCTGGAGGGGGAAAGGAAGGTTGTGATTTTCATAGAATCATAGAATCCTACAGTGGAAAAAGAGGCCATTCGACCCATCGAGTCCGCACCGACCACAATCCCACCTAGACCCTTTCCCCATAACCCCAGCATTTACCCTAGCTAGTCCCCCTGATACTAAGGGTCAATTTAGCATGGCCAATCCACCCAACCCGCACATCTTTGGACTGTGGGAGGAAATCGGAGCACCCGGAGGAAACCCATGCAGACACGGGGAGAGCGCGCAGACTCCGCACAGGCAGTGACCCAAGCCGGGAATCGAACCCGGGTCCCTGGCGCTGTGAGGCAGCAGTGCTAACAACTGTGCCACCGTGCCACCCTCCTGTTCCTTACAGTAATGAGACCGGTTAGTCCGCACTTCTTAGGCTGGTGTGTGGACTTGTGCCCCTCAGTTGAGATAACCAGAGGGCAGAATGCCCCTTTGTAGCCACCCTCCATACAGACCCATCTCCACAGAGAGAGGAGGGCAAGAAGCTGACAGAAAGATAGAGGGGGGAGGGGGGAACGAAACCATTCATAAGAATGAACTTAAAATCTATCTGCTTTGTTTCCCTCTCTCTTTCTTTTGGCTTTTGTCTCTCTAGGACACAGAATTGTAATGTTTTGCTCCACTGCCCATTCTGATGGCTTCAACGGGTGTCCTGGGGAGAGTTATAGTGTGTGACAGTCCAAAGGGAGGTGAATGAATGGAAACTGATCACCGAGGTGTCCTCAGGGCTGCAGTGATATGAATGCTGCTCTCACCGTATCACTCAAACAAAAACATGCATAAAACCAATACTGCTTTCCATTTCTGCGTTAGTTGTGTAATCAAAACGGATTAATATCCATATTCCACCAACATTTGTGTCAGCAGTGCTAATTAAACCAGGCATAACCTGCTGAAATAGCTGCCATGATAATGAAAACGTTTAATCTAAAGGGTCTGAAGAATGTTAATCCTGGGGTCTTGAAGGTTTCAAGTGACAGGGGTGTGATTATTTCTTTCAGCAGCTTAGAATCATAGAATCCTACAGCGCAGAAGGAGGCCATTTGGCCCATCGAGCCTGCACTGACCACAATCCCACCCAGGCCCCATCCACATAAATCCACTTATTTACTCTGCTAGTCTCCCTGACGCGAAGGGCAGAGCTTTACCAGTTCGCCCGAAGCTCGTACGATCCCGCCCGAGTCCAACGGAGAATGCCATTCTCCGAGCCTGGCCCAGCCCCGGAATCGGGGCAGCGTATCAGTAAAATACCGGCCTAAGGGTCAATTTAGCATGGGCAATCAACCTAACCCGCACATCTTTGGACTGTGGGAGGAAACGGTGGAACAGTGGTTAGCACTGCTGCCTCACAGCGCCAGGGACCCGGGTTCAATCCCGGCCTTGGGTCACTGTCTGTGTGGAGTCTGCGCGTTCTCCCCGTGTCTGTGTGGGTTTCCTCCCACGGTCCGAAAATGTGCGGGTTAGGTGGATTGGCCATGCTAAATTGACCCTGAGTGTCAGGGGGGGCTAGCTAGGGTAAATGCATGGCGTTCTGGGGATAGGGCCTGGGTGGGATTGTGGACAGTGCAGACTCAATGGGCTGAATGACCTCCTCCTGCACTGTAGAGATTCTATGAAAAGAGCACCCGGAGGAAACCCACGCAGACACGGGGAGAATGTGTAGACTCCTCACAGACGGTGACCCAAGCCGGGAATCGAACCCGGGTCCCTGGTGCTGTGAGGCAGCAGTGCTAACCACTGTGCTACCGTGCCGCCGCAGCTTCTTCCATTGTCCTTGGGAAGAGATATCGCTGAGACACTGTCTCGGAAACAAACGGTCCTTGTAGTTTGTGTGGCCGGCTGCATTGTACTTTGTCATTGCTGGAGGGCACCTGGTATGAGTTTCATTGATATTTCTTAATGGACTGCAGGAAGACGGATAGAATCTTACAGCACAGAATGAGTCCATTTAAGGACAAAAACACAAGAATTGGGGGCAGGAGTAGGCCACTCTGCCCATCGAGCCTGTTCCGCCATTCAATACGATCATAGCTGACCTTGGACTTCATCTCCAGTTTCCTGCCTGATGCGCGACAATTAAGCACGTGGAACCAAGGCTTCGATATTGAAGGCTTTTATTGTGTAACAATGGAACTACTAACACGAATACACCAGTTCAGACTGAAGGGGTCCTGCCGGAGCAGAGGGTCTTATACCTCGCCACCGGAGGCGGGACCCCACTGGAATGTGCCATGATAACACTTATAACAGGTAAACACCCTAACCCAACAACATTGTACAACCCCCACAGTAACAACACCCTAGCCCAACAGTAACATAATAACAACCCCCAGTGGTGAACCAACGATGGTTCACCACACTGCCCACCTCCCATATCCCTTAAATCCCCAAGAGAGTAAAACTCTGTCTGTCCCAGCCTTAAATATATTCAGCGATGGAGCACCCACTCTGGGGTAGAGAATTTCAAAGATACTCTTCATTTGAGTCCAAAGGGCGGCACGGTAGCACAGTGGGTTAGCACTGCTGCTTCACAGCTCCAGGGACCTGGGTTCGATTCCCGGCTCGGGTCACTGTCTGTGTGGAGTTTGCACGTTCTCCTCGTGTCTGCGCGGGTTTCCTCCGGGTGCTCCAGTCTCCTCCCACAGTCCAAAGATGTGCGGGTTAGCTTGATTGGCTATTCTAAAATTGCCCCTTAGTGTCCTGAGATGCGTAGGTTAGAGGGATTAGCGGGTAAATGTGTAGGGATATGGGGGTAGGGCCTGGGTGGGATTGTGGTTGGTGCAGACTCGATGGGCTGAATGGCCTCTTTCTGCACTGTAGGGTTTCTGTGATTTCTATGAAAGTGATAATAAAGAAATACATTGGGTCCATTATTCCCACCCTGCTTCTTTCTAAAATACTATTCAATTAGTCCCACTCCTCTCTGGCCCACTCTCCCCATTTCTTGTCTTTTATTTTCGTTTTCAGGCATTTATCCAATTCCCCCTTTCAAAAGCTTACTTTTACTTTATATTCAAGAAATATTTACTAGTTGTTGTATATATGGGCAGTATGGTGGCACAGTGGTTAGCACTGCTGCCTCACAATGCCAGGGACCCGGGTTCGATTCCCGGCTTGGGTCACTGTCTGTGTGGAGTTTGCACGTTCTCCCCGTGTCTGCGTGGGTTTCCTCCGGGTGCCACGCTAAATTGTCCCTTGATGTCCAAAGATCTGCAGGTTAGGTGCATTGGCTATGCTAAATTTCCCCTAGGTGTCCAAAGATGTTCAGCCTAGGTGGATTGGTCATGCTAAATTGCCCCTTGGTGTCCAAAGATGTGCAGGTTAGGTCGATTGGGCATGCTAAATTGTCCCTTGATATCTATAGATGTTCAGGTTAGGTGGATTGGCCATGGTAAATTGCCCCTTGGTGTCCATAAATGTGCAGGTTGGGTGGATTGGCCCCGCTAAATTGCCCCTTGGTGTCCAAAGATCTGCAGGTTAGGGGGATTAGTGGGGTAAATACATGGGGTTACAGGAATAGGGCCTGGGTAAGAAGAAAAAGATGGGTCGGTGCAGTCTCAATGGGCTGAATGGCCTCCACTGTAGGGATTCTATGATAAAATAATTTGAGAGTAGAGGTGCCCTGAGTCAAACCGATTGAGGGATTCCGAATATCATTCGAACTGGACACCGGTATGTGTTTGTGAGGTAAATGTTGATCAGCCCCTTAGGGGTGGCACGGTGTCACAGTGGTTAGCACTGCTGCCTCACAGCGCCAGAGTCCCAGGTTCAATTCTGACCTGTGTGGAGTTTGCACATTCTCCCCGTGTCTGCGTGGGTTTCCTCCGGGTGCTCCGGGTTTCCTCCCACAGTCTGAAAGATGTGCGGGTTAGGTTGATTGGCCGTGCTAAAATTGACCCTAGTGTCAGGGTAAACGTGCGGGGTTACGGGAATAGGGCCTGGGTGGGATTGGGGTCGGTGCAGACTCGATGGGCCGAATGGCCTCCTTCTGCACTGTGGGGATTCTATGAGCTGTAATTCTCGCTAACATCCCTGTGTCGACACACCCAGCCCCACAGTGAATGAGGAATCTTTGTTGCACATTTTCCCAGTCTGTGGCGCCGTGAACCGGTGAGGCGTGGGAAGCGAGTGTGACAATAACACGTCTGCTACTTGCAGCAGCACGGTGCAGCCAGCATTTGTCACCCTGACAGCATTGCTTCCCCTTCTGATGCATCTTTTAATAATATAAACCCTTCTCCCCTCACGGGAAGCCTGCCGCTACCACCAGGCTGTGTCGTCCATTAGAACCAAACACAGGAGCTGCCTGGCTGGTGTGAAAAAAAAAGGAGTTTCATTTTAACAAATGGGAGACTGTGTTCAGAATTCTGACAGCTTTAGAAAGACGGGGAGCAGCTGCGTCCCACTGTGAGGCAGGTCAGAAACCAGAGACATAAAGACAGAAATCACTGGATCGACCCGGCAGGTCTGGCAGTGTTAGTCGAGGCGGAAACAGAATTAACTGCACTGATTTTACCAGCACGCAGAACGGCATTCCCCGTCGACCTCGGGCACGATCTTACAAGTCTCGGGCGGGCGTGTCGGTAAAATTCCTGCCAACGTCTGAGTCACCTCTTAGAATCATAGAATCCCTACAGTGCAGAAGGAGGCCATTCAGCCCATCGAGTCTGTACCGACCACAATCCCACCAAGGTCCTATCCCCGTAACCCCATGCATTTATCCTGCTGCACCTCCTGACACTAGGGGGCAATTTAGCACGGCCAATCCACTTAACCCGCACATCTTTGGACTGTGGGAGGAAACCGGAGCACCCGGAGGAAACCCACGCAGACACGGGGAGAATGTGCAGACTCCGCATAGACAGTGACCCGTGCCGGGAATCGAACTCGGGTCCCTGGAACTGTGAGGCAGCAGCGCTAACCACTGTGCCACCGTGCCACCCTTAGAGTTGAAGAGGGGTCGAAATAGAATGCCTACAGTGCAGAAGGAGGCCATTCGGCCCATTGAGCCTGCACCAACAACAATCCCATCCTGACCCCACCCCAACAACCCAACACATTTACCCAACTAATCCCCCTCCCCCCCCCCCCCCCCCCCCCCAACATCCCCCTAACACTAAGGGGCAATTTAGCATGGCCAATTAACTTAACCAGCACATCTTTCGGACTGTGGGAGGAAACCGGAGTACTCAGAGGAAACCCACGCAGACACGGGGAGAATGTGCAGACTCCACACAGTGACCCAAGCCATGTCCCTGGCGCTGTGAGGCAGCAGTGCTAACCACTGTGCTGCCGTGTCACCCTGTGATGGATTACATAGTGGGGTGGGGGTGGAAAATATAGAGCAGAATAGAAGGTCAGGGCTAGGTCAAAGCTATGGAGAGATTGACCAGGCACAAGATACTTCCCCTGATGAAGGAGCAGCGCTCCGAAAGCTTGTGATCTCAAATAAACCTGTTGGACTATAACCTGGAGTCATGTAACCTCTCAACTTGTCCACCCCAGTCCAAAGAACAAAGAACAGTACAGCACAGGAAACAGGCCCTTCGGCCCTCCAAGCCTGTGCCGCTCCTTGGTCCAACTAGACCAATCGTTTGTATCCCTCCATTCCCAGGCTGCTCACGTGACTATCCAGGTAAGTCTTAAACGATGTCAGTGTGCCTGCCTCCACCACCCTACTTGGCAGCGCATTCCAGGCCCCCACCACCCTCTGTGTAAAAAACATCCCTCTAATATCTGAGTTATACTTCGCCCCTCTCACCTTGAGCCCGTGACCCCTCGTGATCGTCACTTCCAACACCAGCATCTCCACATCAAGACAAAGGGAGTGCAGCATTATGGACTAAAGAAGGTGCTGATAGTGGCACAAAGGTCAGATAGCAGAATGTGTTCATAGGGGAATAAAGATCAGCACTGAGTGAAAGCAAAGCTAAAGAACAAGTGACAGATGGCCCTGTGGGGGGAGGGCGGGTTTGCGTTTCACGTCATTTCAAAGTCAATTGAATATATACGTTAAAAAAGGCCAAAAAAGTGCAGGGTTATGGTGCTCCAGTTTCCTCCCACACCCCAAAGATGTGCGAGTTAGGTAGATTGGCCATGCTAAATTGCCCCTCAGTGTCAGGGGGACTAGCTAAGGTAAATACATGGGGTTATGGGTGGGATTATGGTCAGTGCAGCTTCGATGGGCTGAATGGCCTCTTTCTGCACTGTAGGGATTCTATTCTATGATTCTCCGGTGCCGCTGAAAGTGAATGGAGTTTGCACATTCTCCCCATGTCTGCGCGGGTTTCCTCCCGGTGCTCCGGTTAATGGAGTTTTTGTTGGAACACGAAATTCTCCGTTCTCACCCGCAACAGGGCAGGCACGAACAAGATCAGAGAACGCCACCCAAAAGCTCATCCCCTTTGGCCTTCATTTCTTTCACACTCCAGCCCTGTTCAATCCAGCTAGTTAGCACTAACCACCATCATCTGCCTCTGGGATCATTGCTGTAAATCTTTCTTGCACCTTCTCCAGTTCCGTCTATATTGGTTTCACAATACGGAAGCCCAGAGCTGTGCACAGTTCTCCAAGTGTGGTCTAACCGAGGTTTAATGTAACGTCTCCATTCTCAAGCTTTGCAATTCACAGTGGTTAGCACGGCTGCCTCACAGCACCAGGGATTCGATTCCTGGCTTGGGTCACTATCTGTGTGGAGTCTGCATGTTCTCCCCGTGTCTGCGTGGGTTTCCTCCGGGTGCTCCGATTTCCTCCCACAGTCGGAAAGACATGCTGGTAATGTGAATTGGCCATGCTAAATTCTCCCTCAATGTACCCAAACGGAGTGTGGCAACTAGGTGTTTTTCACAGTAACTTCATTGTGGTGTTAATGTAAGCCTACTTGTGACACTAATAAATGTCACACAACTCCTGAATGCAGGAGTTGGGACATCTTGTTGAAGTTGTACAAGACATTGGTAAGGCCACATTTGGAATACTGTGTACAGTTCTGGTCACCCTATGATAGAAAGGATATTATTAAACTAAAAAGAGTGCAGAAAAGATTTACTAGGATGCTACCGGGACTTGATAGTTTGAGTTATAAGGAGAGGCTGGATAGATTGGGACTTTTTTTCTCTGGAGCATAGAGTGCTCAGGGGTGATCTTATAGAGGTCTATAAAATACTGAGGGGCACAGATCAGCTAGATAGTCAATATCTTTTCCCAAAGGTAGGGGAGTCTAAAACTAGAGGGCATAGGTTTGAGGTGAAAGGGGAGAGATACAAAAGTGTCCAGAGAGGAATTTTTTCACACAGAGGGTGGTGAGTGTCTGGAACAAGCTGCCAGAGGCAGTAGTAGAGGCGGGTACAATTTTGTCTTTTAAAAAGCATTTAGACATTTACATGGGTACGATGGGAATGGAGGGATATGGGCCAAATGGGGGCATTTGCGATTAGCTTAGGAGTTTTTTTAAAAATGGGGCGGCATGGACAAGTTGGGCCAAAGGGCCTATTTCCATGCTGTAAACCTCTATGACTCTAAATAAACTTTGAAACTTTCTGTTCCTCCACAAACAAATCAAACTTTGGCATTATCAGTCTGTCTACAGCAATCACATTGTCTTGTCCATTAATTCATCAGCCTCTGTAACACTACATTCTGCACTCTCTCCTTTCCTTAATCATAGAACCATAGAGGTTTACAGCATGGAAACAGGCCCTTCGGCCCAATTTGTCTGTGCCGCCCTTTTTATTTAAACCTCTAAGCTAGTCCCAATTGCCCGCATTTGGCCCATATCCCTCTATACCCATCTTATCCATGTAACTGTCTAAATGCTTTTTAAAGGATAAAATTGTACCCGCCTCGACTACTACCTCTGGCAGCTTGTTCCAGACACTCACCACTCTCTGTGTGAATAAATTGCCCCTCTGGACACTTTTGTGTCTCTCCCCTCTCACCTTAAACCTATGCCCTCTAGTTTTAGACTCCCCTACCTTTGGGAAAAGATATTAACTGTCTAGCTGATCTGTGCCCCTCAGTTCCTTCTCTATGAACGGTATGCTTTGCCTTTATGGCACGCAAGAAACAATACTTTTCACTGTATACTAATACATGTCAGCCACTGACTCGATCTCATTTCACCCTCGATCTATTACAAACTCCTTCTGTTTCTTAAAAGAATAATTCTTTAAAAACATCCTATTACCACAGATTTTATTACCTCTGCAAACCTTTGTCATCTTGCCAAAACTCACACTTTTATTTTAATGGTCTGTTCATTTGCAGCTTGAAATTTTCCAGATGTTCTCTCGGTAGTATTGCTTTTACTACCATCTCCATTGCCGCAATCTGACTGAGTTACACCCTGTTCCTTGCAGCCTTACTCTCACACTGCTCTTGAAACCAGTACCTTCGAGTTCCAATCTATATTTTTTTCCCAACTGGCGTGTCCTAGTCCATAATCTCACTTTGTCACCTCTTCCATGTACACTGAGGTGAGGTCACCCACTTTGGACCTGAAAGGGATAGAACAGGGTATTTCCTCGAAACAGTGGAGGTTCAAAGATGCTCGGAGGTCCAGGTACACAGATCATTAAAATACCATCATCTTATTGACTGGCACAGGAGGTTCAAAGGGGAACAGCCTCAGAACAAAGGGACAATCCTTTAGAACCGAGATGGAATTTCTTCAGCCAGAAGGTGGTGAATCCGTGGAATTCATTGCCACAGAAGGCTGTGGAGGCCAGGTCATTGAGTGTATTTAAGACAGAGATAGATAGGTTCTTGATTGGTAAGGGGGTCCTCCACGGTCATCCTCTGTAACACTACATTCTGCACTCTCTTCTTTCCTTAGTCATAGAGTCATAGTCATAGAGGTTTACAGCATGGAAACAGGCCCTTTGGTCCAACTTGTCCGTGCTGCCCTTTTTATTTAAACCCCTAAGCCAGTCCCAATTGCCCGCATTTGGCCCATCTCCCTCTATACCCATCTTACCCATGTAACTGTCTAAATGCTTTTAAAAGACAAAATTGTACCCGCCTCTACTACTACCTCTGGCAGCTTGTTCCAGACACTCACCACCCTCTGTGTGAAAAAATTGCCCCTCTGGACCCTTTTGTATCTCTCCCCTCTCACCTTAAACCTATGCCCTCTAGTTTTAGACTCCCCTATCTTTGGGAAAAGATATTGACTATCTAGCTGATCTGTGCCCCTCTGTTCCTTCTCTATGAATGGTATGCTTTGTCTATATAGCACGCAAGAAACAATACTTTTCACTGTATACTAATACATGTCACAATAATAAATCAAATCAAATCAAAGGTTACGGGAAAAAGGTTGGAGAATGGGGTTGAGAAGCTTATCAGCCATGATTGAATGGCGGAGCAGACTCAATGGGCCGAATGGCCTAATTTACTCCTATATCTAATGGTCTTATGGAGTGACCTTATCCTACTCCAAGTACGTATGTTCTTGAGTCATGAGATGGTGACCACAGAGACTTGAACCTGTTAAGACCCAGGCCAGAAACGCCAAGGTGTTTTGTGAAATTAATCTAGATCCTAGGTTTTACATTTGATTTTGGCACGGGTAATCCCGGTATGATTCAAGTGACCCACTCGGAAGCTTTTATCAAACAAAGTTTATTTGAGAACACAACTAAAATATAATTAAAAATTAGGATAACTTTTACCAATTACAAAATTTAAACATGATACAGTATAATCCTTATCAGCTAGATGTCACTGTTGTTCCAAGTCAAGCACCATCCCACAGACGTACATCCTCCTCCAGACTTAGCACAAAAAGCAAGTATGCTCACGCGATGCTGGATCTCCAGCTTTGCAACATCTGCTGTAAATTGAATGTTGGATCAAATCTCTGAGGATCCCCACTCTTTGAACTTTCAAAAGCCTCTGGAGAGAGAGACAGAGAGACAGAGTAACACTGCCTTCTTCCACCAGCTTCTGGCAGCAACTGAAACAAAACTAAAAACTTGGAATTCTCTGTAAAAAAAAAGCTGTCCCCAGGCATACCACCTGACCTGTCAATCATCCCCAAATCAAGCTCCACTCAGCAATCCCCAAGGGACACTAAAAACCCACAGGACACTGCATTCATTCAGATTAAAATCAGGATGATGTCAATTATATGGCTTCAGTAACGATAAAGGATATCGGCTGCAGACAACACAGTGTCGACAAAATCCTGCAGAGAAACAGGATTAAAAAGACATTTTTTAAAGGCACAGTATCGTCACAAACCCATAATCTAGACTGACAATTGTGATGATACTGTACCTTTAAGAAATGTATTCATATCATGTGTCTTCTGAGGGGTATGTATAAAATTCAGCTCTGTTTTACACATTTGTCTGCACCAGGCAGCTCACGCGCTGAGAATGCAGGCTAATGAATGATTTTAGCTCGGGATGCGTTTGTTTTAATCAGAGTTAATGCATTTCTGTATATTTGATTTCCCCCCTGGGGTTTCAGAATACGGCTTTGATTAGGTTGATTGACAAGAGACATGTGCTTAAGGGGAGGAGCTAAGCTTATGGGAAATGCAGGCAGTTACTGTTGAGTTCGGAAAGAAGCAAGAGGTGCTTCTCTCCCTCTCTCTCTGGAGGCTGCTGTTTGGGACTTGTCAGGAGAAATAGGTCTCTCTCTCTCTCCAGAGGTGTTTCGGGGCTCGATGACTGGCAGCCTAAGTACCAGCACAGAAGCCTGTGTGTTGCTAACTGATTTTGAAGAGGAGTCTGTAAGAGGAATATTGCTTGAATTGGAACCAATAAAGATAGGTTAGCAGTTAAGAATTGTATCATGTCATGTTTAAGTATGAACACATTAATTTGTTATAGTTAAACTGTATTGTTAAATTAAGTTTGTTTTGATAAAAGCTTCCCAGTGTGTCATTGGAATCGCGCCTGGAGTGAAACACCTTATCCTCATATTAATGCCAGAATCGCAAATATTTGGGGGCTAATCTGAATTCATTGGGGTTTCTGATGCAATGTGAGTGTGCGTTGCACTGTTGGGTACCAGCAATAGAAAATGGTGGCATAATGGTAATGTCAATGAACTAATGAGCCAAAGGCCCAGGCTAATGCCTTGCAGTGTATGGGTTCAAATCGCACCAAGGCAGATGATGGAACTTAAATTCCATCAATAAATTTAAAATATAAAGCTAATCTCAGTAATGAAAACCATGAAAATATCATCGATTGTCACTTAAAAACTTATCTGGTTCAGTAATCTCCTTCAGAGAAGGAAATCTGCCATCCTTACCCGGTCTGGCTTTCATATGGCTCCAGAGCCACAGCAATGTGATTGATTCGTACCTGCTCTCTGAAATGGCCCAGCGAGCCACTCACTTCGGGGGCACTAAGGAATGGGCAATAAATGCTGGACTTGCCAGTGACACCCACATCCCATAAAAGGAAGGCTCACGGAATGCTGGCCTTTGGTAAAGTAGAAAGGGGTAGAAGTCATACCCTGGTCGGATCCACTTCGATCTCTGAGAGCAGTTCCAGTCACGGCATCACAGGGAAGATACACTGGCCTTGGAGCGAGTGCGGTGTACCTTTCATACAACAATATCTGGACGCCAAGTGTTGGCATGTCAATGGCATCTTATCATAGAAACCCTACAGTACAGAAAGAGGCCATTCGGCCCATCGAGTCTGCACCAACCACAATCCCACCCAGGCCCTACCCCCATATCCTACCCGCTAATCCACACATCCCAATTTGGGGCAATTTTAGCATGGCCAATCAATCTAACCCGCACATCTTTGGACTGTGGGAGGAAACCGGAGCACCCGGAGGAAACCCACGCAGACACGGGGAGAATGTGCAAACTCCACACAGACAGTGACCCAAGCCGGGAATCGAACCCAGGTCGCTGGAGCTGTGAGGCAGCAGTGCTAACCACTGTGCTACCGTGCCGCCACGGTAGCACGGTGGTTAGTAACCTTAGTAATCTTTGTAACACAAAGAATAGGAGTCGGCCATTTGGGCCCTCGAACCTGCTCTGCCATAAAGACCTGAGCAGATCTACCTCAACTTAGCTTTCCAGCCCCAACTCCACGTCCCCTTATTCCCCCTATCTCAAAACAAAATCTATCCATGTCAGTTTTGGATGTATTCGATGACTTTGAGCCCTGTGAAGGTGGAGATTTCCAAAAATTCACTGCTGAAACCCCTCCAGTTTTTACTCAGTCTCTCCGCAGCCTAAGTGCTTGACTTATACCGGTACACATGCTGTGCAGAGCCAAGCACCACCACGAGGCCACAGTGAGACACACCAGCCTTGGGGTGTTATGGCGGACATTTGACACAGCGACATCCAGTGGCAAGTCATGAAACTGCACAATCTGAAAATCCTGGAATAGGAAACAGGGGCTCCTTGGACTGAGGTGGGACAGGCCATTCATCCCCATGTGCCTACGGCAGTCCTTTCGAATCCCAATCCTATTAGTCCCAATCACATGCTCTTTTCCATAACCCTGATGTGGAGATGCTGGTGTTGGACTGGGGTGAGCACAGTAAGAATTCTCACAACACCAGGTTAAAGTCTGCATAGCCAAGTTCTGATGTGGAGATGCCGGCGTTGGACTGGAGTAAACGCAGAAGTTTAACAACACCAGGTTAAAGTCCAACAGGTTTATTTGGTAGCAAAAGCCACACAAGCTTTCGGAGCTCTAAGCCCCTTCTTCAGGTGAGTGGGAATTCTGTTCACAAACAGAGCATATAATGACACAGACTCAATTTACATGAATAATGGTTGGAATGCGAATACTTACAACTAATCAAGTCTTTAAGAAACAAAACAATGTGAGTGGAGAGAGCATCAAGACAGGCTAAAAAGATGTGTATTGTGACAGACAAGCCTGTCTTGTCTGGAGACAATACACATCTTTTTAGCCTGTCTTGATGCTCTCTCCACTCACATTGTTTTGTTTCTTAAAGACTTGATTAGTTGTAAGTATTCGCATTCCAACCATTATTCATGTAAATTGAGTTTGTGTCTTTATATGCTCTGTTTGTGAACAGAATTCCCACTCACCTGAAGAAGGGGCTTAGAGCTCCGAAAGCTTGTGTGGCTTTTGCTACCAAATAAACCTGTTGGACTTTAACCTGGTGTTGTTAAACTTCTTACTGTAGCCAAGTTCCGCACACATGAGGACGGCATCAACTGGGATCTTGGGTTTATGTCACACTATCTGTAACCCCCACAATTTGCCTGGACTTGCACAATCTTACTAACTGTCCTGGTTTGAGACAATTCACACCTCTTTAACCTGTGATTATCCCTCTCTCCACTCACACTGTCTGTACCTGTAAAGACTTGATTACCTGTAAAGACTCGCATTCCAACCATTATCTTGTAATTGAGTCTCTGTCTATATATGCCGTGTTTGTGAACCCACCTCTCCACTCACCTGAGGAAGGAGCAGCGCTCCAGAAGCTCGTGATTCCAAATATACCTGTTCGACTTTAACCTGGTGTTGTGAGACTTCTTATTGTTCCATAACCCTGCGAGTTTTCCCTTTTAAGTAATCATGCAACCTTTGGTTTTGAATGTTGATCTTGAATCCACTTTCAGGTATTCATAGAATCTAGATTCCCTTCCGTGCAGGAGGCCATTGAGTCTGCCCCAACTCTCCGACAGAGTATCCCACCCAGGCCCTATCTCCCTGCTATTTACCCTGCTAATCCCCCTAATCTACACATCCTGGGATGTCAAGGGACAATTTAGCACGGCCAATCCACCCAACCTGCACATCTTTTGGGCTGTGGGAGGAAACCGGAGCACCCGGAGGAAACCCACGCAGACACGGGGAGAACATGCAGACTCCGCACAGACAGTAACCCAAACCGGGAATCGAACCCGGGTCCCTGGCACTGTGAGGCAGCAGCGCTAACCACTGTGCCACACATTGGATTCCAAATTTGCTGTTTTCCTCATATTACCTGTTTATCTGTGCCAATCACGTTAAATCAGGGTGCACGGGTTACTAACCGTCACTGCCAATGGCTTCTCCTTGTTTACTCCCAGCAAAACTGTTATGAGTGGCACGGTGACACAGTGGGTTAGCACTGCTGCCTCACAGCGCCAGGGACCTGGGTTCAATTCCAGCCTCGGGTCACTGTCTGTGCGGAGTTTGCACGTTCTCCCCGTGTCTGCGTGGGTTTCCTCTGGGTGTTCCGGTTTCCTCCCACACGCCCCTTAGTATGAGGGGGGCAGGCAGGGTAAATAAGTGGGGTTACGGGGATAGGGCCTGGGTGGGATTGTGGTCAGTGCAGACTCGATGGGCCGAATGGCCTCCTTCTGCACTGTAGGGATCCGATGGTTCAGGATTTTGAACACCTCGGCAAAATTACCTTCTCAATCATCTCTACTCGAGAAGGAACTGGGACATTGACTGAAAGACAGCTAAACGTTTCTGACATAGACCTTTATTCTCATTACAGATTTGATGTTTAATTGTCCCTCTTTCCCACTCAGAGAAGTCTTTCGCACCTCATGGTCACCAGGTTAATACCGGCAAGTCTCCAATTCACCGTGCTGAACTACAGGCTTGTACAGTTTCACTGAAATGGAACGTTAATCCAGCCAGGATAAATTCACCAGCCAATTGTTGTGTATTTCCCGATTAACCTTGCTAAGTGGGTTCTCAACATGCCTGGCCTTGTGGCACTGTTGATCAGGGACAGTGTCACGGCTGTAGAAAAGATGGACGCTACAGAGGGATTGTCTACGGAATCTCTGTGGGTGGAGGTTCGGAACAGGAAGGGGTCAATAACTTTACTGGGTGTTTTCTATAGGCCGCTCAATTGTAGCAGGGATGTGGAGGAGCAGATTGGGAAGCAGATCCTGGAGAGATGTGATAATAACAGAGTGGTCGTGATGGGAGATTTTAATTTCCCAAATATCGATTGGAATACCCCTAGGGTAAGGGGTTTAGATGGGGAGGAGTTTGTTCGGTGTGTTCAGGAGGGCTTCCTGACACAATATGTGGATAAGCCTACAAGAGGAGAGGCTGTTCTTGATTTGGTATTAGGGAATGAACCTGGGCAGGTGTCAGATCTCTCAGTGGGACAGCATTTTGGGGATAGTGATCATAACTCTATCTCCTTTACATTAGCATTGGAGAGAGATAGGATCAGTCAAGCTAGGAAAGTGTTTATTTGGAGTAAGGGCAAATATGAGGCTATTAGGCAGGAAATTAGAGGCATAAATTGGAAGGAGGTTTTCTCAGGGGAATGTACTGAAGAAATGTGGCAAATTTTCAAGTTCCTTCCTACTAGTCGTATACTCTTCTAGATTTCTAACATTACCTAGCTCCCTGAACCTTTTGTAGGCTTTTCTTTTCTTCTTGACTAAATTCGTTACAGCTTTCGTGCACCATGGTTCCTGGAAGGAAAATTTGTCTGGAGCTCTGCACAGCAACGTTCCAATGAGACAGGGGAGTTATGGTAGGTCACAGGAACCATGGTGCACGAAAGCTGTAACGAATTTAGTCAAGAAGAAAAGAAAAGCCAACAAAAGGTTCAGGGAGCTAGGTAATGTTAGAAATCTAGAAGAGTATACAACTAGTAGGAAGGAACTTAAGAGGGAAATTAGAAGAGCAAGAAGGGGTCATGAGAAGGTCTTGGCAGACAGGATAAAGGAAAACCCCAAAGCATTCTACAAGTATGTTAAGAGCAAGAAGATAAGATGTGAAGGAGTAGGACCTATCAAATGTGACGGTGGGAAAGTCTGTATAGAACCGGTAGAAATAGCAGAGGTACTCAATGAATACTTTGCTTCAGTATTCACAGTGGAAAAGGATCTTGGTAGTTGCAGTGCAGACTTGCAGTGGACTGAGAAGATTGAGCATGTGGACATCAGGAAAGAGGATGTGTTGGAGCTTTTGAAAAGCATCAAGTTAGATAAATTGCCGGAACCGGATGGGATGTACCCCAGGTTACTGTGGGAGGCGAGGGAAGAGATTGCTGAGCCTCTGGCGATGATCTTTGCGTCATCAATGGAGACAGGAGAGGTTCCGGAGGATTGGAGGATTGCGGATGTGGTTCCGTTATTCAAGAAAGGGAGAAGAGATAGCCCGGGAAATTATAGACCAGTGAGTCTAACCTCAGTGGTTGGTAAGTTGATGGAGAAGATCCTGAGAGGCAAGATTTATGAACATCTGGAGAGGATTAGTATGATCAGAAATAGCCAGCACGGCTTTGTCCAAGGCAGATCATGCCTCATGAGCCTAATTGAATTTTTTGAAGATGTAACTAGACACATAGACGAGGGAAGAGCAGTAGATGTAGTTTATATGGATTTCAGCAAGGCGTTTGATAAGGTGCCCCATGCAAGGCTTATTGAGAAAGTGAAGGGGCATGGGATACAAGGGGACATTGCTTTGTGGATTCAGAACTGGCTTGCCCACAGGAGGCAGAGTGGTTGCAGATGGGTCTTTTTCAGCATGAAGGTCGGTCACCAGTGGAGTGCCCCAGGGATCTGTTCTGGGACCCTTGCTCTTTGTGATTTTTATAAATAACCTGGATGAGGAAGTGGAAGGATGGGTTGGCAAGTTTGCTGATGACACAAAGGTTGGTGGGGTTCTGGATAGTGTAGAGGGATGTCAGCAGTTGCAACGAGACATAGATAAGATGCAAGACTGGGCGGAGAAGTGGCAGATGGACTTCAACCCAGATAAGTGTGTGGTGGTTCATTTTGGCAGGTCGAATAGGATGAAAGAATATAATATTAAGGGTAAGACGCTTGGCAGTGTGGAAGATCAGAAGGATCTTGGGGTCCGGGTTCATAGGACGCTCAAAGCAGCGTCACAGGTAGAGGCTATGATTAAGAAGGCGTATGGAATACTGGCCTTCATCAATAGAGGAATTGAGTTCAGAAATCGGGAGATAATGCTGCAGCTGCATAGGACCCTGGTCAGACCCCACCTGAAGTACTTTGCCCATGTCTAGTCGCCTCATTAGAGTATTTTCTGTTTTTGTTTCAGATTCTAGCATGAGAAAAATATCAGCCATGATTGAATGGCAGAGCAGACTCGATGGGCCGAGTGGCCTAATTCTGCTCCTATGTCTTATCCGCAGCGATTTGCCTTTATTTCAGACAGACTTGCTCTGGCAGCTGCTATGGCTGGTTTTCTTTTAATAAACTATTGCGAAAAAAATGCCAGAATCTCTCTGGTGTTTTGGGAAGCTATCTTGTCTTCAAACTGTTCGGAGTCGCAAGAGCATTTGACTGCGAAATTCAACTAATGGCCTTGATCTCAGTATCACGTGAGCATTAGTCTGTGCTGTGTTTTTGGTTTTGATTGGGCAGCTTATCATGTATACTACACATATATTCTTAAATATACTTTGTTTGATAAAAGCTCCCTAGTGGGTCACTTGAGTCATACCTGAAGTGAAACATCTCATGCTTATCATAGCCAAATTCAAAACTTGTGATTCAGATGGGCTCCATAAAACACTCGAATTTCTGACCTGAACCTTAACATTGGTGAGTGGCCGGGAGGGCAACTTGCAGGTGGTGAGTGTTCCCGTGTATCTGCTGCCCTTGTCCTTTTACTTTCTTTGAACATTGATTCTGCAATAAGTTCCAGAGCCCCGCCATCCTCTGAGCGAAACAGTTTCCTTTTGAATCCCCTCTAAACATCTTACCCTACTTCTATGTCCCCTGGTTACAAACCCCTCAATCCTCTCTGTCCAGACCCCTCAAATTTACACATTTCAACAAGTTTCCCCCCATCCTGCCGGCCTCCTCTGTTCCAAAGGAAACAATCCCAGCCTATCCAATCACTCCTCAGAACTCGAATTCTCCAATCCAACACCTTCATAAATCCCTTGTTCGCTCTCTCTACTGCAGTCACATCTTTCTGCAGGCTGTAGGTACACTCCAAAGACGTGTTGGTTAGACTGATTGGCAATGCTAAATTGCCCCTTAGTGTCAGGGGTATTAGCAGGGTAGATGTGTGCCATTACAGGGATAGGATCTGGGTGAGAGTGTTGTCGGTGCAGGCTCGATGGGCCGAATGGGCTCCTTCTGCACTGTAGAGATTCTATGATACCAACTAGGAGCAGGAGTAGGCCATTCGGCCCCTCAAGCCTGCAGTGCCATTTCAAAGATCATGGCCTCAACCCGACTTTCCTGTCTACCCCCACACCCTCTGACTCCCTTGCTCATCACCAATCTATTCCGAATACCACAGCAATCTTACGACTTGATCCGCGTGCTCAAATACTTGCAACGCCAGGTGGTGCAGGAAGCACCATCCGTTCAACACTGTGTCACAGGGAGGCTGGAAACAGCCCCACGTGAAAGAAACCCGAGGAAAGCTTTGGTTCCTGAGTCATAGATTCAGAGGGTTACAGCATGGAAACAGGCCCTTCGGCCCAACTTGTCCATGCCGCCCTTTTTTTAAAAACCGCTAAGCTAATCCCAATTGCCCGCATTTGGCCCATATCCTTCTATACCCATCTTCCCAGTATTTTCTGTTTTTGTTTCTCTCCCCGTCTCAACTTAAACCTATGCCCTCTAGTTTTAGACTCCCCTACCTTTGGGAAAAGATGTTGCTATCTATCTGATCTGTGCCCCTCATTATTTTATAGACCTCTATAAGATCACCCCTCAGCCTCCTACGCTCCAGAGTAAAAAGGCCCAGTCTATCCAGCCTCTCCTTATAACTCAAACCATCAAGTCCCGGTAGCATCCTGGTAAATCTTTTCCGCACTCTTTCTAGTTTAATGATACCCTTTCTATAATAGGGTGACCAGAATTGCACACAGTATTCCAAGTGTGGCCTTACCAATGTCTTGTACAACTTCAACAAGACGTCCCAACTCCTGTATTCAATGTTCTGACCGATGAAACCAAGCATGCCGAATGCCTTCTTCACCACTCTGTCCACCTGTGACTCCACTTTCAAGGAGCTATGAACCTGTACCCCGAGATCTCTGTGTTCTATCTGGGGAAGATCTGTGTTTTTCCGTCCCAGCAGGTGATGGGGCAGTGTGACAAGTCAAAGGAATGAGAAAAGGGTACATCAGGAAAATTACTGTAGCAGGAGGCAGCTTGAAACCAGTAAAAGCTACGAACCGTCACTCGAAACCAACTCCCGCAAGAATAATGAAAGTCCTGGAATCATATAAGAATTTATTGGATGTTGTGGGGGCAGGAACTGGGCGATTCCTTACTCAAGAGACATGTCGCCAAAGTTTTTCATCTTGCACTCATCAGGACAAACACAAGACTGTTCTCTCGCAGTATAAATTGCTGTAATGTCATTCGTGCATTTGTCCTGATGAGTGCAAGATGTGAGGTAATGCATTTTGGAACGTCTAATATAGAGAGGAAATATACAGTAAATGGCAGAATCCTAAAGAATATTGATAGGCAGAGGGATCTGGGTGTACAGGTACACAGGTCACTAAAAGTGGCAATGCAGGTGGAGAAGGTAGTCAAGATGGCATACGGCATGCTTGCCTTCATCGGCCAGGGCATTGAGTTTAAAAATTGTCAAGTCATGCTGCAGCTTTATAGAACCTTAGTTAGGCTGCACTTGGAATATAAGGCCTTATTTTACCATTGCGTCGCGCCCGTTTTCGGGCGTGAAAACATGGTAAAGTCGGGTGTGAGGCCATTAACGCGATCCACGCAGATCGCCACTTTACCAAAACCCAGGAATGGCTGTGATCTGCTTCACGCCCAAAACGGGCGCAACAGCGATTTAAATGTATTTCAATTGAATTAATGAACTGCCTGCCCAACTTTACCAGCATTTCCCCCTTTACCACCGTGTTCGCAGTCTGAATCGGGAGCTGCAGCTGCTGAAGAGGCAAGTTCAGAGCTTCCAACGGCTCTGTGACTCAGATCAGTGGGGGGTGGGGGTGGGTCACATTATTCTCTGGTGGGGTGGGGGGTGGGGGGGGGGGGGGGTGTGAGGCCAGATCGTTGTCTGGTTGGGGGAAGTGGGGGGGGGGGGGGAGGGGAGGGATGTATCTCTGGTGGTGAGGGGGGGGCAGATGGATCTCTGGTGGGGGGGGAGGGGAGAAGGGGACAAGGAGTCACGATCAGTCTGGGTAGTGGGGGGTGGGTGGATAAGGGGGACAGTGATGTGTGTGGCTAGTGGGGGGGTTGATAAGGGGGGCAATGATGTGTGTGGGTAGTGGGGGGGGTGGATAAGGGGGACAGTGATGTGTGTGGGTAGTGGGGGGATGGATAAGGGGGACAGTGATGTGTGTGGGTAGTGGGGGGGGGTGGATAAGGGGGACAATGATGTGTGTGGCTAGTGGGGGGGTTGATAAGGGGGACAATGATGTGTGTGGGTAGTGGGGGGATGGATAAGGGGGACAGTGATGTGTGTGGGTAGTGGGAGGGGGTGGATAAGGGGGACAATGATGTGTGTGGGTGCCATTGCTCCCGCTTGTCGCTCCCGGGCCGTTTTCTCCGCTTTCTGCGGCCCGGGAGCGATCTGACACGGGCGCACTTTTTCAAATTTTTTTCTAACTGCGCATGCACAGTTAAGAGCTCCGATCGTTTCGGCCGCGCTAAGCCCCGCCCACAGCACGAATGGGACCCGCGATTTTTTTTTTTCAGGCTGAATGCGTATGGGGGCGCCTGAAAGCAGATTTTTAAGTCAGATCTGAATTCTGCCCAGATTCAGCATCAGAATGAAAATGGTAAAATCAGGCCCATCATGTTCAATTCTGGTCGCCACACAGCCAGAAGGATGTGGAGGCTTTGGAGAGGGTACAGAAAAGATTTACCAGGATGTTGCCTGGTATGGAGGGCATTAGCTATGAGGAGAGGTTGGAAAAACGTGGTTTGTTCTCACTGGAACGACGGAGGTTGAGGGGCAACCTGATAGAAGTCTACAAGATTATGAGAGGCATGGACAGAGTGGATAGTCAGAAGCTTTATCCCAGGGTGGAAGAGTCAATTACTAGGGGGCACAGGTTTAAGGTGCGAGGGGCAAGGTTTAAAGGAGATGTACGAGGCAAGTTTTTTTTTTTTACACAGAGAGTAGTGTGCCTGGAACTCGTTGCCAGGGAACATAGTGGAAGCGGATATGATAGTGACATTTAACAAGCGTCTTGACAAATACATGAATAGGATGGGAATAGAGGGATATGGTAGCCGGAAGGGTAGGGGGTTTTAGTTCAGATGGGCAGCATGGTCAGTGCAGGCTTGGAGGGCCGAAGGGCCTGTTCCTGTGCTGTCATTTTCTCTGTTGTTCACTAAAAGCTTCAGCAACATCTCTCAGCCGATTTATTTGGATCAGAACATAAGAACCAGGAGCAGGAGTAGGCAATCTGGCCCCTCGAGCCTGCTCCGCCATTCAATAAGATCATGGTGATCTTTTTGTGGACTCAGCTCCACTTACCCGCCCGCTCACCATAACCCTTAATTCCTTTACTGTTCAAACATTTATCTATCCTTGCCTTAAAAACATTCAATGAGATAGCCTCAACTGCTTCACTGGGCAGGGAATTCCACAGATTGATACGTTAAGGTATGCCCAATGGCTTTCATGAACCATAATTATCTTGTGATTTGGATAGTTGCACAAGGTGTGAAAGATAGAGCATCTTATCATAGAATCCTACAGTGCAGAAAGAGGCCATTCGGCCCATTGAGTCTGCACCGACCACAATCCCACCCAGGCCCTACCCCCATATCCCTACATATTTTATCCACTAATCCCTCTAACCTACACATCTCAGGAAACTAATGGGCAATTTTATCATGGCCAATCAACCTAACCCGCACATCTTTGGACTGTGGGAGGAAACCGGAGCACCCGGAGAAAACCCACGCAGACATGAGGAGAATGTGCAAACTCCACACAGACAGTGACCCGAGCCGGGAATCGAACCCAGGTCCCTGGAGCTGTGAAGCAGCAGTGCTAACCACTGTGCTACCGTGCCGCCCCTTGCAATGCACGTCAGCCAAAAAAACAAGATGTAGTGTTACGCCAGTGGTTCCCAAAGGGTGCGGCGCGCCACACTGGTGCGGCGAGAGAGGATGGCAAGTGTGGCGGGAAGATTCAAGGACAATCAAAGAAACATTTAAACATGGTTTAAACAAGCATTGTTTTATACTTTCTGGATGTCCCATGATATTATAAAGTAGTTGTGTTCTATGTTATGAATCAAGCACCGCGAGGAGTTTTTTTTTTTGTTTTTGAATGTATTTCTTGTCAATAAAAAATTCGGTGTGGCGCGAGCAAATTTTTATTCCAAAAGTGCGGCCCAGTGAAAAGTTTGGGAACCACTGCATTACGCTAATGGAGCCAAGTCTTTCAGACATAACCCAAAGTTATTCTTTTGCAACAACAGAACTTGAAATCTCATGACGCTGATTAAAAACCCGGCCACGTGCATAGACCCACAACTATCAGTTTCAGAAGTCCCAACTTGGCACGATCGACTTGATCCCTGCACTGGCCGGCAGCTAGAGAATGCTGAACCTGCGGTTACAGTGCACACTCTTACTGAAGAGTAACTCTACCAGGTTCTTTTAGTTCTGTTGACATTCGCTGCCTTGGACAAGAGCTGTCGCCGACCCTCGAAGAGTAAAATGCTCGCTGCCATGGCCGAGTTGAGGCTGTCCAGGCCAGGAATCATGGGAATATACAATCGCTGGCCTTGCGTCCTCTCGGCCAACGAGAGGGCTTCCAGACTGAGCCCGTGCGTCTCGCCGCCAATCACGATGGCCGTCTGCTCCTGTGCCCAGGCGTGGTAGTAACATCGAGCTTCCACCTCGGGCAACGAGAGGGGAAATTCTCTCTCTTGGTCCTCGGTGTCACTCTCCCGGGCTTCAATCTGTCTCGTGCGTGAGGACTCCCAGCTCTGGCCGCTGGCGGCGCCCGATTCAGGAGGCGGCACCATAGGACTTTCAGTGCCGCAGTAAGAATGGTCGGCTACGTGGACACGCGTGCTGGTGGTCAGGTAGTTAGGGACCACCTCCCACTCTAGATTGGAGATAACAGGGATACGGAAATGAGCACCCATGCCAGCCCGGAGCACTTTGGGTTCCCAGACGTCCACACAGCCTGCGGAGGGAAAAGAATGGGAAAAACAAACACTTTAGTTCCCAATTATTTTTCTTCAACATCCCAGTGTTATATTGTACAGAAGGTTGAGCAGTGTTACCCCACTGCGCCAGGGACCTGGGTTCAATTCCCCGCTTGAGTCACTGTCTGTGTGGAGTTTGCACTTTCGCCCTGGGTTTCCTCCGGGTGCTCCGGTTTCCTCCCAAAGATGTGCGGGTTAGGTTGATTGGCCATGATAAATTTCCCCGTAATGTCAGGAGGATTCGCAGAGGGTAAATGTGCGGGGTTATGGGGATAGGGCCTGGGTGGGATTGTGGTTGGTACAGACTTGGTGGGCCGAATGGCCTCCTCCTTACTGTAGGGATTTGAACGCAACAGCAGTGCCTGATGGCACAAGGCCATTCTGGTGCAGAAGCCTCGCTGTGTAATATAGAACCAGACTCATCACGGTGCAGGAGACCATTCAGCCCATCATGTCTGCACCAGCTCTTCAAAGAGCATCATGGCTTAGTGCCATTCCCCTGCCTTTTTACCCCTGCCCAGTCTAATGCCCTGTTGAAAATCTCGGGTAAACCTGCCTCCACCACACTTCCAGGCAGCACATTCCAGAGGGAATTGAAAGGAAGAGCAGTGCTGGGTTAGGGTGACTAGATGGTCCTGGAAGGGTCTGGGTGATCAATGTTTCATAGCTCCATCAGAGGCCACACCTCTTAGGAAGCCACACCCAGAGGATTGTGTACAGTTTTGAGGAAGGATAGAATGTAGAACATAGAACAGTACAGCACAGAACAGGCCCTTCGGCCCACGATGCTGTGCCGAGCTTTATCTCAAGGATGTTCTTGCTCTCGAGGGAGTGCAGCGAAGGTTTACCAGGCTGATTTCAGGGATGGCGGGACTGATGTATGAGGAGAGATTGACTCGGTTAGGATTGTTTTCGCTGGAGTTCAGACGAATGAGGGGGATCTCATGGAGACTTATAAAATTCTAACAGGACTAGACAGGGTGGATGCAGGGAGGATGTTCCCGATGGTGGGGGAGTCCAGAACCAGGGGTCACAGTCTGAGGATTCGGGGTAGACCATTTAGGACAGAGATGAGGAAACATTTCTTCATCCAAAGAGTGGTGAGCCTGTGGAATTCATTACCACAGGAAGTAGTTGATGCCAAAACATTCAATGTATTCAAGAGGCGGCTGGATATAGCACTTGGGGCGAATGGGATCAAAGGTTATGGGGAGAAAGCAGGATTAGACTATTGAGTTGGATGATCAGCCATGATGATGATGAATGGCAGAGCAGGCTCGAAGGGCCAAATGGCCTCCTCCCGCTCCTATCCTCTATGTTTCTAAACAACATGAAGAGGTCATTATTGAACGATAGGGGACAGGCTGATAACATAATCCAAACAAGTAGGAGAATAGAAACTTTTCTTTGTAACTTTCCCGGTGTGATACACAGCAACACGGATGTGGTTGCACTGGAGGGGGTGCAGAGGAGATTCACCAGGATGCTGCCTGGGATGGAACAAGTCACGTTATAAAGAGAGGTTGGATAGGCTTGGGTTGTTTTCTTTGGAGCAGAGAAGACGGAGGGGGCGACCTCTTTGAGGTGTACAAGATTATGAGGGGCATGGACAGAGTGGATAGGGAGCAGCTGTTCCCCTTAGTTGAAGGGTCAGTCACAAGAGGACAAGTTAAAAGTGAGGGATGGGAGGTTAGGTGGAGATGTGAGGAAAATCTGTTTTACCCAGAGGACGGTGAGGGTCTGGAATGCGCTGCCTGGGAGGGTGGTGGAGGAGACGGGATGCCTCACATCCTTTAAAAAGTACCTGGATGAACACTTGGCGCCCCATAACATTCAAGGCTATGGGCCAAGTGCTGGCAAATGGGATTAGATGGGCAGGTTAGGACCTTTCATGCGTCGGTGCAGACTCGATGGGCTGAAGGGCCTCTTCTGCACTGTAGTGAATCTGTGAACACACGCCTGGCTGATTGACCCTGAATATTGAGTCAGCTAATCTGGGCCAGGATGGAGGGGAATATACGGCAGCTCAATTGGGCTCAGCAGCCGGTTAGGTGGATTGGCCGTGCTAAATTGCCCCTTAGTGTCAGGGGGACTAGCTAGGGTAAATGCATGGGGTTATGGGGATAGGGCCTGTATGGGATTGTGGTTGGTGCTGACTCGATGGGCCGAATGGCCTCCTTCTGCACCGTAGGGATTCTGTGGCACACATCTGGAGAGTCGCCAGTAAGCGGGGGAGGTGCTGCGAGACCTCACGCGAGTCATGCCCCTGCGTGAGGCCCGTGCCTCAGGGAGCACTGAGGGAGCGCGGGGTTGTAACAGAGTCGAGCGAGACACCCCGATGGCGCTAACCTTTGGTTAACAAGACTTTGGTGCACCCAGCAGCCACCGCAGATCGTAACATCGTCCCCAGGTTTCCAGGATCTCGGATATTGTCACCGATGAGGAAGAGGGGAACAGCATGCTCCAGCTGAACGGATGGGAACTTCATCTTGGAATGATCCGGTCTGACGAAGATCCCTGCCGGGAACAGCAAGGCCAAGAGGTTCATTTACAGTTCAAAGAGATTTCACTTGCTGACTACTCCCGGGTAGCTTTATCAGCCCCCTCCCCCAAGCTGTTATCAACACAATTTCTACACTGTGTAACTGCGTGCACATAACTGAGCCAACTCAGCATAACTGAGCATAACTGGCTGCTTCAGTCAACATTAAAGATACTGTATGAAGGAAATCAGGGATTTCTCACCCACTTTCCTCCTTCAAATCCCCTCCAAATTCAGACAAACTGGCCAATTCATCTCACTGCTTTGTGGGATCTTCCTGTGCGAAAGTGGCCACCATGTGTCTCTGAACGAGAGGAACTGAATGAAAGTTCACGAGATTCACTGGCAAGAAGAGAGGATTGTCCAATCAGGAGAGATTAACCAGACGAGGCCCATCACTCCCTGGAGTTCAGGAGAATCTAACTGGAACCTATAAAATTCTTAATGGTTTAAGTTTAAAGTTTATTTATTAGCGTCACAAGTAGGCTTACATTAACACCGCAATGAAGTAACTGTGAAAATCCCCTAGTCGTTACAATCCAGCGCCCGAATTTAGCGTGGCCAATGCACCTACCCCACACATCTTTGGACTATGGGAGGAAACTGGAGCACCCGGAGGAAACCCACGCAGACACTGGGAGAACGTGCAGACTCTGCACAGTGATCTGAGGCTGGAATTGAACCCAGCTCCCTGGCGCTATGAGGCAGCAGTGCTAACCCACTGTGCCACTGGGCTTGACAAGCTGAAAGATGCGTTCTCCAGCCAGGGAACCGGGAACACTGGGTCACTGGGCCAGAAAAGGGATTGCAAATCTTTGGAATTCTCTACCTCAGCTTGAGGTCCCCAGGCATTGAGTGCACACAGAGAAAGTGCGTGACCGATTGGGTATTAATGGACAGAGCTGAAATTGGAATTGCGATAGAACAAGAAACAATACACAGTAGCACAGTGGTTAGCACTGCTGCTTCACAGCTCCAGGGACTTGGGTTCGATTCCCTGCTTGGGTGACTGTCTGTGTGGAGTTTGCACATTCTCCTGGTGTCTGCATGGGTTTCCTCCGGGTGCCCCGGTTTCCTCCCACAGTCCAAAGATGTGCGGGTTAGGTTGATTGGCCATGCTAAATTGCCACTTAGTGTCCTGAGATGCATAGATTAGAGGGATTAGCGGGTAAAATATGTAGGGATATGGGGGTAGAGTGTGGGTGGGATTGTGGTCGGTGCAGACTCGATGGGCCAAATGGCCTCTTTCTGCACTGTAGGGTTTCTATGATTCTATGAATACAGCACACGGACAGGCCCTTCGGCCCACTGAGCCTGCACCAATACACGGTTTCTATCCTTCTGGTTGCCTCCCGCTCGTGTGTCTATCAAGATACACCTGGAACGTTGCCAACGTGCCGGCTTCCACCACCACCACTGGCAGCGCGTTCCAGGCACCCAGCACGCTCAGTGTGAACAACTTTCCCCGCATCTCTCCCCAAAACTTACCACCTTTCACCTGTGCCCTCTTGTAGTCAATCCTTCCACCCTGGGGAAAAGCCTCTGACTATCTGCCCTGTCTATGCCACTCAATTTTGAAGCTCCTCAGCCTCCAATTTCCAATGAAAACAATGCAAATTTATCCAACCTCTCCTCATACCTAAAAGCCTCCAAACCAGGCAACATCCTCGTCAACCTTCTTTGCACCCTCTCCAAAGCAGCTACGTCCTTCTGGTAGTGTGGCGACCAGAAGTGCACACAACTCTCCAAATGCAACCATCAGCTATGATCACACTGAACGGTAAGCAGGCTTTTAAAGTTAAGTTTATTTATTAGTGTCACAAGTAGGCTTACATTAACACTGCAATTAAGTTGTGAAAATCCCCTAGTCGCCACACTCCGGCACCCATTCGGGTACACAGAATTTAGTACGGCCAATGCACCTAACCAGCACGTCTTTCGGACTGTGGGAGGAAACCCACGCAGACACGGGGAGAACGTGCAAACTCTGCACAGTGTCCCAATCCGGGAAGCGGCACGGTGGCACAGTGGTTAGCACTGCTACCTCACAGCTCCAGGGACCCCGGGTTCGATTCCTGGCTTGGGTCACCGTCTGTGTGGAGTTTGCACGTTCTCCCCGTGTCTGCGTGGGTTTCCTCCGGGTGCCCCAGTTTCCTCCCTCAGTCCAAAGATGTGCGGGTTAGGCTGATTGGCCATGTTCAATTGCCCCTTAGTATCCTGGGATGCGTAGGTTAGAGGGCTTAGCGGGGTAAATATGTGAGGTTACGGGATAGGGCCTGGGTGGGATTGTGGTTGGTGCAGACTCAATGGGCCGAATGGCCTCCTCCTGCACTGTAGGGATTCTATGTTCTGTGCCACCGTGCCACACTAAAGGCCAGATGGCTCGCTCCTGTTTCGATATGTCATACACTTCAAACAGTTCTCGTGTGAACACACTTTGGAATGTTTTAATCAAATCTGATACCTGAAAGTTATTATTTGTTGGCAGAGTTGTTTTGTTCTTGTTGCTAAGCATCAATGTTTCATGGGATGTAGCTATTCTGGAACCTGAACCCTGACCTAACAACAGAACAAGCATCCTAAGGCAGTGATGTTGCGGACATACCCATCGCTCCCTGGGGCGTTACGAGATCAGACCACATCTTGATCTCTTCAAACTTGACTTTGATCAACTTAACATGTCTCAGTTTGTCCAGAGGTAACTCCTTCAGACTGTCTGCGGTGCTGAAGAACAGAGTCTGCAGCAATGCTCCAGCCCGCAAGGCATCCGATATCAACCTCCGTCCCTCCACCAGGATCTTCCCCTGCTGCTCACGGAACTTCTTGGACTTTGCGATCGTCACGACTTTCCTATTGGCAGGCGAGAATCATAGTCAAATTTGAAACAGGAAAGGGGATATTCGAACTGTTAGACACGTTCCATTAAAATCACCGTCCCCCATATCACTGCCACAATACAACGATAATGGAGTTGACTAATGATAGCAATCAATTCTCTGATTTAATTCACTGTAGACCCAGGCATGGGGTGAGCAAACACTCAGTGGTGGACAGCTTGGGTAACATTGATCCAAATCATTAGGTCTCCTTAAAGAGAGAAGTGCCAGAGCTTAGAGTCCTGTAGCTAAAGGCCGCACCACACGGACGCAATGGTTAGAATCACAGAATGCCTGCAGTGCAGGAGGCTATTCAGCCCATTGTGTCTGCACTGACTCGTTGACCCCATCCAAGCCCCGTAACCCCACATATTTATCCTACTAATCCTCCTAACCTACACATCCTGCGACAGTAAGGGGTAATTTAGCATGGCAAATCCACCTAATCTGCACATTTTTGGAAACCGGAGTATCCGAAGGAAACCCACACAGACACGGGGAGAACATGCAAACTCCACACAGTCAGCCAAGGCTGGAATTGAACCCACATCCCGGGCGCTGTGAGGCTGTTCACCACTTTCTCAAGAGCATTTAGGGATGGGCAATAAATCAGCCAGACTCAATCCAATGAAGTTTTAAAGAAGGCAATGGTGGATGATGAAAATCAGGGATACACCGCAGGCCAGAGTTAAAAGAATGCAGTGATCGGCGAGTTTATAGACAATAGGGTTACGGTGAGAACAGAAAAATTTGGATTAAAAATTAGGAATGATAAAATGGAGGTATTGGATCAGGAGCCAGTGTGGAATCAGTGAACACAGGGGTGATGGACGATGGGGACTTAGAATCATAGAATTCCTACAGTGCAGAAGGAGGCCATTCAGCCCATCAGGTCTGCACCAACCACAATCCCACCCAGGCCCTATTCCCATAAACTCACATATTTACCCTGCTAATCCCTCTTACACTAATGGTCAATTTAACATGGCTAATCAACCTTACCCACACATCTTTGGACCATGGGAGGAAACTCACACAGGCACAGGGAGAATGTGCAGATTTCACACAGTGACCCAAGCCAGGAATCAACCTGGCGGTGAGGCAGCAGTGCCAACCATTGTGCCACCCCTTGTGAGTTAGGACCCAAAGAAGCATGCAGAGGCTGAATATGGCAGCACAGTGGTTAGCACTGCTGCCTCACAGCACCAGGGACCCAGGTTCAATTCTAACCTCGGGTGACTGACTGTGTGGAGTTTGCGTGTTCTCCCCATGTCTGCACGAGTTTCCTCCAGGTGCTCCAGTTTCCTCCCACAGTCCAAAGATGTACAGGTTAGGTGGATTGGCCATGGTAAATTGCACCTTAAGGGGGTTACATGGGGTTAAGGGCTGGGTGGGATTGTTGCTGGTGCAGGCTCGATGGGCTGAATGGCCTCTTTCTGCACTGCAGGGATTCTCTACAGGGGTGGAGGGTGAAAGGCTCCGAGTTCTCCACGCTGCTGGGAGGGTTTTCTGGGCCCGTTCAGGTTTGTCCCTTACGCCAGCCGCTTGTCGCCGGGCAGCGCCTTGTCGTAGGGGAGTCCGTCCAGCGAATCGGGGGGCAGCCGGGTCTGGGGGACCGGGATTGGGCTCCGTGCCGGCGGCCAGCGCTGCTCCGTCCCGGTCAGCGGGCCACTCGGCTGGTGTCCGGCCCCGCCAGCTCCCTGGCTCCCGGGATAGACGGTCTCCAGTGGCCTCCTCCTCAGCTGGCGGAGATGCCGCCTGCCCAGAGCCGGGAGCAGGGCAGCTCCCCAGCGGCTCACGCTGCTCCTGAGCGCTGCCATGACTGCCAGTCCGGGGCTAGTGCGCCTGCGCGGACTGTAACAAACCCAGCGGATCAGCTGACCCTGGTGGATACATTTGGTCACATGACCCGCCCAGTGCTCCCTCCTGGACATCTCCAGCCTCCATTGATAAATACTGCTCATTCATTCAACCTGAAAGAGGCAGAATAAACCTTTTTGACTGGAATATATTATCACTCCACCCCCAGAAATGTCAATTTAATTTGATTTGTTAAGTTTCCTTTCATTTTGTTTTTTTTGTCTCCTGCATGCGCAGAAATCAAGATGTCATTTGCAGCAGTCACCAATCCACCCTCTTATGGAATTAAGGATCTACTGGTGACCACTAGCTATGACTGTAACACTGCATTCTGCAGTGGTTAGCACTGCTGCTTCTTCACAGCGCCAGGGACCCGGGTTCGATTCCCGGCTTGGGTCACTGTCTGTGTGGAGTTTGCATGTTCTCCCCATGTCTGTGTGGGTTTCCTCCGGATGCTCCGATTTCCTCCCACATTCTGAAAGACGTGCTGGTTAGGTGTGTTGACCTGAACAGGCGCCGGACTGTGGCGACTCGGGGATTTTCACAGTAACTTCATTGCAGTGTTAATGTAATCCTACTTGTGACACAAATAAATAAACTTTAAACTTTTTACTTTTTCTCTCCTCTATGAACAGTGTGCTTTGTCTGCATAGCGCGCAAGAAACAATACTTTTCACTGTATACTAATACATGTGACAATAAATCAATTCAATAAGAAGTCTCACAACAGCAGGTTAAACAAGGGTGGCACGGTAGCACAGTGGTTAGGACTGCCGCTTCACAGCACCAGGGAGTTGGGTTTGATTCTCAGCTTGGGTCACTGTCTGTGCAGAGTTTGCACATTTTCCTCGTGTCTGTGTGGGTTTCCTCCGGGTGCTCTGGTTTCCTCCCACGTTCTGAAAGATGTGCGGGTTAGGTGCATTGACCCAAACAGGTGCTGGACTGTGGCGACTGGGGAAATTTCACAGTAACTTCATTGCAGTGTTAATGTAAGCCTTACTTGTGACTAATAAGTAAACTTTAAAGTCCAACAGGTTTATTTGGAATCACAAGCTTTTGCAGGGCTCTGAAAGCTCGTGATTCCAAATAAACCTGTTGGACTTTAACCTGGTGTTGTGAGACTTCTCACTGTGCCCACCCCAGTCCAACGCCGGCAACTCCACATCAAATCAAATCAAAATGAAACCATTGTTGATTGTTGGAAAAACCCATCTGATTCACTAATGTGCTTTAGAGAAGGAAATCTGCCATCCTTACCTGGTCTGGCCTACATGTATCTCCAGAACCACAGCAATGTGGTTGACTCTCAACTGCCCTCGGGCAACTAGAAATGGGCAATAAATGATGGCCAGCCAGCAAAGCCCATGTCCCACAAATAAGTAAAAAGAAGTCATGGTGACATGTTCTTTTCACACAACTACTCCCTTAACCTAACAGCTTTGGGCACTAAGTGACAATTTATCATGGCCTATCCAGTTAACCTGCGCAGCTTTGGACCGTGGGAGGAAACTGGAGTACCCGCAGACACGGGGAGACTGTGCAAAGTCCACACAGACAGTCACTCAAGCCAGGAATCAAACTTGAGTCCCTGGCTCTGCCTGTCAGTTCCTTCTCATCCTCTCTGCATGCTGCCCACCTCCGTCTGCAATGTGCCTTTGCCATGTATGTCTGCAAAGAGAGGTAGCGGTTTTTGTCGAGATTCATCCCAAGCAGCCTCTGGGATGGAGGACTCGGAGCTCTGTGGGCTATCCCCAGGAATGCACCTTGAGGTGGAGGATTGATGAGTTGAATGAAACTCTTTGATCTGCCTGAAATTTGCTGGATTTCAGGTGTAAAGAGCCGCTGATGATCATGGAAGAA
The DNA here is from genome assembly GCF_964213995.1 of Mustelus asterias. NCBI lineage: Eukaryota > Metazoa > Chordata > Chondrichthyes > Carcharhiniformes > Triakidae > Mustelus > Mustelus asterias. The sequence goes on from NC_135812.1 coordinate 9,923,146, forward strand.
GCAACAAGATGAGGGAGTATTTAATGAATGGCAGGACACTGGGAAGCTCAGAGGAACAGAGGGACCTTGGGGTAATTATTCACAGATCCCTGAAGGTGGCAGAGCAGGCAAACAGGGTAGTTAAGAAGGCACATGGGATATTTGCTTTTATCAGTCATGGTGTAGAATATAAGAGCAAATAAGTTATGTTGCAGCTGTGCAGAGCACTGGTTAGGCCACAGCTGGAGTTGTGTGTGCAGTTCTGGTCACCTCGCTATAGGAAGGATGTGATTGCTCTGGAGGGGGTACAGAGGAAGTTCACCAGGATGTTGCTTGGGATGGAGCATTTGAGTTGTAAGGAGAGCTGGATAGGGGTATGTACAGGGTGAGTAGGGAGCAGCTGTTCCACTTGGTTGAGCAGTCAATCACAAGAGGGCAAAGTTTTAGGGTGAGGGGCAAGAGATTCACAGGGGATTTGAGACACAAATTTCATACAGAGGGTTGTGGGAATCTGGAATGCACTTCCTGGGAAGGTAGTGGAGGCTGGAAACCTTTAAAAAAAATTTGGATGAGCACTTGAAATATCATAATATTCAGGGATATGGGACAATTAGGGATGGGCAATAAATGGGAAAATGGGATTAGCCTACCTTTAATGTTAGTTATTGTCAGTGCAGACTCGATGGGCCGAAGGATCTTTTCTGTGCAGTTTGACTCGATGACTGTGACTCTATGTGTTGCAAACTGGCACCTGCCAAGGTCCAGGACTATGTGCTGAGGGACACACTAAAGCTTGGGGCAGCCATCACAAAGGTGCAATGGGAAAAGGCCACTGTCTAAAGCTCTTCCACCATAGTATACCGAGGGGCTAGAACCAGTGTATGTTTGATATAAAATTAATATTATAAATATAACCTGTTGCATTGAAAGAAAATGATAGGTTTTGCACTTTTAAAAATCCAATCATGGGATGTGGGCGTCGCTGGTTGGACCAGCGTTCATTGCCCATCTCTGAGGGCAGTTAAGGGTTAACCACATTGCTGTGGCTCTGGAGTCATATGCAGGCCAGGCCAGGTAAGGACAGCAGATTTCCTTCCCTAAAGGACTTTAGTTTTTTACACAGAGGGTGGTGGGTGCCTGGAACTCGCTGCTGGGGGAGGTAGTGGGAGCAGATATGATAGTGACTTTTAAGGGGTGTCTTGACAAGTACATGAATAGGATGGGAATAGAGGGATATGGTCCCCGGAAGGGTAGGGGGTTTTAGATCAGTTGGGCAGCATGGTCGGTGCAGGCTTGGAGGGCCGAAGGGCCTGTTCCTGTGCTGTAATTTTCTTTGTTCTTTGACTTTATGCAATGTCCAATTTGAAATGTAGTGTAATGTAATCTTACCAATTATATGAAAAAATTGCATTTTTGCAGAAACAAGTGGTGGACTGAACCCATGTTCTTGCTGTGACATGATGTGTGTACACCTTATGGCAGGCTTCTCTTAAACTGCTATCGATTGTTACAAACCTCGACAGGATATGATGCACTAGTCCCGTGACTGGTCGTCAGTCTGTAAGCAGGATGTTAGAGATCAAGTGTGCCATACTTAGCCTCCAGGTGAACATAATCTATATATAGAGACAACACATTCGTTAGCACTGCTGCCTCACAGCGCCAGGGACCCGGGTTCGATTCCTGGCTTGGGTCACTGTCTGTGTGGAGTTTGCACATTCTCCCCGTGTCTGCGTGGGTTTCCTCCGGGTGCTCCGGTTTCCTCCCACAACTTCAAAGATGTGCAGATCCCCCTAACCTACACTTCCTGGTACAAAAGAAGATTAGTGGGCTAAATACGTGGGGTTACATGGATAGAGTGGGGAGGGGGGCTGGGTAAACTGCTCTGTCAGGAGAGTCGGTGCAGACATGATGGGCCGAATGGCCTTCTTCTGCACTGTGGGGATTCTATGATGATGACTTCTCTTCAAATAAAGAACCCAAATTATAGTTTCACCAATCCTTTTGTACGATTGGTACATTTATCATAGAAACCCTACAGTGCAGAGGGAGGCCATTTGGCCCATCGAGTCTGCACCGACAACAATCCCACCCGGGCCCTATCCCCGAAACCCCACATATTTACCCTGCTAATCCCTCTAACATACACAGCCCGGGACACTAAGGGGCAATTTAGCATGGCCAATCAACCTAACCCGCACATCTTTGGAGTGTGGGAGGAAACCGGAGCACCCGGAGGAAAACCCATGCAGACACGGGGAGAACGTGCAAACTCCGCACAGACACTGACCCAAGCCCGGAATCGAACCCTGGCGCTGTGAGGCAACAGTGCTAACCACTGTGCCACCGTGCTGTTAGGTCAAAGAGAAGGGGGACGAAACAGTTGCTTCCCGACCACTGCAGTGATGCTGTGCATTGGTGCACTAATGCTTCAGATGCAGCTGATACGAGTGATTTTATGGCCTTTTGGTGGTAAATGGGGTGGAATTATGGTCTGTCCCAATGTTATACACTTGCTCTTGGCCTCTATGTTTTTCCTGTGTCTATGGCTGCGTCCGCCAGACGTGCTGTTTGAGTGGTGAAGAGTTCTGATAGCTTTCCAGTTTGTACTCAGAGGCACCTCTGGATTACAGCTCAACATGTCAGTGAAAAACTGCTCAGTCACCTGAGAACAAAATGCCTTTCTCAGCAGAAAAATTATTCTGTCTCAGCCAAAGTATTGTGCTTGTTTATTAATTTTCCATGAACATAAATCAAAAGTGAGCAAAGTATTTTCTTCAATTTTTTTAACACCAATTGTCTTACTTCCTGTAGTTTTTTTAAACTTAAAGGAACCTTATTCATAATGATATACTTCACAGAACTTTATTAAATGCATTGATATTCTCCAGAGGACATCCCAATTACTCATCATATCCTCAATATAGCACGGTGGTTAGCAATGCTGCCTCACAGCGCCGGGGACCCAGATTAAATTCCTGGCTTGGGTCACTGTCTGTGTGGATTTTGCACGTTATCCCCGTGTCTGCATGGGTTTCCTCCGGGTGCTCCAGTTTTCTCCCATCGTCCAAAGGTATGCAGGTTAGGTGGATTGGCCATGCCAAATTGCCCCTTAGTGTCCAAAGATGTGTAGGTTAGATGGATTGGCCATTCTTTAATTCCCCTTACTGTCAAAAGATGTGCAAGTTAGGCGGATTGGCTGTGCTAAATTACCCCTTAATGTCCAATGATGTGCAGCCCAGATTCTAACCGACTTAAGAACAGCTTCTTCCCTGCTGCTGTCAGACTTTTGAATGGACCTACCTCGTATTAAGTTGATCTTTCTCTACACCCTAGCTATGACTGTAACACTACATTCTGCATTCTCTCATTTCCTTCTCTATGAACGGTATGCTTTGTCTGTATAGCGTGCAAGAAACAATACTTTTCACTGTATGTTAATACATGTGACAATAATAAATTAAATCAAATCAAGATGGATTGACCATTCTAAATTGCCCCTTAGTGCCTTAGCTATGACTGTCACACTACATTCTGCACTCCCTTCCTTCTCAATGAGCAGCATGCCTTGTCTGTATAGCGTGCAAGAAACAATACATTTTACTATGACAATAATAAATCAAACCATAGAGTTGATCATAGAATAGAATCCCTACAATGCAGAAGGAGGCCATTTGGCCCATCGAGTCTGCACCGACCACAATCCCACCCAAGCCCTACTCCTCTAACCCCACATATTTACCCTACTCCCATAACCCCACATTTTACCGTGTTAATCCCCCGAACACTAGGGGCAATTTAGCGTTGCCAATCCACCTGACCTGCATATCTCGGGACACTAAGGGGCAATTTAGCATGGCCAATCTACCCGACCTGCACACCTTTGGACTGTGGGAGGAAACTGGAGCACCCGGAGGAAACCCACGCAGACACAGGGAGAATGTGCAATCTCCACACAGACAGTGAGCCGAGGCTGGAATTGAACCTGGTTCCCTGGCGCTGTGAGGCAGCAGTGCTAACCACTGTGCCACCGTGCTGCCCCAATGATGTGTAAATTAGATGGATTAGCCAGGGTAAAGTGTGTTACAGGGATAGGGTGGAGCAGGTGGGCTTGGGTAAGATGTTCTTTCAGACAATTGTTACAGACTTAATGGGCTGAATGGCCTCCTTCTGTGCTGCAGGGATTCTATAGATCTTTAATTGTGGAGCTACATGACTTGTTGAGTGTTTTCAGAATTCGTATTTTTAATATCAGAATTGGTAGCTGTTTGTTTTTACACAGTAAGGAGTCTAACAACACCAGGTTAAAGTCCAACAGCTTTATTTGGTAGCAAGCGCCACTAGCTGTGTGTTTTTACACATGATGTGGAGATGCCGGCGTTGGACTGGGGTAAGCACAGTAAGAAGTCTCACAACACCAGGTTAAAGTCCAACAGGTTTATTTGGTATTTGCTACCAAATAAACCTGTTGGACTTTAACCTGGTGTTGTGAGACTTCTTACTGTTTTTACACACACACAGTTCACTTTCCCCAGGGTGGAATGGACAGCATGGACTCAGTCTGTGGCCATTCATTTACTGGTACACAAACCCATTGCTGAGGGAGACATGCAGGCAGCTGCTGGGCGGCGCGCCTGCGCGGCAATGTAGCAATGTGAGGGTGGGTCACGTGAGGCGGCGGTCACGTGAGCGGCTGGGTCAGTTTCAGGCAGTCATGGTGCTGGGCAGGGCGCTGCATTTTGTCTTCAAAGTGGGAGACCGGGCTCGCAGCGTCAGGTTTTACAGGGATGTTCTGGGCATGACTGTGAGTTCGGATTGTTTGTAACTGCGTGAAATGTGAAAGGTGCAGTTTGTGTGTTTTATTAACTGGAATAGATCAACACTCTGCCCCCCCCCCAAACCCCAAATCAATGGCTCAGTTCCTCAGCTCTCCCTCTCCACCTCATTTGCCCTTAGGGAAAATAGTGCTTTCTAATCATAAACCTCCGCCTCTGCAAATAAACAGTGCAAAGTCAGGCCTTTCATTTCATTTTCTCAAAGGAGATTCAGTGTTAATGTTTAACCTTGTGATTCAGGTAAATTATTTCATTGAATTATAGAATCCCTACAGTGCAGAAAGAGGCCATTCGGCCCATTGAGTCTGCACCGACCACAATCCCACCCAGGCCCTATCCCTGTAACCCCACATATTTACCCTGCTGATTCCCCTGACACTAAGGGGCAATTTAGCATAGCCAATCAACCTAACCCGCGCATCTTTCAGAATGTGGGAGGAAACCGGAGCACCCGGAGGAAACCCACACAGACGTGGGGAGAATGTGCAGACTCCACACAGTTGGTCACCTGAGGATGGAATTGAACCCGGGTCCCTGCTGCTGTGAGGCAGCAGCGCTAACCACTGTGCCACCCAAAAAAAAAATGCTTTTGCCACTGCTCCTCCCACAAGTTGGTCACTCTTGAGACAATAAGCAGTGCATTGTCAAAACAGCAATAATTTGCATTTATATAGCACTGTTAATGTGGAATCCTAGAATCCCTACAGTGCAGAAAGAGGCCATTTGGCCCATCGAGCCTACACCAGCAACAATCGTGCCCAGGCCCTATCCCTGTAACCCCATGTATTTACCCTGCTAATTCCCTGACACTAAGGGGCAATTTAGCGCAGCCAATCAACCTAATCCGCACATCTTTGGAGTTCTTTGTCCTTTTGCTGAAGCTACATTTTCACCACCAGGTGTTTTGCACAACATTTTTATGCAACTCTGGCTAAAATGAATGGCCTGACAAATTGTCGACCTATTTTCCCTTGATTGTAAGTGGCACTGACTAATGTAGAGTTCCACAGACTGCAGCTTCTGCAGAAACTGAAAAAGCCCGTTCTTCTGTTGACAGTGTGGAGAGGAGGTGTTAGCACAACTTCTCGCTAACTCTGGAATAAGTGCAATTTAGCATTTAATCAAAGTTGTCTCCCCCTCAGCCTTCTGCTTTTTTTTTTTAAAAAAAGACCTATATAAAATGAAGACTGCAACTCCAAAGTGAGTGCAGAGGAACCTGAGGGTGGAGTGGGACTGTGTGCACAAGTTGTTGGAGGCGGCAGGGTAGGTTCAGAAAGTGGTCAAAAAGGCTGGGCTTTCTAATCGAGGCACGGAGTACTAAAGTAAGTGAGTGATGATGAACTTTTAGTTGACCTCAACAGGAGTGGGACGGCACGGTGTCACAGTGGGTTAGCACTGCTGTCTCACAGTGCGAGGGACCCGGATTCGATTCCCGGCTTGGGTGACTGCCCGTGTCTGCGTGGGTTTCCTCCGGGCGCTCCAGTTTCCTCCCACAGTCCAAAGATGTGTGGGTTAGGTGGATTGGCCATGCTAAATTGCCCCTTGGTGTCAAGGGGACTAGCTAGGATAAATACATGGGGTTATGGGGATAGGGCCTGGATGGGATTGTTGTCAGGCTCGATGGGCCGAATGGCCTCCTCCTGTACTGTAGGGATTCTGTGAGTGGTGTATCCAATCCTACTCACTGAGCTTAAGGAATGATGTGAACGCATTGGAGAGTGTGCTGGAAAGATTTGCGGGAATGGTTCTGAGGATGAGAGACTTGGTTATGTGGATGGATTGGCACAGCTGGGATGTCCTTTTTGCCCCGGGGGGAGGGGAGGAGGGGGATAAATGCCTCATCCTGTCAGCTTGGATCTTGTTTGCCTCTCTTGTGGGGACCATGACTGGACTTGATTTGAATTGGCTTTTTTGATTAGAAATAAATCACCGAAAGGCGCAAACAAAAGCTATATCTAATTTCTTCTTGAAATCAGACAATGTTTTGGCCTCAACTACTTCCTGTGGTAGTGAATTCCACACATTCACCACCCTCTGGGTGAAGAAATTTCTCCTCACCTCAGTTCTAAAAGGTTTACCCCTTATCCTGAAAGATACTTCAAAGATGAGCCCAGGCAACTTCTATCTGTTCTCAATCATTAATCAACTCCAATCTCTCTCTTCTGTCCTCACTCACCACCGAGTTCTAGAAGCTTCTTTGCCATCCGGATTGGGACACCTCATTCCCTTGCTGCATCTTGCTCTGCAAAGCAAACTTCACGATGACCAAAGTCTGAACCCACATCATTCCCTCATTTGTCACCAAGTTCATCTCATCCGCAACCGCCTCTTATCCAGTTCCTCTTATCCCTATTGGTGCTGACCGGCTGACCAAGAGCAGTCTCCCTGTCTGATCCCATGTGAACAGACGTTGAGGGGTGGCCAGAACGAGGTGTACAAAGTTTAAAAAGTTAAAGTTTATTTATTAGTAGGCTTACACTGCAATGAGGTTACTGTGAGAATCCCCTAGTCGCCACACTCCAGCTCCTGTTCGGGTACACTGAGGGAGAATTTAGCACGGCCAATCCACCTAACCAGCACGTCTTTTGGACTGTGGGAGGAAACCGGAGGAAACCCACACAGACACGGGGAGAACATGCAGACTCCGCACAGACAGTGACCCAAGCCGGGAATCGAACCTGGGTCCCTGGCGCTGTGAGGCAGCAGTGCTAACCACTGTGCCGCCGTGCCGCCCTTAATCACAAGATTATAAGGGGTGTGGACCGAGTGGATAAGGAGCAGCTCGGTTGAAGGGCCGGTCACGAGGGGACACAGGTGAGGGGCAGGAGGTTTAGAGGGGGATGTGAGGAAAAACTTTTTTACCCAGAGGGTGGTGATGGTCTGGAATGCGCTGCCCGGGAGGGTGGTGGAGGCGGGTTGCCTCGCATCCTTTAAAAGGTACTTGGATGAGCACTTGGCACATCATAACATTCAAGGCTATGGGCCAAGTGCTGGCAGATGGGATCAGTTGGTGCAGACTCAATGGGCCGAAGGGCCTCTTCTGCACTGTATGATTCTGTGATTATGAAGTGATGTATTGTCATTCTCATTCGAACTTGCTGCCCTCGTCCTCGTGAGAGAGAAGCAATATTCGAGCTGTGTGCAGGTCCTGCAGTGTCGTGTTCTTTTTGCCAGGTTAATAACCCAGAGGCCTGGACTAATAATCGCGCTGCAGCTGGACCACCTGCAGGAGAAAGCCACAAACCACTTGTCAAGCAGCAGTCCACGGTCGCCAATGCCCTCTGTGGACATGGTATCTGGAGAGAGAGATTAGGTCACCCCCTCAGTCTTTTTTCAAAAGACTAGTTTGTCCATTTAGTTTTATATCAGTAGGATTATATCAGCAGAAGTGACCAGCCCCCCATCCATTGACTCTGTCTCCACTTCCCGCTGCCTCGGCAAAGCAGCCAGCTTAATTAAGGACCCCACACACCCCGGACATTCTCTCTTCCACCTTCTTCCGTCAGGGAAAAAGACACAAAAGTCTGAGGTCACGTACCAACCGACTCAAGAACAGCTTCTTCCCTGCTGCCAACAATATTAAGTTGATCTTTCTCTACACCCTAGCTATGACTGTAACACTACATTCTGCACTCTCTCATTTCCTTCTCTATGAACAGTATGCTTTTGTCCGTATAGCGCGCAAGAAACAATACTTTTCACTGTGTTAATACATGTGACAATAATCAATCATGAATATGACATTCGAAGAAAAATGAGTTCACTAATGTCCCTCACAAACCAGCTCTGCTGCCACTCCCTGCTCTGTAGAATCTGGTAAGAGTTTTGACAACACCAGGTTAAAGTCCAACAGGTTTATTTGGTAGCAAATACCATAAGCTTTCGGAGCGCTGCTCCTTCGTCAGGTGGAGTGGAAATGTGCTCTCAAACAGGGCACAGAGACACAAAAATCAAGTTACAGAATACTGATTAGAATGCGAATCCCTACAGCCAGCCAGATCTTAAAGATACAGACAATGTGGGTGGAGGGAGCATTAAGCACAGGTTAAAGAGATGTGTATTGTCTCCAGACAGGACAGCCTGCAAGTCCAGGAGGCAAGCTGTGGGGGTTACTGATAATGTGACATAAATCCAACATCCCGGTTTAGGAAATCTGTATAGTGCAAACCACAAGCCATTCGGCCCATCCAGTCTGCACGGACTCTTCGAAAGGGCATCCCACCCAGGCTCGCCCCTCCACTCCATCTCCGGAACCCAGGAGCATTGCCAACGATCCACCCAACGCGCACATATTTGGAGTGTGGGAGGAAACTGGAGCACCCGGAGGAAACCCATGCAGACACGGGGAGAACATGCAAACTCCGCACAGACAGTGACCCAAGGATTGTGTGGGGTTACGGAGATGGGGCAGGTGGTGGGCACTTTCATAGAACCCCTACAATGCTGAAGGATGCCATTCGGCCCATCGAGTCTGAATCGACAACAATCCCACCCAGGCCCTATCCCCATAACCCCACATATTTACCCCGCTAATCCCTCGAAACCTACACATCCTGGAACACTAAAAGGGGCAATTTAGCATGGCCAATGCCCCTAACCTGCACATCTTTGGAGTGTGGGAGGAAACCCATGCAGACATGGGGAGAACGTGCAAACTCCACACTGACAGCCACCCAAGGACTGTGTGGGGTTACGAAGATGGGGAGGGCGGTGGGCCTGGCTAAGATGCTCTGTCGGGAAGACTCAGTACAGACTGGATGGGCCGAATGGTCTTCTGCACACTAGGGATTCTATGGGGTTCTGTGATGCTATGAGTAACGCTTGAGGTTTGGATGACTCTCAATAGCATGCCAAGGAAACCAGCCATCAAAGCTCGCGTGAATAATGGCTACATGTTGGAGAAAAGCCAGCCCTGGTGTGATTGTATTCCCGTATAGAATGTGTGTTCTGGAATGGGGGGGGGGGGGTGATTAGTGACAGTGATGTGGAAGAACATTGGTTTTGCCTTTGACTTTCTCGCTTTGGGTGTTTACACAGGTCCTGAGGCACGAAGAGTTTGAAGAAGGTTGCAAAGCGAGCTGCAACGGGTGTGTACAGCCTTCTAATGATTGCTTTCATAGAATCCCGACACTGCTGAAGGAGGCCATTCGGCCCATCGAGTCTGCACCGACCACAATCCCACCCAGGCCCTATCCCCGCAACCCCGCATATTTACCCCGCTAATCCCTCTAACCTACGCATCCTACTGGACACTAAGGGGCAATTTAGCATGGCCAATGCACCTAACCTGCACATCTTTGGCGTGTGGGAGGAAACCGGAGCACCCGGAGGAAACCCACACAGACATGGGGAGAATGTGCAGACTCGACAGTGACCCAAGCCGGAAATCGAACCCAGATCCCAGGCCCTGTGAGGTAGCAGTGCTAACCACCGTGACGCCCATTGTGGGGACAATGCTTGAAGGACACCACGGTTATACAATTCTTCACTTGATTTCTGGTAAACCTGTGAATCTCCGTAATTGCGCAAGGTCGCATCGAGAGTGTTTTTATAGAACAAAGTACAGCACAGGAACAGGCCTTTCGGCCCTCCAAGCCTGCACCAATCATGTCCTATCTAAACCAACCGACTGTATCCCTCTATTCCCCATCTGCTCATATGCCAATCAAGATAAGCCTTAAATGTGGCAAATGTAACTGCCTCAACCGCCTCACTTGGCAGCGCATTCCAGGCCCCCACCACCCTCTGTCTAAAAAACTTCCCCCGCACATCTCCACTGAACCTTTCCCCCCCTTACCTTGAACTTGTGCCCCCTTGTAATTCTCATTTCTGCCGTCAACCCAATTGCTGAAGGATCATCAACTGATCACGGGTAAATTCCTCTAATTGCCCAGAGTTGGAGTGGGGGAGAGAAGGGAGACGATTTCTCCTGTTCATAGTAAATTCAAAGCACTTTTTATATCAATGTGCCACGGATAAAGACCAAGGCAGATCAGCCATTCAGTAGAGGAAAATATTTCTTCACTCAACAGGGCTGGGCTGTGACCCTTTGGAATTGGGAGATGGCTGTTCAGTTCTTGAATATATTTGAAGACAGAGGTCGTTGGACCTTTCAGTATTCATACAATCTTACAGTGCCCAAGGAGGCCAGTCGGCCCATCGATGCTGCACTGACCACAGACCCACCCAGGCCCTATTCCTGTAACCCCACACATTTACCCTGCCAACCCCCGAGACACTAAGGGGCAATTTTGGCATAGCCAATCAACCTAACCCGCACATCTTTAGACTGTGGGAGGAAACCGCAGCACCCGGAGGAAACCCACGCAGACACGGGGAGAAGGTGCAGACTCCACACCAGCAGTGACCCGAACCGGGAATTGAACCCGGGTCCCTGGCGCTGTGAGGCAGCAGTGCTAACCACTGTGCCACCGTGCCGGGGATGGCAGGCTATAGGGATAGTGCAGGATGGTTACACTGAGGTGGAAGAACAGCCACTGGTTTGTTGGAGGCCGGAGCAGACGCAAGGACCAAAGCAGCCATCTCCCATCCAGTTTCTGATGTGAAGATGTTAGTTGGTAGATGAGGACATCACACAGCACAGGTTTGATCTTCTAAACGCTTTCTAAATTGTTTTACAGCCCCTACGATGGAAAATGGAGTAAAACCATGGTGGGGTTTGGCCCTGAGGACAACCACTTTGTGTCAGAATTGACGTATAATTATGGAGTAGGGGACTATCGCTTGGGGAATGACTTCCTGGTGAGATTGTTTTCTACATAGCATTTCACTTAGATTTCTGATTCTGCCTGAAATATAGGGGGTAGAATTTTGTTGAGTGAAAATATCGAAGGATATGTAACGACGGATATAAGGAGTTGCAATAGATAGATAGGCGGCACGGTAGCACAGTGGTTAGCACTGCTGCTTCACAGCTCCAGGGTCCCGGGTTCGATTCCCGGCTCGGGTCACTGTCTGTGTGGAGTTTGCACATTCTCCTCGTGTCTGCGTGGGTTTCCTCCGGGTGCTCCGGTTTCCTCCCACAGTCCAAAGATGTGCGGGTTAGGTTGATTGGCCAGATTAAAAATTGCCCCTTAGAGTCCTGGGATGCGTAGGTTAGAGGGATTAGCGGGTAAATATGTGGGGTGGGATTGTGGTCGGTGCAGACTCGATGGGCCGAATGGCCTCCTTCTGCACTGTAGGGTTTCTATGATTCTATGATTAACTGTAGCTTCATGTTGTTGAATGGGGGAAGGTCTGGGTTTGTGTAGAGGGCAGGAGAGATTATAGAAATAGAATCCCTACAGTGCAGAAGGAGGCCATTCAGCCCATCGAGTCTGCACCGACCACAATCCCACCTAGGCCCTATTCCCCATCACCCCACATATTTACCCTGCTAATCCCGCTAACCTATGCATCCCGGGACACTAAGGGGCAATTTAGCATGCACCCAACCTGCACATAGAATCCATACAGTACAGAAGGAGGCCATTCGGCCCATTGAGCCTACACCGACCACAATCCCACCCTATCCCCATAACCCCACATATTCACCCTGCTAATCCCCCCAACACTAAGGGGCAATTTAGCAATGGCCAATGCATCTCATTTGCACACCTTTGGAGTGTGGGAGGAAACCGGAGCACCCGGAGGAAACCCATGCAGACACGGGGAGAACGTGCAGACTCCGCACAGACAGTCACCCAAGCCGGGAATCGAACCCGGGTCGCTGGAGCTGTGAGGCAGCAGGGATAACCGCTGTGCCACCGTGCCGCCCGTTTAATAGATGGTGTTGTAGGCCCGAGGGACCGATTGGCACCACGTTGTAAATATGATGGAACAGAAAGGTTTTTCCTTGCGAGAAGAACATCTAAAGTCGAATGTATGTTGGCGATGTTTAATTATTATTATATTTCCCCACAGGGAATTACCATTCAGTCGAGTGAGGCAGTCGTCAAAGCCAAGAAACAGGGATGGACGCTGACTGAAAATCAGGATGGGGTGTTTATAACAGAGGATCCCGGAGGATACAAGTTCTTTTTGGTGAATAAGGAACGGCCAAAGACAGGTTTGTGGGACTGATTCTCATTCTGGACTATATTCGTGGACTCCCTTCAGTGCAGAAGGAGGCCATTCAGCCCATCGAACCTGCACTGATAATGATCCTACCCAGGCCCTATCCCTGCAACCCCATTATCCTGCTAACCCCCCCTGACACTTAAGGGGCAATTTAGCAATGGCCAATCATCCTAACCCGCACATCCTTGGACTGTGGGAGGAAACCGGAGCACCCGGAGGAAACCCGCGCAGATACGGGGAGAACGTGCAAACTTCACACACAGAGTGACCTGAGACTGGAATCGAACCCAGGTCCCCGGCGCTGTGAAGCAGCAGTGCTAACCACCGTGCCGTCCAGCTGTTTATCGGCTGCTGTTTGTAAGCGTCCTGCACCCAGTTTGGTCGGTCGAATGAGCAAGATGTGAATTGAATCATTTTAGATTTTATAAAATGGGGTGGCACAGTGGGTTAGCACTGCTGCCTCGCAGCGTCAGGGACCCGGGTTCGATTCTAGCCGCGGGTGACTGTGTGGAGTTTGCACATTCTCCCCGTGTCTGCGTGGGTTTCCTCCGGGTGCTCTGGTTTCCTCCCGCACTCCAAAGATGTGCGGGTTAGGTGGATTGGCCATACTAAATTGCCCCTTAGTGTCCAAAGACGTGTCGATTCGGGGGATTAGTGGGATTAACAGGTTGAGTCACAGGGATAGGGTGGTATGCCTGGGTAGAGTTTATCCCCGTGTTTCCTCTGGGTGCTCCGGTTTCCTCCCACACTCCAAAGGTGTGCAGGTTAGGTGGATTGGCCGTAGTAAATGCACGGGGTTACGGAGATAGGGCAGAGGGGAGGGCCTGGGTGGGATGCTCTTTCGGAGAGTCGGAGCAGACCCGATGGGCTGAATGGCCTCTCTCTGCTCTGTAGGGTTTCTATGGTTCCACATGGAAGTTAAGAACAGCCTGACTTCACAAAAAGAGTCAAAATGAACTAATCAAAATGCAGTTCGACAAATAGACCAGGTGTATCAACTGAGGCCTGGCCCATTTAACCCTTTCAGTGCCAATGCTCCTAACTACCCGACAGAAAGCCATGTGTTACCCGCTCCGACAGGCATGGCTGCTGAACCCATATTTGTGGGATTAAGGAACAGCTTCACTATTGCTACAAGCAGCCCTTGTGTCTCAGGTGCACCTTGCACCTGTTGGGAAAGGCTGTGCATCGGGTTACAGCACGGGCGGGCGGATTAACCAAAGGGAAATTGGAACTGTTGTGTTGGATTATTTTGTTACTCACTTCATGTGATGCTGATGCAGTGCTGCTTGTGCAGATCCCGTGCAGAAGGTAACCTTGGCTGTGTCGGACCTCCAGCGCTCAATCGATTACTGGTCCAATTTGCTTGGGATGAAAGTCTACGAGAAGAATGATACCAAGAAGTGTGCCCTGCTCGGGTATGCAGATGACCAGGTGAGCTATCACCACACCACCTGTAAAAATATTACCACTTCTGAGGCGATGCAGACACTGAAATGGATGCAGTTTCAGACCAGTTTAAAGCTTATTTATTCGTGTCACAAGTGGGCTTACATTAACACTGCAATGAGGTTATTGTGAAAATCCCCTGGTCGCCACACTCCGGCGCCTGTTTGGGTAACACTGAGGGAGAATTTAGCACGGCCAATGCACCCTAACCAGCACGTCTTTCGCACTGTGGGAGGAAACGGGAGCACCCGGAGGAAACCCACGCAGACACGGGGAGAAAGTGCAGACTTCGCACAGACAGTGACCCAATCCGGGAATCGAACCCGGGTCCCTGGCGCTGTGGGGCAGCAGTGCTAACCACTGTACCACCGTGTCGTCACAAGCTCCTATTTGTGGTAGCTTGCTGTACACAAATTGGTTGCTGCGTTTCCTCCATTAGTCATGATGTGGAGATGCCGGCGGACTGGGGTAAACACAGTAAGAGTTTTAACAACACCAGGTTAAAGTCCAACAGGTTTATTTGGTAGCAAATGCCATCAGATTTCGGAGCGCTGCTCCTTCGTCAAATGGAGTGGATATCTGCTCATAAACAAGGCATACAGAGACACAAACTCAAGTTACAGAATACTGATTAGAATGCGAATCTTTACAGCGAATCAAGTCTTAAAGATACAGACAATGTGAGTGGAGAGAGCATTAGGCAGAGGTTAAAGAAATGTGTATTGTCTCCAGACAGGACAGCCAGTGCGATTCTGCAGGTCCAGGCAAGCTGTGGGGGTTACAGATAGTGTGACATGAACCCAAGATCCCGGTTGAGGCCGTCCTCATGTGTGCGGAACTTGGCTATCAGTTTCTGCTCAGTGACTCTGCGCTGTCGTGTGCCGCGAAGGCCGCCTTGGAGAACGCTTACCCGTATATTAGAGGCCGAATGCCGTGACCCCACAGCTTGCCTGGTCCTGCAGAATCTCACTGGCTGTCCTGTCTGGAGACAATACACATTTCTTTAACCTGTGCCAAATGCTCTCTCCACTCACATTGTCTGTATCTTTAAGACTTGATTAGCTGTAAAGATTCGCATTCTAATCAGTATTCTGTAACTTGAGTTTGTGTTTCTGTATGCCCTGTTTGAGAGCGGATATCCACTCCATCTGACGAAGGAGCAGTGCTCCGACAGCTTATGGTATTTGCTACCAAATAAACCTGTTGGACTTTAACCTGGTGTTGTGAGACTTCTTACTGTGCTTTCCTCCATTAGGACAGTGACTGAACTCCAAAGTGCGGAATTGGCTGTACGGTGCTTTGAGAGGTCCGGTCATCGTGACAGGCGCCATACAAAAACAATTGTTTATTTTGCTTCCTGCTAATATGATTAAATTTCACACCCACCTGAGCAACCCAATTCCTCTCGAAGTGCCCCTGGACCATCGCGGAGAGGGATCGGAATCATGGACACAGTCCGAGTCTGTAAATCAATGTGTGTTGGTTTGTTACTAAAACCCTAAGGGGCAATCTAGGGCCAATGCACCCTAACCAGCACGTCTTTCAGACTGTGGGAGGAAACCGGAGCACCCGGAGGAAACCCACGCAGACACGGGGAGAATGTGCAGACTCCACACAGACAGTGACCCAAACCGGGAATCGAACCCGGGTCCCTGGCGCTGTGAGGCAGCAATGCTAACCACTGTGCCATCGTGCTGCCCTAAGCGTTCTTTGATTAGATCGCCTTCTCTGAGTTGATCTTCATCATCGAAATGTTGGCCAAACCAGTTGCCAGGTGCCATGAAAAACACACTTGACGAAGTTTTGGTGGATGGTCAGCACTCAGCTTCCGAATCCTAACGGCAGATCGCTGGGTTAGTGAGCTTGGGCTCTGCAACCCCGTTAACATCTCACTGTTAAGGGCGGCACGGTGGCACAGTGGTCAGCACTGCTGCCCCACAGCGCCAGGGACCCGGGTTCAATTCCAGCCTTGGGTCACTGTCTGTGTGGAGTCTGCACGTTCTCCCCGTGTCTGCGTGGGTTTCCTCCGGGTGCTCCGGTTTCCTCCCACAGTCCAAAAGACGTGCTGGTTAGGTGGAATGGCCGTGCTAAATTCTCCCTCAGTGTACCCGAACAGGCGCCAGAGTGTGGCGACTAGGGGATTTTCACAGTAACTTCATTGCAGTGTTAATGTAAGCCTACTTGTGACACCAATAAAGAAACTTAAAAGCTGTTGCTTACCTTGAAGTCTTCAGCTGGGTAAGCAGTTAGGGGAGAGACTAAATGTCTACGTGGTAGTCACAGAGCTTGAGTATGGTTGAAAATAAGAAGAATGCTGTTGAAATGTTTTGTCTTGCACTCATCATACAGACACGAGAATGAAAAATGATGCTTGCTAGAAGCTACATCTATTCAACCACTGGGACCTATCCCCCTGCGGGGAGAAGGTGCAGATCCCGCAAAATCCCGGCTGCCCCAGATTGCAAATCGAACTGGCAGCCGGATGAGAGGGAGTCAGCGCAGAGTTTGTCACCTGTGGCCCCGCCCTCCCCCTCCCACAGCCCTCCCCCTCCACGTCACTCCCCCTCCACGTCACTCCCCCTCCACGTCACTCCCCCTCCACGTCACTCCCCCTCCACGTCACTCCCCCTCCACGTCACTCCCCCTCCACGTCACTCCCCCTCCACGTCACTCCCCCTCCACGTCACTCCCCCTCCACGTCACTCCCCCTCCACGTCACTCCCCCTCCACGTCACTCCCCCTCCACGTCACTCCCCCTCCACGTCACTCCCCTCCCACAGCCCTCCCCCTCCACGTCACTCCCCTCCACGTCACTCCCCCTCCACGTCACTCCCCCTCCACGTCACTCCCCCTCCACGTCACTCCCCCTCCACGTCACTCCCCCTCCACGTCACTCCCCCTCCACGTCACTCCCCCTCCACGTCACTCCCCCTCCACGTCACTCCCCCTCCACGTCACTCCCCCTCCACGTCACTCCCCCTCCCACAGCCCTCCCCCTCCACGTCACTCCCCCTCCACGTCACTCCCCCTCCACGTCACTCCCCCTCCACGTCACTCCCCACCACGTCACTCCCCCTCCACGTCACTCCCCCTCCACGTCACTCCCCCTCCACGTCACTCCCCCTCCACGTCACTCCCCCTCCACGTCACTCCCCCTCCACGTCACTCCCCCTCCACGTCACTCCCCTCCACGTCACTCCCCCTCCACGTCACTCCCCTCCACGTCACTCCCCCTCCACGTCACTCCCCCTCCACGTCACTCCCCCTCCACGTCACTCCCCCTCCACGTCACTCCCCCTCCACGTCACTCCCCCCTCCACGTCACTCCCCCTCCACGTCACTCCCCCCCTCCACGTCACTCCCCCTCCACGTCACTCCCCCTCCACGTCACTCCCCCTCCACGTCACTCCCCCTCCACGTCACTCCCCCTCCACGTCACTCCCCCTCCACGTCACTCCCCCCTCCACGTCACTCCCGTCCCTCCCTCCACGTCCCTCCCCCTCCACGTCCCTCCCCCTCCACGTCCCTCCCCTCCACGTCCCTCCCCTCCACGTCCCTCCCCTCCACGTCCCTCCCCTCCACGTCCCTCCCCTCCACGTCCCTCCCCTCCACGTCCCTCCCCTCCACGTCCCTCCCCTCCACGTCCCTCCCCTCCACGTCCCTCCCCCTCCACGTCCCTCCCCCTCCACGTCCCTCCCCCTCCACGTCCCTCCCCCTCCACGTCCCTCCCCCTCCACGTCCCTCCCCCTCCACGTCCCTCCCCCTCCACGTCCCTCCCCCTCCACGTCCCTCCCCCTCCACGTCCCTCCCCCTCCACGTCCCTCCCCCTCCACGTCCCTCCCCCTCCACGTCCCTCCCCCTCCACGTCCCTCCCCCTCCACGTCCCTCCCCCTTCCACGTCCCTGCCCCCTCCACGTCCCTGCCCCCCCACGTCCCTGCCCCTCCACGTCCCTGCCCCTCCACGTCCCTGCCCCTCCACGTCCCTGCCCCTCCACGTCCCTGCCCCTCCACGTCCCTGCCCCTCCACGTCCCTGCCCCCCCCGCCTCCACGTCCCTGCCCGCTCCACGTCCCTGCCCGCTCCACGTCCCTGCCCGCTCCACGTCCCTGCCCGCTCCACGTCCCTGCCCCTCCACGTCCCTGCCCCTCCACGTCCCTGCCCCTCCACGTCCCTGCCCCTCCACGTCCCTGCCCCTCCACGTCCCTGCCCCTCCACGTCCCTGCCCCTCCACGTCCCTGCCCCTCCACGTCCCTGCCCCTCCACGTCCCTGCCCCTCCACGTCCCTGCCCCTCCACGTCCCTGCCCCTCCACGTCCCTGCCCCTCCACGTCCCTGCCCCTCCACGTCCCTCCCCCTCCACGTCCCTCCCCCTCCACGTCCCTGCCCCTCCACGTCCCTCCCCCTCCACGTCCCTCCCCCTCCACGTCCCTCCCCCTCCACGTCCCTCCCCCTCCACGTCCCTCCCCCTCCACGTCCCTCCCCCTCCACGTCCCTCCCCCTCCACGTCCCTCCCCCTCCACGTCCCTCCCCCTCCACGTCCCTCCCCCTCCACGTCCCTCCCCCTCCACGTCCCTCCCCCTCCACGTCCCTCCCCCTCCACGTCCCTCCCCCTCCACGTCCCTCCCCTCCACGTCCCTCCCCCTCCACGTCCCTCCCCCTCCACGTCCCTCCCCCTCCACGTCCCTCCCCCTCCACGTCCCTCCCCCTCCACGTCCCTCCCCCTCCACGTCCCCTCCCCCTCCACGTCCCTCCCCCTCCACGTCCCTCCCCCTCCACGTCCCTCCCCCTCCACGTCCCTCCCCCTCCACGTCCCTCCCCCTCCACGTCCCTCCCCCTCCACGTCCCTCCCCCTCCACGTCCCTCCCCCTCCACGTCCCTCCCCCTCCACGTCCCTCCCCCTCCACGTCCCTCCCCCTCCACGTCCCTCCCCCTCCACGTCCCTCCCCCTCCACGTCCCTCCCCCTCCACGTCCCTCCCCCTCCACGTCCCTCCCCCTCCACGTCCCTCCCCCTCCACGTCCCTCCCCCTCCCCCTCCCCCCCTCCCTCCCC